>NC_091847.1:39254731-39570564 GCF_037783145.1 Equus przewalskii
TATTGAGAAGTAGTTAAAATCATCATCATTAAAAGCATAGCTCATATGTCAGCTGCAGAGGTAGGGAGAATGGCACAGAAGGACACATAGAAGCAATGCGTTACCACAAACAACTTTCAATTTAACAATAGGCACTCCTTCATTCTTAAAGTGTCCTTTAGCCACCTCATTGCAGGGAACTTCTTGGGGGGTAGGGGAGGAGTCCTTTATACACATTGCTTCATACCTTTTGCTATTTTATAGTTTCCTGTTACCTCCTCTCCTCGGAAGCAAACCCACATTCCTCTCCTCATCACACTCAGAGCAGTCTGGCCCCTGTCTGTGATACCTTGCCACTTATCTCATACTCGGGACCAGAGGTCTCACCTCCTGACCCAATGAATGTTTTCCCAGTAAAGACCTTCTAAAGGGGAATTCTGATGCCAGTTATTAAGATAACAGTTTCACCTTGGGTTGCAAAGAGGTTAAACCACTTTGCCAAAGGCTCGAAGCTAAGAAGGGGAGAAGTGAATACAGGTCTGCCTATCTCTAAAGGCTAGGTGTTTCTGTTATACCATGGCAACTCTCAACAAGAATATGAACAGTTACTGTGTGACTTCTGACTCTAGAAAAGGCCACTTAGAAAAGGCCACTTAGCTTCCACAACTGCCCTTGGAAACTCACTCCAGGAGCCTTCAGCTGCCATGTACGAGGTTCGGCTATGCTTGGGCTGCCACGTGGAAGAAACCACATAGACACAGATAGAGAGATGCCTAAGGAGTCCCAGCTCTTCTGGGTCCTCCCCGTCTAGGTATCAGAATCCACTCGAGCCACATTCTGACTGCAGTTGCGCAAGGGACCATGAGTGAGAACTGCCTAGCTGAGCTCAGTCAAATCCTAGATGGTTATTATACAAAGACACTGAGTTTGGGGTCGTTTGGTATACAGCAATAGGTAACTGGGAAAAAATGCACGATTTGTATTCATTCAATCATGCAACATGTTCCTTGTCCTTATGGAGCTCACATTCTTGTGGGAAAAGCTGTCAAACTCATTATGACCAACTTTTAAGCCACTCTGCCATTTGGTCATCACCATTATTTATTGTACAGATGGCTCTTCTCAAGGGCCTCTGGATATTATGTTTTAATCAACATCTGGAGGCAGTTTTTACTTTTGATACATTTGTTACTCTAAGTGATGATTCACAGGACATTTTTTTAAATGGTAATTTTTTTCTATTATTATTTTGTTTTTCCTGAGTATTTTTTGCCATCTGATTCTTTTGTGTGTGTGTGTGGAAGATTAGCCCTGAGCTAACTACTGCCAATCCTCCTCTTTTTGCTGAGGAAGACTGGCCCTAAACTAACATCCATGCCCATCTTCCTCTACTTTATATGTGGGACACCTACCACAGCATGGCTTGCCAAGCGGTGCCATGTCCACACCCGGGATCCGAACTGGTGAACCCTGGGCCACCGAAGCAGAACATGCACACCTAACTGCTGCGCCACCGGGCCTGGCCCCGATGATTCTTTTAAACTAAACCTTCTGTTTTGAGATCATTGTTAATAACACACGCAGTTGTCAGAAATAATACAGAGCTTTCCTGTACCCTTTACCCAGTTTATCCCAAATGGTAACATCTTGCAAAACTATACTATACTACCACAAGGATACTGACATTGACACAATCAGGAAAAATAACATTTCCATCACTGCAAGAATCTCTTCTGTTGACCTTTTATAGCCATACTCCCTCCCACCATCCCTAACTCCTGACAACCACTAATCTGTCCTCCATCTCTATAATTTTGTCATTTCAGAATGTTATATAAATGGATTATACAGTATGTAACCTTTTAGAATTGGCTTTTTGCATTTAGCATAATTCCCTAGTAATTCATCCAAGTTATGTGCTTCAATAGTTCATTCCTTTTTATTGCTGACTAGTATTCCACGGCATGGAAGCACCATAGTTTGTTGAAGGACGTCTGAGCTGTTTCCACTTTTTGGCTATTATGAATAAAGCTGCTGTGAACATTTTTGCATAGGTTTTTGTGTGAACACAGTCTTCATTTCCCTGGGATAAATGTCCAGGAGTGCAGTTGCTGGGTCATATGGTAGCTGCCTGTTTAGTTTTTTTTAAGAAACTGCCCCACCGTTTTCCAGAGTGGCTGTATCATCTTATACTTCCTTCAGCAATGTGTGAGTGAGTTAGTTTCTCCGCATGCCGCCTGATTTTGAATGATAAGTTAAATACAGCTTCCCAAATTAATAATTGGACAATTTCTTTTTCAATTGCAGATACCAATTCTCTGTCAACAAGGTTTAGGCCTCTAATGTTCCAGTTGGGTCCTGGAGGTAGGATGAGGTCGTGGAGAATTACAAAGAAGATGAAGAGCCTAAGAGGACACCATCTAATTTTAACCCCCAGTGATTGCTGTCTTATTTTGGGTTCCTGACATCGTCTTTTAACCTGTTTCTATTGTAATTGTATCAGTAATCTCTTTCCCTTCAGGTGGTCTTTTCAAAGGCACTGGAAACGTTGAAGAGTGAGAAGCGATAGATTAGCTGTAAAAGCAAAAGGAGGCTTAGGAAGAGCCTTGAATTCACTGAAAGGTAACAGGGCTTTAGCTACAGCTCACTGGGAAGTCAGATCAATCTTTAGTAAGTAGCTGGTTTTTAGAGCAAATGCTCTAGGTAAGGATAACTTCTCTAATGAAGCCCAGTGGTTTAATTTCTCCTGATAATTACATTGTGCCCTATTTTCTCTTAGGCAGTCATGACTCCCGTAAAAGCCACTGAAACATTTAAACAAGACACACGAAAGAGACTGAGAGCAAAACTTTGTATTTAAACATTTCTGCCCCAAATCTAAAATGTTCAGATCTTTAATAGGCTGTTTTAGATAGAATTTTAATTATTGTATTAAAATCACCAAGACTAGTTTTAAAAATAGTTTTCTAAACACAGGAATCCTGCTTTACGCATGTTTTGGCTTGGAAGTCGCTTCTGTCTATTCTGCATTGCCCTTTAGCGGAGAAACCTCTTCTGTTCTAGGAAATTGATCACCATCATCATCAATATTCCCATGCGTTTCTGGATTAGGTTGTCTGGTCATCAAAGGGGAAACAGCAACCTGATTTTTATGCAAAGCCAAAGTCTCCATTTTGGTGAGGCTCACCATATTTAAGCACCCCCCCCCACCTTACCCCCTTTAAATCAATATACTGATACACTGCGTAATTAAGAATTTCCATATGTTGATTTGCATAAAATGAGGTACACCTGTATTGTATATATACTACAATTTTTCCTCTTTAACACTAACACAGGAGAAAAATATAACTCTGTGAATGGCTCCTGACTGATACTGTTTAAGACAAGAACTGCCAATTTATCCCCAGATGAGCCTCGGAGAGCTTAATTGGAGTTATTATCTACCACTAAATAATCTTTAAGGCACTCTTCCTTTCACATTTGGCAAATGTGGGCATTCCAGACTGCTCTGATGAAGCCTTTAGGTTGTTATTCCAACCAAAGTGGTCCCAGGTAATGGGGAGGGAAAAACACAGTTTATTGTCTCTTAAATAAATGTAGCTTTTGTCGAGCATTTTCTAATTTATTAAGTGCGTTCCACCTTATTTTATTCCATCTTGACAAATCTGTGAGGCAGAGATTCTATGCTTCCCTCCTTATTTCATAGATGAGGAACCGGAGGCTCAAAACAACTGAACCGCCAGGAATCACAAACAATAGGTGCCGAAGTCAGAACCGAAGTCTAGATTATGACTCCAATGTCAGTGCCTTTTTATACAACTTCCTGAGAAGAGGGAAAGCACCACTCCCAAGGCGGAGAATACTAAAATGCTTTTGTTATACCCAAACTTAACAGCACATTTCTTTTTAAGCCATCTTAACCAGACTCAACAACATTTATTGGAGGGATTACTACCTGATTACATTACGTCACCCTTCCTGAACATGGGAAATTTCTATTTCCCCCTAGAGACCAGTTCACCGTCAGAAGATTGGACTAAATCTGTATATAAAATGTTAGAGCACAAGCCATCTTGAACCAGATCCTCCCAGGATTTTAGCTACTCCTATATTCTCATAAAGAAATGAGAACCTCTGATTCTATCTCCCTACTTTCTTCCCTCAGTGGACTCCTTATCAGTTTAAAGATTGGCACCTGAGCTAACAACTGTTGCCAATCTTCTTTTTTGCTTTTTCTCCCCCTAATCCCCCTAAGTATATAGTTGTATATTTTAGTTGGGGGTCCTTCTAGTTGTGGCATGTGGGACGCCGCCTCAGCGTGGCCTGACAAGCGGTGCCATGTCCCCGCCCAAGACCCACCCTGGGCCGCCAAAGCGGCGCTCACAAACTTAACCACTCAGCCATGGGGCCGGCCCATCCTTATCAGTTTAAAGGATTCACAGCCTATCCCCTGTTGGATGAGTTTCTACAATATTGGCAGGCCATGTGCTAGACGTGCAGAGAGGTTTATATGTCCCATTGGATGATGTCTAATTTAACTGTCTGGCTAACTGTGCACAACCGTGGCTTTTACTATCCCTGGACAAGTGTCTGCCATTAGCCCACAACTGACCACGGTGGTGGCACACGTGTGTGACCACAGATCATTACACATGTAGGAACTGTGCAGGGGTATGTCATTTCATTGCTTTTCCCAACTGATTTCTAACTATGACCCAACTTATTTCATTATTCCCATGTCTTTAATAATTCTTTTCTCCCCAAAATGTTAAAAGGGAAAGGAAGAATGAATGGACCAAAGGAGAATGAATTCTATAAATGTTAAAAGATGCTCCAAAGGAGGTGAAAAGTGTTCATGAGCTGAATTATTTTTTTTTAACTTTTTTTTTTTTTTTTTTAAGATTTTATTTTTTCCTTTTTCTCCCCAAAGCCCCCCGGTACATACTTGTGTATTCTTCGTTGTGGGTTCCTCTAGTTGTGGCATGTGGGACGCTGCCTCAGTGTGGTCTGACGAGCAGTGCCATGTCCGCGCCCAGGATTCGAACCGACGAAACACTGGGCCGCCTGCAGCGGAGCGCGCGAACTTAACCACTCGGCCACGGGGCCAGCCCCCATGAGCTGAATTATTTTGAGTCTGGGTTTCCTACCTTGCCTTATGTTTTTTGGTCCTGTCTCAGTTTTTGTATTTAATTACTATACTGTTTTAAACATTTCACTTCTCACTCTGTATTCTATACTACACATACCATAATAAACACTGGCTATGATCCTAACTTAGGCTTGATTTAAAATAGAAGTACTTAAGAATCTGAGCGAGGGAAAAAAGCATACTAACACTCACAAGGCACATTCTTTCCTCACCCCTTCCTCAGCCTATTGCTCTGGGCGGTAAATTGTGCAGTACAATAACCAGTTTATTATTTGCTATTTTCTTTCTCTCTACTGAGAAAAGCTCCATTGCTAGCAATTTAAAAATAGAATCCAGTATCTGGTATGTATATTTGGCGAATGTGTTCAACATATAATAGTCATGTGGTCTATATTGCTCTCTTTTTTTCAGCTGGAATCAACAGAAATGTAATGAGTGAGCTTTTTAAACTGGATGGGATGAGCAGAAATACCCTAAGAAAAACAAAAGTGATTCTTGCTCTCCCCTCCCCCTAAAAATACAAATCACCTAACAACTAAATAAAACACTTTTTTTAAGGGAAAAGCAGATTTTTAAAAAGCATTAAAATTCATTTTTTGAACCTGGGCTCAGCTAATACTTCACATATTTAGATGCCTAGAAAATGTTCAAATTTTTTTTCTGACAGAAGATCTTAAGGATCCTCTTTTTTTTTTCTCACTCATGAATTTTTATTACTGTGTTTTTGGCCTTGTATTCTATAAAATGTACCATTTTCACTTACAGCTTAAGACAGCTTTGAAGTTCTTAGTATGACATACTGTATGTAATGTTAGCTGTTTAAAGCTGAAGATCAGTTCGTGCATAATAACATATGTAGTTTGGATTATATAAACAGTACAGGAAGAAGGGGAGACAGGGCCATTCCGTGTACAAATTTCAGATTGCTAGCTGTATGCCTGTTGAGAATGTTAAACACGGCTAACTAGGCAGTGATGAAATTACTTTTAGTGACTATGACTTCTGAAACTATAAAGACAAAAATTTTTCAACTAAAAATAACTTAAAGATGATGCCAGTAATTAACATATTTACTTTAGAGATGTTCTACTTGCTACAGAGAGAGCTTTGATAGAAAGAAAAAACTGAATTTCATTGTCTTCAAAGCCCAGTTTACGCAATTTCATCAAAAACTTGGAGAATATAACTTAGAAGAGCCAAAGAAGGAAGGTGATGTATATTTCCTCCCTTACACATTTCACCCATTATAAAGAAGTGTGAGGCAGAGAAGTGTACCAGTCTATCTCCCTAGGATTGTTTCTTTTACATCTTAATATTTCAGATTAGTTAGACTACCGTGGGGTTTTTTTCTTTGGTTTGTGTCATTTTTTTTCATCATTAATGTTGCTGACTGGCTTTTTTATCTGTTGTTGAAAGATCATGTTTTTTATCTGTTGTTGAAAGATCATGCATTTCATTTCAAGAGAAATTAAATAAAACCTTACCATATTTTTCAGCAGAGACATTTCTTTTTTTTTGATTGGCACCTGAGCTAACAACTGTTGCCAATCTTTTTTTCCCCCCTTCTTTCCCCTCAAAGCCCCCCCAGTACATAGTTGTATATTCTAGTTGTGAGTGCCTCTGGTTGTCCAATGAGACATTTCGAAGTGCAGAGATAAGTCAATAGCTTTTCTGGTTTAACAAGTTTATATTTTATTTTAAATATTCATATCCTGCTTTGTTTCAGGAAGACTTCAAGGCTGTTGATATGTTTATTGCTCAAATATCAGCACAGTAATATCAGGCCTTTGAAACTATGGATGAAAAATCCAGCAAACTTGAGTCATCTTTTATTTACATAGAAAGATTGTGTGGCATTTTGCTTCCTGTCTCTTCTCATAAGAACTTTAAATATGGATACTTATCGCCGGGTATCTTTACAGTACTGGGAAGCTCTGCACGAGGTTGAAGTTTTTATGAGGAACTTATTTAAAACACAGTTGTCTTTAAAGGCGGGTTTGCCACAGCGAGGTTAGGGGTTGCCAATAAATCCACTTACAGCAACTTCTGTATTCGCTGCTCCAGACACACCATTGGGGTGACCCGTGCACGTTCCCTCAGGCCGCACAAGGAAGCAGCAGTCCTAGCTGATCGTTCCGAGACCAAGGCTGGCCTAAAGGCCTTCGGGTGTGGAGAGGGCTGTGCCTCCCAGCCTGAATTGGCTGCCTGGGATTCCTGAGGGGTGCTGGCGAACCCAGGACTCCTGAATCTGTAGGCCCCTATCTCGGCTTTCGCTCTGCTGGGGAATAACAAAACATTTTGGGAACTCGGGAATTTAATTTACTGCTACCAACCGAAACAATAATAGCATCTTTGTGTTTCTCCCCGCTCCATACCTCCCTCTTCCCGCCGACAGAAGCAAGACATTGGCCCTCCGTCGATGTAGCACAGACAACATAGGGCAGGCCCAGAGCGGTCGGAGGAGGCTGCAGACACCAGGTCCTGAACGTCCCTAATTCGCTTTCGGGAAAGAAAGAGACACAGCAGGCGAGATGTCCTGTACAACTTCCAACTCCCTTAGCTCATTCTTGCCCCAGAAAGTGAGTGTGTTTGAGTATGTGTGTGTGTATGTAGTTAAGTGAGGGAGAGAAAATTCAAGAAACCACACAAGTCACCCTAAAGCATCCACCAAAACTTCAGCTTGGTTAATTGCTCCCATATGTCCTCCTCGGTTGTTTTCAAAAGGCAGCAAGGAGGGGAAGACGGGTCACTTCACTGATTTTTAAAGAGGTTGAAAAAAAGACTTATCACCTATCATGATCCAGTCCCGGAGGGGGCCAGGCGCAGCCTCAGGGGACTAGCCCCTTGGGGGAAGCCGGGGACGCGGCCCAGAGATGTGGGGCGGGAAGGCGCTGGGCCGGCGCCCGGCGGAAAGTTCGCGCGCCGCGCCCCGGTGGGTCCCGGGAGCCGCCGCAGCCCGGGGCGGGGAGGGGCGGCCGGGTCGGGCGCGCGAGAGGAAGGTGCCTTCGGGAACACGCGCAAGGGCGGGGATTCGTGCTGCCAATGAGGCCCCGGTGTGGGCCGAGCGAGGCGGGGGGACGGGTCGGAGCGCAGCTTTCGCTGTGGCAGCTGCCGGAGCCGCGGCCGCCTCGGGAGCGGAGGAGAGGCAGCCGCAGAGCGCCGAGCTGGCCGCGCCCCGAGGCCCGGCCCTGGGGGTGGGGAACCGCGCCGAGGAGCTGGAAACTTTCCCGGCAGGTAACTCCCGCCGCCCCGGCGCCGCTGCGGGCCTCCGTGCGTCCCGGGCAGGGCCAGCTGCAGCGGTGCAGAGGGGAGGAGAGGGTCCCCGGGACGTGGAGACAGTGATGGGGAGAGGGGAAAGGCATGTGGGAAAGTTTCTGGTTCCTCCCTCCCCCCTGCGCTGGGAGCACTCGGGAGCTTTCCGGGGATAGGCACGGACATGTTGGGCGCCCTGGGCCTTGGTCCCGGCGGCTCTGGAGAGTCGGCGCCTTCCCTTCGCCGTCCCCTTCGCGCCGGACCGAGCCGGTCCCCCGCGGAGCTGGGCTTCGGGGGCACCGGGAACGCGCGGCTGGACGCTCGAGTGTCGGGACCACCCCTCCCCAAAGTACCTCCTCGCCCCCTTTCCCGCCTCCTCTGCAGCCCTCGGGCTTGGCAAGGGCCTGGGCTGCGCCTGGTACCTGGCGCGGGGGAGGCGGGGGAGAGGCGCGCCTGGTACCGCGGGGTCCAGGGCGCCCCCGGAGTGAAGGGGAGCGCAGGTCGCGAAGTTGCCGGGTGGAATTAAGCCGGAGGGAGGGGTGCCGTATTGCCCCAGTCTGGGCTGAAAGGCTATTGCTTCGCTTCCGAGAACACTGCGATGAACATGTCCACGTTCTTGGGGGGGTGTGGGGGGGCGGTGAGCTAGGATTAGACATTGGGGGGGGCTGAGAAAGACGAGAATTGTATCAAGATTGTGAATCCCCTTGTTCGTGGAGAGTGGTCACTTCTGGGGGACTTAGGTCAGGGCGCACGTTCTTCATGGGGGACTTTGGGGTGCGGACATGCAGCTGGGGGCGTGTGAGGCTCCCGGCTTTGGTCGGGCAGCTTTCCGGAACGGCTGGCGAGGAAGGAAGCCCTAGGCATTGTGCGGCGTGTTTGCAGACAGAAACGTCTGTGGACCGGCGTTCTCAAAACTTAAGTTGACTTATTGTGTAAGTCTCCGGGAGGAAATGCGGCGGTGGCCAGGTAGAAATACGGCGCCGCGGCCAGGGGGGTCTGAGGACGCCGGGCTTGGCGACAGTCTTCCCCTCACTGACCCCTCCAGCCCAATCTTAGCAGCCCCAGATCCCCGTGCCTCGTGTGGGAGTCGTCTCGGTAGCGCTGTTCCCTCTTGTAGTCAAGTCGAGGAGGTTAGGAGGGCACGTTCATCTTGAACTTGACCCTAAGAGCAGCGCCGTCTGGGCGGGTTACAAGGTAAGGGAAGCTGAGTCTCCCGGTGGGATGGGCCTCGAACTCTGCCGCGGAAAGGAAGTGTGTGGATCAGAATGTTTGAAGAAAGGGCTTAGGACTGCTGAGGTCGCTAACTGGCAATGCCAGACTACCAGACTGCCGAAGTTAATGTGTTTGGAGGGTGTGGGGATGGGAGAGGAAAGGAGAAGGCCGGCTGGTTGGTACAAAGAGTTGGTATTTCTCTGTAGTGGAAATAAAGGGAGTCTGCATCTCTGCTTTCACCAGATCCGCTACTCTCTCTCTCTCTTTTTTTTTCCTTCCTGGGTCGTCTTTATTCCTGCCAGGCTGGCACTCCTGGGATGGGGGAGGGGAAGGAGAAGAAAGCAGTTGTGAAGCGGCTCTGGCCAGCTTGGAGGTCTCTCAGGTCTGCTACTAGGAAGATTCCTGGATTTTAACAGCTGCTTCTTGATTGCTGGGAGTGAAAGAATTTATGAGCGACTGAGACATGTTCATTATAGTGGTAGTCTGAATGTTTTTCTCATCTAAGCTACTTAAAACACTCACAAGGGGCCTTCCCTTAGAGTATGCCAGTTTTTGCTAAGTTTGTCAGCCAGAATGCTTGGTGGGTGTCAGTCAGAACTCATGGTAAATATATCCTGGTGGTGTGAAGAGGAAAAGTATGCGGGAGTAAAGGAAATATGGTATCTGACATCCTTCAGGACTTCCTCCTAGGGTTGCTCCTGTTACCTGCCAAGTGAGCTCAGTCCAGGCTTCCGGACTGTTGTGATTTGACAATAAAGGATGGGAAATAGTGTCATCGATGTTACTGGAGCAGGAAAGTCCAAAAATAAATTTAAGGTCGCTTTGCACGACCCTGTCTTTCAGCTGTGATGCCACAAACCTAACTTTTGCTGAGGCTTGGAAGCAATGGTTTTCCTGCTTGCTTGGTTTAACCACCAGAATGTCCAAATTATCATAATTTACGTCCGTCGTGAAACTAAAACATAACTGATTCGTAGTCAGCTTTTTTCTGCTTCCCATAACAGCCTGTAGGAAAAAAGAACATTTTGTCTCTTTAACCACATGCAATTTATTCGGTGCCACAGTGGGTTTTTGATACTGGGTGATGGAGGGCACAATTTTAAAGACAATGGAATTGTCTCAATTTAACTGTCCATTTTTAGGCAACAGCCCCCTCTGAGTTGCTGATTAATCTTTATCTCTCAGGGGACATTAAAACCAGCATCCCTGGGTTGGTAGAATGGTAATCCATATTGTAATGACGCCTGCCAGCATAGCTGGAGGTTAATGTTATGTCGAAGTTTCCATTAGACATTTCTAACCCCATTGTAGAGGTTTGTCTGGGTTGGGTTAAAAGTGGGCTGTGAGTCTCATAGTCAGAGAAATGGCTTTATTTTTCTCTTTCTGATGAAAAGTTTAGTTTAACTTGTAAATTACAGAAATAAAGTTTACAAAAACAAAGGGGGGAGAGAGGGAGAGATGTATGTATATTGCTGGGGAGGGATTTCTTTTAGTCCCTAGGATAGCTTTGTTTTGAACTGTCTTTAAAATGTGTATTTCAGTGGTGGAAAAACTAGAACCTCCCCCCAGCCTCCCATCAGAAGGAATGTGTTTGTGTACATGGCTTTTAAGTCTTTCTGGGCCTTGGTTTTCTCGTTGTTATCATCCCTAAAATGGGATTACCTTTCAACCCTAAAGTTCTTTGAATCTCCAAGAGTTTGAGAAATGTAGGCATGCTGGAGCCAGTGCTGTAATCTTAGAACAGTTCTTTGGTGTTTATAAAGGGCTTTACTTACATATTTTTTCCTTGAACCCTCAGTTAAATAAACTGAGGCTGGGCAAGTTAGATCAGTTTGCTCGACATCATCTGTAAATGGTGGAGTTGAACTTGAACCTAAGTCTTCTGATTCTCCCTATTCCCTCCTCCATACCTCTCTCTCTATTGATGGAGTCACCTGTGAATTGGCTTAAACTTGACAGACTAATGTTAAATGTGGCAATTTCTCACAGTATTTCATTATGAGTTATTCTGGTTTCAAAGCCCCAGGGTTAACATCTATGCTTTGATGTCAGAGATTAAAAACAGTTCAGTAATAATGCTAATAAAACTTTCTCCCCAAGAGAGTTTCAGAAATTCATATACCTCAAACTAATCATTTGTTTATTTTCAACTTCTTTTTTATTAAGTAGGCTTCAGGATCTAGTGTGATGTATAATCCGGACTAATAACCCAGACAGCGTTCTTAAGGAAATCACTTCTCAAATCTGTACGTCTGTTTTAAAATAAGAAATGAACATATCATTTGCCTTTCATCTTGGTAGCTCGCAGCTGACTTACAAAGCCTGGATAAATGTCCCTTTTTTGGTGTCATTGTACTTAGGCTGTTTCTACTGATGTCTGAATAAGTCTGATTTTGCAGCATTTTCTGTGCTAAATAGATTCTTCCCTTATGTCATCGGTTTAACGGTAAAGAAGTAGTAGGCTGCAGGTGACCCATTTTCATTCTGACTCTAAATATTTGTTCCGTGTCCTGCTTGCCTATTTAAGAGCACTGAGTGCAGCTTGACGCTCATCTGGAAGCTGGTATGGATTTTCTTTAAAAGATTCTAAAATAAAATTATGTGCTAAGCTATAGGCGCTTTTATGTCTGAGCAGCCTGTCCATCTTCAGCGTTTTAAACTTATTCTTAGAAGACTGTCTTTTCAAAATATTAAGCAGTGGGTTTAAACCTCAAAAAGAGGATGTCTCAGTCAGTACCCATTGACTGACTGTGAGGGCTGCCATTTCCACGTGTGTGAGGAGAGAGTTTCATGAAGCAGTATTTGCTAAGAAAGTTGGGAGACTTTGTTATCAGTGTACCAGAAAGGGACAAGAGCAGCAAAGCTGAGGAATGGCTTCTGGTTTTTTATTATCAGGAGAAAGGATTTTTGAATGATAGGGGAGGACTTTTGATAAAGATGGCTGTTGGGGAACATTATCTTGTGAAGAGGGAAAGCGGTTCTGGTTTGGTTCAGCTGCGTTTCTCGTGAGGGTCACCCTTGTAGCATAGATGTTGTCTTTAGGGGCTTCTGCAGGTGTGCGTGATCAAGGAGAATATGCTGAAAAGGTGAGTGCCATAGGCAAGAATGTCGAGGGCAAGAAAAGTGTTGCGGAGGGATGTCATAGTCCCTGGATTTTAGTGCCGATTTTTGCCTCTACTATGAGGGAATTTGTAAGTACAAATCTTCCAGCCACAGTTGCCTACAGATGTGAACCCAGGATGTTCAGTTGTATAGCCCAGAGCTACGATGACTCACCACCTTCCCTGCCCCACCCCAGTGCACCTAGGGTTACTTGCCTCTCATGAGCAGTGGCTTATTACCTCTGAGTGGGGGTCGGGGGTGGGGCAGACTCTAAGAAACACTTGGCTATGACCTTTTCATGCATATATACTCATGCAAAACCGGGATCCTATATTATGTGTGCTTTTGAGGAAATATGAAAGAGATTCAACATACAAGGGTGCATATAATGAATTTGCATGGTTTAGAGGACGGTATGTAACGTGCTTTTTCCCCCTGTCATTTCAGTACATTCTTTTTTGGCACTGTTTTAATGGCTGTTTAGTAAACCATTACATATATTACCATAGTTTATTTAACTGGTCCGTTTTGACATTTAGGTGTGTGGGAAATAAATATCTCTTAGGCTGTCAGACTTTGGCTCACATATGATTTACTCATTAAATCACCGGGGCCCAGCACAATGCTCAGCACATAGGGGTACCTGACTGCTGGTAGCTTCAGAACCTCACAGCATCAAAAAACTGACTCCTTGCTCTTACTTCCAATTTGGGAGGGCCCTGGAGAGAACCCGGATTGGCCTGATGCCAGCCAAAGGAGAATTACGGTTGGCAGTCCCCATTAGATCCACAAGATGGGACTGTGGGGAGACGAAGTATGCCACAAAGAAGGGGGTTATTGTTAAGGGGGGCGGGAGGGGGCTGGGTAAACAAAAAAGCTAGCTGTCTCATGAAGGATCTGCTTCCAAAAGTGGTATTGCTGGTCATAACAACATACCAGTATGCCAAAGGGTAGGAACGTTTTTAATGCTCCTGTGATGTGCGCGCCATAGTCTGGAGAGTAGTAGACTTTTCCACATTCTGTGGGGATTTGAATTGCTGCATACACAGGCATTTGTGTAACAGGGTGTTGAATTACTGCCGAAAACTCGAGAGTTGGTCATTATTCCCATGTAACCCATTATGCTCCTCTCTCTCTGCCATGCTTTATTCTAAATTACTTGGGATTAGTAACATCAATTATTAATGTTTATTGAGTGCTTGCTGACTCTGAACTAGATGTTAGAATTAAAAAAAAAAAATCTGTGGAAGTGAAACAGTGTAGTTCTTTGTTCCCCCTTTGTCCTACATACGTAGAGTGCTATAGCAGGAATGGTTTGTTGCCTGTGTCACGGCATTCCCCAACCTGGTCACCCCTCCTTGTGGCTTAAACCAACAACCGTTTATTTGATCAGGATTCAGAAATTGGAGGTGGGCTCAGCTGGATGGTGTTTCTGCCTGAGCCTAGGCTCCCTCATGCTCTGGTGGTTACATGATGCGTTGTAGGGGCCATTGCTATAATTTACCCCATTACTTGATAACACAGTTCTGCTTTTGATTAGTTTTCTATTGGCCATGTACTTCAGGGTAAGTTGGGTTTGTCCCCTGCCCCCGGGAGTAAACCTTGATTAAGCCAATCAACTTTAGTAATACCATACCTGTTGCTAGTGACTGGTTCATGAGTACATATGTGACACCTATTGGGTCCCACCATACTGAGAAGGTAAGGTCAGCAAAATAGATCAGGTTGACACTCTGAGGATCACAGAGTACAAAGATGAAAGGTGCCTAAGACCACAGTGACTTTTTTTAGCTGCTAAATTAACCAACCCTAAAACCGCTGTGACTCAGAACTTCTTGTGTGAGAAAAAATTTTTTGTTATTGTTTGAGGCAGTGATCTCCAAATTGTAGTGTGCTAGACCATTCAGTATGGGAGGGAAGGAAATATTAAAACTTTATCTAGAAAAAAAAGCTTTACTAATATTTAATAGATGAGTTGACACTGGTTGATAGATATCTGAAAGTTTCCTGTCGTTTAGGTTATATGAGGTTGCTTGAGGAAACAGTAGGCATTTTACATCTTGGTGGAATTGACAGTGGTACCCACATTCTTGCTGTCGGTGAACTCTATCCATATAAATGGATTATATTATCTAGTTTTAAGTAAACTGACTCCTACAAAATGGGCAAGTGCCTTAAAAAGATTCTTGCAAAGAAAGTTTAATGATGATGATGTAAGTATATAAGAAGAAGAAATTCCTTATGAGATTAGGAAATGACTTTTAAATCAAATTTAATAAGTTGGCACTGAAATTGTGTATGGATTTGTATTAATAAATAAAAGTAAACTTAAGAATAGTGTTTGGGGGCCAGCCCTGTGGCCGAGTTGTTAGGTCCTCATGCGCTGCTTTGGCAGCCCGGGGTTCTCTGCTTTGGATCCTGGGCACAGACCTACACACCGCTCATCAAGCCACAGTGGGGCGGCGTCCCACATAGAGGAGCCTACAGCTGGGATATACAACTATGTACTAGGGGGCTTTCGTTGAGGGGGAAGATTGGCAGCGGATATTAGCTCAGGGCCAATCTTCAAAAAAAAAAAAAAAAAAAAGGAATACCGTTTGAATCATTCCCTTTTTTAAAAAAGTTTTTAATGGATGTTTTATAATGTATGCACTACATTTGTATGCACATATAATTTGTAACTTTAGTGTTTTAATTATGTTTAAATTATATATAGCATAACATGTTGGGAGTACGTTTCGTTTTTTCTTGTTAGGGCTGCATAATCAAATTTGAGACCACAGTGTGCGCTACTTACAGTCACATATTTTTCGTTACTTGCAGCTTAAAGCACCATAGCTGATACCTGTTCCCCTTTTATTCATAGCTTTCAAGATTCTCCGTGATCTGGGTCCTAACTCTCTTTTCCAGACCCAGTTGTCCTCTCTGTGTCTCTGCAAATGCCACGGAGCTCCTGCCCATTCTGTAACTGTCACATGTTTTGTTTCAATTTTGCCTCTGAGGAAACTGTTCTCTCCTCCCCACCAACACTGAGATTTTCGTTATCCTTCAAGGCCTAGCTCAAATAAATACTGCTTTTCATTAACATTTTTCTGATTTCCCCCTTCTGCATTTAAATAATTCCTTCTATTTAATCTGCCTAGCACATTGCTTGTACGTTCGTTATAATATTTTTCTCCTTCTGCCTTTTTTTTTTTGAGGAAGATTAGCCCTGAGTTAACTACTGCCAATCCTCCTCTTTTTTGCTGAGGAAGACTGGCCCTGAGCTAATATCTGTGCCCATCTTCCTCTACTTTATACGTGGAATGCCTACCACAGCATGGATTTTGCGAAGCGCTGCCATGTCCGCACCCGCGATCTGAACTGGCAAACCCCGGGCTGCCGAGAAGCGGAACGTGTGAACTTAACCGCTGCGCCACCAGGCCAGCGCCTCCCTCTGCCTTTTATTATTAAGTTTTTCACCTGTTTGCTTTGCCTATAGGCTGTAGGCTTCTTGTTGCTTGGGATCCTGTCTTGCCTTTGTCATTTTGTAAAAATTGATTGTTTCCCCTTTTGGGGCAATGAGAGGCAAGCAGAGAACCCAAAGTTGTTAGACACTGCTCTCTGCCGGTTACCATGGGGAGGTTTTCTCTCCTCCAGCTCTTGACAACTTTAGGAGGTAGAGAGCTCCATATATAGGTAAGGGAAGTGAGGACAAGGAGTACACATGGCCAAGACAGGAAGATCCAGGATCCAAACCTGGGTCATTTTTATTTCAAAGCTGTTTTGTCTCTCCTCACACATGTTGCCTAGAGTCACACACTGTCCTCCTTTCACGTGGGAACGCTGACTTGGGTGAAAATGGGAAGCTCTGTGGGATGATGGTGCAAAAACATCGCTGGATAATCCTACGCAGTTGCAGTGAGTTCAAAGGAGAGTCTGCTCTCCTTGGGGAGTAACAGGAAAGGCCTGGAGGATGAGATGTATGAAGATCTAAGTGCCTGTGGACAGGTAGCTGTCTGCAAGTACCACCAAGCAAAATCATGGGAGATAGGCTCCATGGTAGGGTCTGGCCTGAACATCCCCATTGAGAGACAGGAGGTGATGGTCTCTTTACTGCTCAGCTGAATCAAATTATTTATGCCAATATTCTCTCCGTAGTAAGGACGATTAGGGGTTGACAAGTGGTCAGCTTTCAAGTTGAGTCACGTTAGATATATGCTGCCATGATGGAAAACAGACATCTCTCCAGGGTTTTGAGGGTCAGGTGAGAGGATGTGTATAAAAGGGTTTTGAACATTGCAAATTGCTTCCCAGATGCCAGGGAGACATCACGTTTGATTGTTTTTCCTTGTAGCAGTGACTTCTAGCTCAGATTTCTTTGTTAGCCATTTTTGTTTTCTTTAAAGTTTACTTCCAGAGAGCTTTTAAGTGTTGAGGCTCTTAAATGGAATAGGACACAATTTTTCGCTAATGAACTACAGATATTAGTTGAAAGCTTGCTGTAAAACTTTTAGTCATGGAGTAAGTAGAATTTGTGATAAAGTGAATTTGTTGGGATCTAGTTGTTCAAGTACCCAAGGACCCGTTCATAAAAATAGAATTGCTTCTGGTGCATGAAGATGGAAATCTGGGAGACTTTGAGGTGAATTACAGGAAAATCTTAAGTACCACCTGAAAACCTTCAAAAGTTTTGATTTCATGTTTTTGTTGTTGTTGTTATTACTGTAAAGCCAGTAATTTATTTTGAGGAGTCATTGAAGAGGGTTTGGGAAGCCTTTGAAATATCTCAAGGTAGTTTTGACAGTGAGAACTAGGTGTGGTTTGACAACTTTGATGAATTTAAAATTTAACTGCATTTGGGGGGAATTTTGCAGTTCCAATTTCATATTATAGAAAGAGTCCAACTTATAAATGAAAACATGTTAACTTAAAGAGTAAACATATCATTATTTATAGATGCAGAAAACGCAGGAAAAATGAGTGTCTCCTAAATTGCAAATAGAGGCAATTGTGAATTTTTTATTATTCAGGATTCTTTTTTTTTTTTAAAGATTGGCCCTAGCTAACATCTGTGGCCAGTCTTCCCTGTGTTTTTTTTTCCTCAAAGCCCCCCAGTACATAGTTGTATATCCTAGATTTAGGTCCTCCTAGTTCTGGTATGTGGGATGCGCCTCAGCATGGGTTGATGAGCGATGCTAGGTTTGCGCCCCGGATCCGGACTGGCGAAGCCACGGCCACCTAAGTGGAGCACATGAACTTAACCCCTCAGCTGGGGTGGCCTCTATTCAGCATTCTTGAAGCATGCACGTGATTTAAGAGAGCCTTAGTTCAGAGTGATTTATCTAGATAAAGCAGGAATTCTCAAAATGGGTTCCATGGAAACTGATTCACAGGAAATTGGTAAATGTTATGCAGGGAAAAAAGATTCTGTGTTCAAATAAGTGGGAAAATCTGAATTAACCAAAGTAAAACGAGTATTTCCGTTTTAACTGTAGAATTTCTGAGCACCCTTATTTCTAATGTTCATTCTGAATCTCCTTGAAGGGAAACAGTGTTTAGTATTTCCCAAATGCATTGAGGTGTAGAAACTTTTTTGCAAAGCATCTTTTGGCCAGAGAACAATGTTGGGTTGTTTTTTTGCTGAAATATTTTAAAGCAAATCTGCAGACATCATATAATGTCACCTGACAAACTTAAGTATGCATTTCTAACTAAGGACTTAAGAAAAAAAATCACCTCTTTATCACTTTTAATAAAATTAACAGTAATTTCTTTTTTTTTTTTAAAGATTTTATTTTTTCCTTTTTCTCCCCAAAGCCCCCCAGTACATAGTTGTATATTCTTCGTTGTGGGTCCTTCTAGTTGTGGCATGTGGGACGCTGCCTCAGCGTGGTTTGATGAGCAGTGCCATGTCCGTGCCCAGGATTCGAACCAACGAAACACTGGGCCGCCTGCAGCGGAGTGCACAGACTTAACCACTCGGCCATGGGGCCAGCCCCAAAATTAACAGTAATTTCTTAATGTCATCTAGTTGTCCCTCAAATGTCATTGTCACCATTTTTGTTTTGTGGAATCGGGATTCAATCAAGGTTCACATATTGCACTGTGGGTTGTTGTTATTTTTGTCTCTTGAGTCTTTTTAAATGTAGCAAAATATTATCTCAGCGCCCCTTCCCTCTTCCTCCCGATTTTTAGAAGAGAACTTGTAGGATGTCCCATACCTGAATTTGTTTCCTTGTGATGATGTTTACCTTGTCCCTTTGTCACTGTATTTCCTATAAACTAAAGGTCAGATCTAAAGGCATGTTTAGATTCAGGTTAAATATTTTTGGCAAGAATAGGTCCCAGACTCTACCTTTTTCCCCGCTATGATTTGGGAACAGGCATTTTAGTCTAGCAATTCATAAGCAGCTTTTTTTTTTTTTTGTAAAGTATAAAGAAGTAGTAGTTTAGAGTTTGTTTGGAAATTAATTTTATTGGTATATCGAGGGGGTGCAAGTTTAATTTATTCCAGTTGTGGTTGGAAATACAGTGGTATTCTGAATAGTTGGCCTGGTTAAATGGATATAAGTTTTCAGTATAACTTAAGACTATAAACCATGTGCCTCTTGGGTAAAATGGCTTTGAGTGTTAAACATTTTTGGTGGTTGAATTTTATTCAGAATGACAGGGTATCTGAGTTGGAATAGTAAAACACGATTCTATAAAGATTTATTTCTAAGCACATTAATTTAGGAATATGCATTAATTCCATCTCTGATAAATTTTAACAATATTTTTCTGATAAATGCTTATGCTAATTTGAAGTTCAGCTGTAAATCTGAGAATACCCTCAGGGTGATAATTTTATATGTACCTTGTTTTGGAAACTGAGACATGTAAATAAAAGTTCCTATCATAGCTGATTTTACTAACTTAATTTGATATTTAAGGTTTTTCCCTTTATATCCTTCCAAGTGCTTGTTGTATGTCTGGGAAAAATTAAACCTAAAGGAATTCTATGCGTCTTAATGAAGAATAGCACAGTGTATATGAAGTCCCTTTGTGTGATGAATGGTAGCTATCATAGGCAGTTCCCAGCACATTCTATATTTAATCCCTTAGCAGGCAGGAATACTGGTTTATACATTAAAATTTGCCTTAGACAGAGTAGATACTTTGTAACTACAGTAGTACACTAAAAATATACACACATACTCCTTTTTTCTCTTCCACTTTTTTTTCTTTTGAGGAAGATTAGCCCTGAGCTAACATCTGTTGCCAATCCTCCTCTTTTTGCTGAGGAAGACTGGCCCTGAGCTAACATCCATGTACCTCTTCCTCTACTTTGTATGTGGGACGCCTACCACAGCATGGCTTGCCAAGCGGTGCCCTGTCTACACCTGGGATCTGAACTGGCGAACCCCGGGCCACCGAAGCAGAACATGCGAACTTAACTGTTGTACCACCGGGCCGGCCCATTCTCTTCCGTTTTTAAAAATACAAAAATATAGGGTATAGTGAGTGAAAAAAGCGTGATCTTTGAAGCAAGGTGAACTGTGGTTTTGTGTGTGGCTTTGGGCAGTTTCCTTGACCTGTGTCTCTCTGTCTGTAAAATGGGGTAGTAATTCCTGTTTCCTAGGGTCCCTGCCAAGTCTGAAGGTGAGAACCTCTATAAAACGCTTAGTGCTGTGCTTGGCTCATAGGTGCAAAAAACAGGTCCTTTTCTCCCTTCTCCTCTTAACCATATTTTTAAATTCAACTTTCTGGATCAGTTTTTGAATGGAAGTTTTAGTTCTGAGTGTTTTTAAAATTGCTAGTTTTAAGGTACTTGTCACAAAAGTCTGATAAGACTTTGATTTCAAGATAATCTGTGTAGTTAGTGGTTGCTTATATTAAAACAATTAGATGTTTGTATAAAATGTTTTGAACAAACAAGTGGGACATTTATACAGAAGAAACCAGAGAAAAAAATGGTATTTTATTATTGGCGTGAAGATACTGCTAACAAGTCTGGTTTTAATTAAAATTAGTGTTTTGAAAATCCATTTATTTACTGCAGTGGAGAACGTGAGAAGCTCCACAGCCTTCAGTGGAGTTTTGCTTGCGTGTGGTTTAGAACAATAAACTTTATTTTATTTTGATGGAATAAGTCTGTAGTGCCACACTCAAGTCATGTGTGTGTGTTTATTTATGAACAGGGTTATTGCCAACCAGGAGAGCAGCCTTCCCTGCAGAGGAGAGGCGTTAGCGCTTCCCTAAAGGGCCTCGGTCCTCACAGTGGGGAGGGAGGAGAAGGTGCTCCTTCATGGCTTGTGCCCTCTTAAAGACTCATGTAAAAGGAGCATGAGTATATCCTAAGTTTTGAACAGGAGAAGTCGAAGAAGAGTTTGCAGGCTCCTTAAATAGACATTTATGGGCCTTGCCTTCTTGGCATTTATGGGTAAACCAAGGAGTATTCTCGTCTATCAGCTGTTTCCAAGTCTTGGGGCATTTGGCTTTGTTAATGGCTTGTGCAAGAAAAGGTCTCAGGAAGACCAGGGCTCACGCTGCTCCATGCTCATGTGGTACCTATTCTCTGAGCATGAACTTGATCCCCGAAGGGCGCTTGAGTCCAGCTGCACTTGAGCTTTCTACTCTTCTTTCCTACCATTAAGTAACAGTTTTGTTTATCCTTTCCTTTCTGAAATGTTTTGTTTAAGCGAGAGGGACCCCTTAAACTGTCCAGCTCCATATACCAAGAGTCAAGCCAGGAGGAATCAAAGAGCATGATGTCCGCCTCCCATCCTGGAAAAAGTGAGGAGGTACCATTTCTAGAGGGATGGTGGTTGAGTTCTAAGCCAATGGACTTTTTAAAGACGTTTCACCTTCGCAGGGCTTTTTGGCTTCCTTCATTAAGAGCAGTCTTAGCCAGCTCAATGAATGAAATATCCTTATGAGTTTTAGAAGTAAAAAGTTACCATGAAGGTGTTAACTGTTTGACAAATTAGAAACTGTTTTCATTTCTCAAAGGGTCGTGGAAGTCTTGGCATTAATTTTTCCAACAAATGTTTCTCGAGGGCTGTTATTGTGCCCTTCTGAGTTTGAGGTCCAGCTCTGTGTCTCAGTCAGAGGAGACAAGTGCATGCATAGTACAAATGTTAGACACATGTGCAGCAGGAGAGTAGAGGAGAAAGGAAGGGGGAGGAGGAGAGAGGGGAGGAGGAGTTGGTGGCTGGGGAAGGCTTTAGGGAGGAGCTGAAGGATGCATAGCACTTTGCCAGGTGGGGAAGAGGGTGATGGGCTTTCTATGAAGGGAGCATGATGAGCAGAAGCCGGGAGGCATGAAAATACAAGTCATGTTTGGGGTGTTGTTACTAGAACAGATGGTGCTTGGCATTTGGGTACAGTGGCAGGGAGGAAGAGCCAGATTGCAAAAGTCCCTGCATGCAGGCTAAAAAGTATGGACATGATCCTGTAAAGCAAGTGATAGCTGTTGAAGGTTTCAAAGCAGGGAGATGATGTAATCAGAGCTGTGTGTTGGAGAAAAGCTTTCGCAGCGGTGGTGTGGAGGAGATACTGGCGTGGGGGCAGATGGGTGGCAGGGCTCTCTGTTATGAGGTTTTTGAAATAGGTCAGGTGAGAGATGATGTTTGAGGCCTGAGTTAGTGGGAGGAAGAGAATTGGTGTCAGTTGAATACCTTTTATTGTGCACGTAGGTGCGTTAGCTCAGGACCTTCACAGAAAACTTCATAGAGTGCTGTTGTTGTCATCCTTATTTCGCAGAGAAGGACACCGGCTCAACGTGTCCTGGCTCAGCCAAGATTTAAACTCAGGTTGGCAGTCCTTTGCCACCATGCTTTTAGAACAGAGGGAGTGAGAACTCAAAGGATGCACATGGGAGATAATTTTTGTGGTGAGATGGAAGCTTCTTCCAGAACAGAAAAGGAATACTTGGCAGCTGACTGAAGGTACAGAGCAAGGCTGTTTCCAGGCTGGGCAGCAAGCTGTGGATGATGAACGATACAGGTAACTGAGAACTCTTGGAGGAGGAGAGGGGCAGGGTTTGGGGCCCCTCTAGGATACCCAGTTGGACATGCCCAGTAGGCAGTTGGAAATTTGGTTCTTCAAGCGGCGTCCCAGTCTCCCTGTGGAAACTCCTGTAAGTCCTCTGGGCAGGCTTGGCGTAGGGCTTCTGTAGGAGGGGATGGGTGACATAGCCCCTACCCTTGGAGCCCCTAGACCTAAACTGTATTGTATTGTGCATAGGAATCACTTGGGACCCTTTTTCTGAGTGCACGTTTCCAGTCCTTGCCCGTGGGTGGTGTTTCAGTAGGTTTGGAAATCTGCATTCATGTCAAGATCCTGGGTGAAGTGAGGCAGGTTGCAACAGGATCATACGTTTGAGAATGTTTGGCTCTGCATGGCCTAGGCTGTCTTTTAATTTCACGTCTTTCAGGGAGCTTTTGGATAGCTCCTTAAACAGTGTGACCTTGATCTCTAGTAAAAATCAGCACCTAGGAAACTTGCTTGTTTTTAGGAACTTATGGACATTCATATTTAATTTGGCCAAGGATGCTTTTTAGTTATTTGGATTAATACTCAAAAGCAGCAAGCCCTCAAAATTAAGTTTGTTTTTGCCTATTTAAGTGGATCTTTGGCAAGAGATTTCTAGTGAAATTAGATTCTGAGTATTTTTCTTGCTTATGGAAAAGAGGTTGGAAGAGGGAACCTGAGCCGTAGAGAGTGAGGAGTAATACCCTGGGGTTCTTGGTCGCCTAGGAATGGCCTAGCTTGTCACAGATTAAAAGTCACAGAATGGGGAACTCATGTACAGCATGATGACTAGAATTAACAATACTGTATTGCGTATTTGAAAGTTATTAAAAGTGTAGATTTTAAATGTTATGACTACACACATTCAAAAATGATGATTCTGTGAGAGGGCGGAGGTGTTAACTAACCTTATTGTGGTAATCATTTTGCAGTATAGATGTTTTTCACTTCATCATGTTGTATACCTTAAGCTTATACATGTTATATGTCAATAATATCTCAGTAAAGTTGGAGAAAGCCACTTAAAAGTACTCACCTCTTTGAAATCTGAGTTTTAAACCTTATCAACCAACCGGTTATTATACCATTTGCTTGGTATTAGTCACGACCCCAGCCTAGGGCCCACGCCTCTTCCTCTCTGTTGATTGTCTTTTTTTGTGTGTATTGAGATATAATTGACATGTAACATTATATTAGTTCCAGGTGTGCTACATAGCGATTTGGTATTTGTATATATTGTGACATGTTCACCAGAGTAGGTCTAATTAACATCCATCACCACACATAGTTACAAATTTTTTTTTCTTGTGATGAGAACTTTTAAGATCTACCCTCTTAGCAACTTTTCAATACACAATACAGTATTATTAACTATGGTTGCCATACTGTACATTACATCCTCCAGACTTAGTTATTTTATAACTGGAGGTTTGTACCTTTTCACTGCTGTCACCCATTTTGCCCATCCCCCACCCCCCAAGGTGTGTCTTTTTTGGTGAGTGGAGGCTTTGAAGCCAGATGGACTGGGTTCAGGTCACATCTCAGCCCCTTGGTCTCAGTGTGACCCTTGTCTGGTTACCCAGCCTTCCTGAGCTTGTTTTCTGTGACTTTGGAATGTGGGTACCTTTGAAGATTGTTGTAGGAATTGAGTTAGATATTGTCAAAACACCTAGACCTGCGTCCGGCCATCCTCCCTGAATTTCTGGAGGGAGAGGGGAGCCTGGGCACGTGCCTCATTCAGCTCACCTTAAGTACCTACTTATTGGACTGGGCAGTGTGTTTAGGGCCAACTGCACAGTGCAGTTCTTACTCTTGGGATAATTTTTGCTTCTTTGTCTCTCCTAGTTAACGAGGTTTGGGTTCATTAACTGCTTGCTGCTGACTGCTTCAATTTTCTTGTGTGTGGGAGGGAGAAGCAGCTTCCTCTTGTTTTCCCACCTTTGCTAAATGCCAGTACCACTTCCTACATTAATTACAGGGCTTCCCAGTTCCCTTTCCTGAGTGCCTGTCCTGGGGGAGGGGACAGGAGGAGTCCACCTGCTCTCTGGTTGGTTTGTTCCATCATTGAATAGACGCTAATCGAGCCCTTACTTAGTGCCAGGCTCTGTGCTAAGTGCTTGTTCTTTTTTTTTTTTTTTATTGAGTTGATGGGTTACAATCTTGTGAAATTTCAGTTGTACATTAATGTTTGTCATTGGTGTTGTAGGTGCGCCACTTCACCCTTTGTGCCCACCCCCCACTCCACCTTTCCCCTGGTAGCCACTAATCTGTTCTCTTTGTCCATATTTTTAAATTCCTCATATGAGTGGAGTCATACAGAGATTATCCTTCTCTAACTGGCTTATTTCACTTGGCATAATTCCCTCAAGGTCCATCCATGTTATTGCAAATGGAATGATTTTGTTCTACGTTGCAGCTGAGTAGTATTCCATTGTATATATATACCACATCTTCTTTATCCATTCATCTGTTGATGGACACTAAGTGCTGTTCTTAATGATCTAATTTCATTCTCTTAAAGGCCTTAAGTGGGAGCTGGCATTCCTACTACGTCCACTTTGCAGATGAGGGCCCTTTTCTGGTCCCAGGGTGCATAGCAGGGTAACAGGACCATGGTACCTACACCTACAGTGCTGCCCTTCTCTCCCACCCCTCACTCACTGATAGGGTTTCCTGGGGTGGCTTGTCTGTACAGAACTGGTCAGCTTTTAAATCATGTGGGGGGCTGGCCCAAAGGTCACTTTCAGTGAGTGGTATGGGGACTGTAGGTGCTGCAGAGTTGGGGGGTGGGGAGAGGAACTTGGGGGATCACTGCCAGTGCTCACAGGGAGAGCACGCTGGTGGAATTAAGCAGGGATATTGCAGCTGCATGAGCCTGCTTGCTCTCTTTATTTCGAATGGCTCCTGAAAGACTGCCTGGTATGCCAAGTGTCTATTTGTGGACGCTGTAGACAGGATTTGCTTGTTCATAACCTCCTTTTCTTTTCTGCCATTTTAGTCCTACATTCTAGATGCTTTTGGATGACTTCTGGGAGGGACTGCAGTGCCCTTAGATTATCCATAATAATTATGAAGATGTCCTGCCCTTCAGGGCTGCATACTGGACTTCCTCACTTAACTTTCAACATCAAAACATGTAGGTAAACAGCCTAACGGAAAGATCAATGATTCTGGAGTAGATTTGGTGTGAAATTTCAGCTCTCCCTTAATGCCCTTGGAAAAGTTTCTTAATTTTGGGACCTCAGTTTCTCTATCTATAGAATGGGAATCATTGTGCTCAGTGAGAAATAATGTTTGTCTGGGACATCTAGAGTAGAGCTTGGCACCTGATAGGTGTTCAGAGGTTTCCTTATTCATTTCGGCTCGATTCAGCAGGTATTAAATAGATTTAGTGTGCCAGACTTTGTACTAAACGCTGGCAGTTAGAAAGATTAGTGAGATGGGGTTTCTGTCCTGGAGGAACTTGAAATCTAGTGGTCAGGGCTGACACATACTCATCATGAGGAGGTTCCCGTGCCAAGACCCAGCATGTGGCAGGAGAGAGAACAGGAGCATTTCCTCTGCCCCAGGGCTTGGGAGATTCTTTCCTTCCTGAAGGAGGTGATACCTAAGCCTGCTCTTGAAGGACTGTGTAAGAATTAACCAAGCAAAGGAAAGTGGATGGGTTGCAGCCAAAGCAACAGCATGAGCAATGGGTGGAGTATGTAGAACTGTATGCAGCCAAGATTTGGCTGGAAGCGGGCAGGCCTGGGAAAGGAGCCCAGAGAGCTGGTGTCTATGAAGGGCCTGGTGGGCCTTGCTGAAGAACTTAGAAGATGTAAAATTTGCTAGGATGAAAAATCAAAATGTAAGGAAAAGGGGCCGGCTCTGTGGCTGAGTGGTTGTGTTCGTTCGCTCCGCTTCGGCGGCCCAGAGTTTCACCGGTTCGGATCCTGGGCGTGGACATGGCACCGGTTGTAGGGCCATGCTGGGATGGCATCCCACATGCCACAGCTGGAAGGACCCACAACTAAAAATATACAACTATGTACCGGGGGGCTTTGTGGAGAAAAAGGAAAAATAAAATCTTAAAAAAAGGAAAAAAATTATATAAATAATGTTTAATAGCACTGTCATACATTTTTTTAAAAAATTCTTCTCCCCAAAGCCCCCCAGTACATAATTGCATATGCTAGTTGTGAGTGCCTCTGGTTGTGCCATGTGGGACGCCTCCTCAGCATGGCCTGATGAGCGGTGCCATGTCCCCGCCCAGGATTTGAACCGGTGAAACCCTGGGCCGCCGAAGCAGAACGTACTAACTTAACCACTCGGCCACTGGGGCCGACCCCTGTCATACATTTTTGTAGTGTGCAGTCTGGCTAAATAAATTATGGTGCATCCATGCAATAGTGTATCTGCAGACGTTAAAAGAATGAGGTAGAATTATATATGCTCTTAAGGAAAAACTTGCAAGAATATTACTAAGTGAAAAAAATACATGTGCATAGAGTATCTTTGGAAGTATATATGAGAAACTACTTATGGCGATGGCCTTTGGGAGGGGTATGGAGGTCTGGGATAGACGACAGACTAGCATTTAACTGCAGACCCTTTTGTACTGTTTGGCCATTTTTCCACATACATGCATTTCTTTAAAAAAGGAAAATACTGTAAAGAAATGACTAATGTTGGACATTATCAGGTGAGCCGGAAACCAAGAGGCAGAGTTTAAAAATAACTTGTGCTACTGTACTGTAATGCTATTATGCAGAATGCTAGATTATTTCATACTCTGACAATAATACCATTCATGGGGGGTTTTAGAATTTGCCACTTTCACATACATTATTTCAGTCAGAATTAATCACTTCCATCTGTGCTCTCATAGCAATTAAAATATTTTAAGAATTATAAATGTTAAACGATGCTCTGTAAAGTTTGGAAAAGAAGAGAAAAGAGTGATATTATTTGTTTAATGCAACGTCCATGATTTTATTCCCTTTCATTCTTTGCATATACCTTTGTGAAAAATACAATTGTAACTAAAATATACATTTACTTATAGGCTCTTCTGTTTCATATGATTTCCTGTGCTTTCCCAGGTGTTGTGTAGTTGTTCTCTTTATCTTTTTGAATAGCTGCTATTTTGTGGAACACCGTCATTCCTTTACCCGTGGCCCCTGTGATTTGCTCCTGCTCAGGCGTACTCTCTATCATAGCTGGGCTGGTTTGTTGGATTGATGTCATCTCTTCCTAGACCCTTGGGGCTGGGATGGCCTCTTTGTCACCAGAGTGCAAGGCACAGGGGAAGGGCTTGGCAAGTATTTTTGAAGGAATGGATGTTCCTTTTGGGCTTTACAACAGCATTTTAAGGTAGAGATGGTAGATATGGGCAGTTATCAGCCAAGGGAAGAGATTCAGGTTAAGCTGTCCTCCCAAAGTTACACAGCAGCTGTAAGTGGCTGAACTCGACCTTGAATTCATTCTCCTAGCCCCAGCCGTCTGTCCACTGTTCTTGAAATCAGAATTTACAGTAGGTTTTGCTGGAGAAAGCAATGGTTGGGTTTCATGTAGGAGGGGCGAATGGGATTTTGACCTTTTTGAGAAATTTATTGCTCTCCTGTGTGTTCTGGTCATGAGTGAACTGGGTTCAAACCCCAGCAGCATCTTTGACAAGTCGTATGACCTTGGGCAAGTTACTTAATGTCTCTGGGCATTAGTAGTGTAGGTGGGAAGTGAGTACTCGCATACAGAGTTGGGAGAAGTAATGGGGACAACTGTTCTGGAAGGCCACCTGTCAACGTGTGTAATTTAAAAATTCCACCTCTGGTCTGGCCCCGTGGCTAAGTGGTTGAATTTGTATGCTCTGCTTTGGCGGCCTGGGGTTTCACCGGTTCGAATCCTGGACGCGGACATGGCACCGCTCATCGGACCATGCTGAGGCGGCGTCCCACAAGCCACAACTAGAAGGACCCACAACTACAGATACACAACTGTGTACTGGGGGACTTTGGGGAGAAAGGGGAAAAATAAAATCTTAAAAAAAACCCGAAAAACAAAAAGCATTCCAACTCTTTGACCCAGAATTTCCAGTTCTAGAAATTTATGCTAAGGAAATAATTGTACAAAGACATAAAGTTAATATTATATGGATATTCTTGGCCGTATGGCTTAATAGCCAAAAAAAAAAAAGGGAAAAACAAATATTTACCTCAAAAGGAGCTTGGTGAAAAACTTGGTCACCCATACAATGGAATAATAAGCAGCTGTGTACAGGGTAAGAGAGAGCTGAGTGGAGTGATGTGGGAAGATGTCTTCTATTTACTGTGAAGTTGAAAAACAGTAGGCTATAAAATAGTATGTATGCTATAATCACATTTATGCTTTTTTTCCTTCAAAGTATTTATTATGTAACTGTTTGACACATTTAAGAGTCTACTATGTGCAGGCCCTAAGCTAGGCCCCTTTAAATGGGTTTGTATATGTAGAAAAAAAGTATGGAAGATCTTTGGGTGCTGCGGTTGAACAATTCTCCCTTTAAAAAAAATTAATTTTATACTATTTTTTCATTATTTATGTATGACTTTTGTAATCCGTATTTTGGAAAACACAAAACATCTTCCTCTGTTCTTAAAAAAATATAAAAACATAGCCATTCCCTTCCTCTCCACCTCCAAATTTCAACCCTTAAATTTTCTTCTTAAATTTTTAAGAAGTTAATTACTACAGTTCTCTTCTGGTTGGTCTAAAGAGAAGACCTTGTGTTTTATCCCGAATTGCTTTTACTCCATAACAAATAGCATTTGAGTGCCTCCTGTGTGAATGAATGCGCTGAATTTGGCAGTGATACTGCAAACGTCTACAGTGTGTGTTTGACAGCATCACTCTAAATCATTGAAAGAGTGCTTAAGAAATTAAATCATTTTAGCATGAAAAACTTTTCGGGTGGTTTGGGCCAAGTTACTCAGGTGTCCTTGACATATCTAGTTTTAACTTTCCAGGGGGATTCCTATTTCTGGAATGTAGATTAAACTGTCATTGGGTCCTAACCTTTTTTATTTTATGGTTTATAGATCACAGGTAGAATTGTTGTTTTGCAATTAATGGTAGAAGCAGAGTCTCTTTTTGTGGGGAGGGGAGAGTGAGTGGATGGGGGAGGAGAGGGAAGAAAGGATATAGAGGAAGATGGTTATATATATATATAACATATATGTATACTTTTTGGTGAGGAAGATTGGCCCTTGAGCTGTTGTCTGTTGCCAGCCTTCCTCTTTTTGCTTGAGGAAGAGTGGCCCTGAGCTAACATCTCTGCCAGTCTTTCTTTCTCTATTTTGTATATGGGTGGCTGCCACAGCATGGCTTGATAAGTGGTGTAGGTCTGCACCTGGCATCTGAACCTGCGAACCCGGGCCACTGAAGTGGAACATGCTGAAGTTATATCATCTATGCCATCGGGCTGGCCCCTGTAATATATTTTAAAATTCAAACTAGATAGTCCTCATTGAGAATGAAAAAATCAATCTTGATGTTCATGTCTCCCTTTGAGGTCTTCCTACTGCAAAAAAGTTGTTTTTAATATATTTTAGATTTACAGTCATTAAAAAAAACCTTACAACTTGTAATCAACTTGATTATTTGTGGGTTTTATAATAATGTTTTACTAAATCATAAGTAGGTAGCTTTACTGCATGGGGGCTTGAGGCTATGCTTTAGATTTTTAAATTGAATTCTTGGCATCATGTATGAATTACATTGTAAAAGAACTACTATTTTGAGAAAAAATTGAGCAGATCTCTCTTTTTTTAACCAGTGATACTAAAGGTATGTTTAAGTCTACTTTTGAGTTTGCTGGAACAGATGACACGACTCTAAGAGGAAAGATGACGGGCTTGGAGCTGGACAGAGCTGAGTATGGATTTAAGTTCTGCCAGTTCCAAACTGAGTGGCCATTTACAAGGCTAATCCTGCCTTGCTGGTTGTGAAGACTGAGAGATAATGTGTGTAACACACCTGCTGCCTTATCTAGTCAAATGTTCAAGTACTGGTTCCTCCTGAGCTCTTACTGTTGAGATGGGGCTTCCCTGGCTGTGTTTCCTCTGTGCCTCTGTAAGATTGTCCTGTAGCTGTCTCTCTATTTATACCTGTGTGTGATCTGGTCCCAGAGGTGACTGGCTGGTGGGCACAGTGTTGTTCATTGAAAAGTTATGACAAGCTGGAAGTTGGTCGTTGTTATTGCCGTTGAACTTTCCAGTGTAGTGGATGGTTACCATGTGTTAATATGTGCTACTCTCTTTTTAAAAGCACTTTTTGTAGGGGTGGAGTGTAAATGCCAATGTAAAAATGTTAATCTTTGGAAACCCAGAGCTGGGCTCCTGTTATCGGCCACTTGAGTGTTATCAAATCTGCTGGAGGCTAACCAGATCCTGTTATGTAATCCTCCCCCACCCACCCTAAACCCTATGCCAGAGGGTGACTTGCCGGAGGGCGGACACTGTAAACTGAAGCTCCTGCTGTGGCTGTCGTGGCTTAAGATTTTCCTTGGGTTTTTACAGGATGGAATAATGACAAAACCTCCGAGTTGCATGGGTGGACTTCTTAATACCCATCTCCAGTCACACTGCCTCCCTCCCTCCCTCCCCTCGCCCCTCCTCCCCGTTTAAATCTCTCTGGTCCTTTAAGGCTCCACCCAGCCCCACATTCCTGAGAGTGCTTCCCAGACAGCTCGCACTTCCTCTCCTGTGCTTCTGTCTGTAGTAAACACATTATCACAGGCACCGCTGTCCTTACCATTTTTGTTAGTCTCAGCTTATGGCTGACCCGAGGGCATCCTCCAGCCCTGCATTCTGCTCACTTTTCTTTGCCTCTCCTACCTGGAAGTGATGTGGAGCTCCAGTACACCACTGCTGATTTCACAGACTTACACACATAGGATAATAAGTTAAATGATACGCTGGACTTTTTATGGTGTAGTTTGCTGTTTTTACATACACACATGATGCATGTTATCTACTATTGATTTGTATTTTACAAATGATTTCTAATGATTGCATGTAGTTCATATTCCAGTCTGTAGGTGTAACGTAATTTTTTAACTATTTACTTATTGTTGAATTTTAAAGAACGTTCTCCTTCTGCAATTTTGTTGAAAGACCTCCAGCGATTAAACTTATTAAAATCAACCTAATACAGTAGTTAAAAAAAATAAATTTGTAGAATCTGTTCATTTTATTAGTATCTGAGTAATCTCTGTGGTTCGCCGTTGTTATAGGTGTCGTGGGGTACACTGAGAAATAAGTATTAAAGTACTAAGGATAAAATAAAACGTGTATACCAATAGAAATTGATGTCAGGTATTTAAATAGACTGTTAACTTAGGTTGTCTGCTTAAGTTCTTTAATACCTATTTTGTCTAAGTGTTCATCAGCAGTTCAGATGTGATCTCTGCTTTATTACATACCTACTGATCAATCCATTTTATTTTAAAAAGTATTTCAAAGTGGGGCCAGCCTGGTGGCGCCACAGTTAAGCGCGCATGTTCCGCTTTGGAGGCCTGGCGTTTGCCAGTTTGGATCCCGGGTGTGGACATGGCACCACCTGGCAAAAGCCATGCTGTGGTAGGCATCCTGCATATAAAGTAGAGGAAGATGGGCATGGATGTGAGCTCAGGGCCAGTCTTCCTCAGCAAAAAGAGGAGGATTGGCAGCAGATGTTAGCTCAGGGCTAATCTTCCTCAAAAAATAAAAAAATAAAAATAAAAAAAGTATTTCAAAATAAGTTGCAGACATAAGTACATGTGCTCCCCCTGCCCCCGCCAGGAAACCCCAAACCTGTTTAAAATGTAATGTCCACCAAGGTTGCTGTCCAGGCACTCACAGTTGACATTATGTCTGTGGTTGTTCCCTACTGAGCATAGTGGAGGGTGAAGTGCTGGAGAGGATGTAGGTTATGTAGGCACTGAATGATCAAGGGTCTGTGCTTGACTGAAGTGGATCTGTGCTTGCGGGCACTGGGGTGTTGTGGGGTCTGTGAGCGTCCAGGAATTAGCAGCTTTTTCCCTGCCCTGTGTTTCCAATACCTCAAACGGTATTAACCAATGTGAGCAGCTTTCAGGATGGCTGGAAGGGAAGGTAGATCTGGACTGGGACGGTGCTGAGTGCTCAAGTTGTAAGTATTGCGCCTGAGCGTTTATTTGGGGAGAACCCAAGGCCTCCCTCCCCTGCTGTCCCCTCGGGTCCCCTGGGAAAATAAATAGAGCGAGAGGGGGGAAGCTTCAGTTCTGGATGGGGGTAGGACGACTGATCAGCTCATCAATCAGGAGAGTGTGTAATTATGCGGAAAGGACAGAAATCACTCCCTGAAGGCCACAGACTTGGGGATTTGCCCAGAAGAGGACCTTACAGCTGCTAACAGTAGCCCTATTCAGTTTGGGTGCATAATGATTTTAAAACTAATCAGGAACCAAAGCCGGAGGCTGGGGACAAACACAAATATCTTGTTGACAGAGCAAACATCTAGATTCTGTCAGATAGGAAGTTGCTGAGGAAGGTCAGAGTGGTGTAATGGTGTACGCCAAGCCTTCATCCTTAAACAGATGGGCCCCTGAGGTACCATCTGCAGCTCCCCAGGGCCCTTTGAAATCACTTCCTATAAATTAAATTATCATAAGTAGTATAGAGAAGTTAGTATGGAGGCCGTACCTGAGGTAAAACTAGACAAAGAAAGGAAATTTCCACTGGAGTTACCCACTTCCTCTTCCTCCCTTGCCTTATAAATAGACCTGAGACTATTATTTTGGTCAGCTTTCTTGTTTAGTACTTAAATATCATCGCCTCCCCCAAATAGCCATCCAGAGTAAACTTCCCTTTCTCCTCTTAAGCTCGGACAACTGCGCTTATCCCTACCTAAGCCAGTGTCAGCTGGATGCTTTTCATAAACTGTCCTGCTATTTTTGGTTTTCTGTTTTGGTTGAGAAGGAAGTAGTGTTTTGTTTCTGGTTTTTTCTTTCATCAAAGGAATATGTGTTCTGGGAAGGCAGGGGGAGGGGTTGTTCCTCAGCCTGGGTCAGAGGAGGAAAAGGTGTGGCATCATATGTAAGCTGCTCGTTATAAATCTTAATTGGTGATGTTTTTAATAAAACATTTCAATAAAAACATTTAATAAAACACTTCAGAGCAGAAAGCAGGGTCTGCTGTACTCATCCTTTGATTTATTCAACGGTTATTGGCACCCCTATGTGCCAGGCATGGAGGATTCACGATGGACGGTGTGGCCTCTGTTCTCAGGGACAGAGACAGAGGAAATGGTAAAGTGAAGTTTTCAAGGTGCGTATGGAGCATTAGAGGAGGAGGAGGAGGAGGAGTGAGGGGAGACTTCCTGGAGGAGGTGATTGTTGAGCTGCGTATCAAGGGAGTAGCAAGGTGAGGTGTGGGTTGAGCAGAGGGGATGCGAGCTGAGGCCTGGAAGGTAAATGGTGTGGTGTGTGTGTGGGAACAAAGTGGGTAAGTGTGGAGGGAGCATGGAGTGCAGGAGAGGCCAATGGAAAGGTTGATTTGGAGTAGGAATGAAGAGGAAAAGCCAGGGAGGGTGCATGTGGATACCTTGATTGTAAGGAACAGAGTCAGGAAGTTGGACTGTTAGCATATCAGACCTGCTGGATTGGGTTTTCTGGGTGAAGTGGGAGGAAAAGGCGTTTACTAGACCAGGGCTAAGGAGTTAGAGCAGGGTTGAGGAGAATGATGATAAAGGTTTGAGATGGTTGTTGAGGGAAATGGGGGGCACTTTCTAAGATACTGAGAGCCTTTCTGGGTTAGAGACATTCAAGGGTAGTGGTATCTCTCTGTGAGTGGTGCGACTTCTCTTTGGGACTTTTGGGCCCAGGATTTAGGTGTGGAGAAGCCGTGTTGTGGTATTGATTCCCATGGTGTGGCAAAACAAGAGCGTTGCAGGAAATCGAGGGTCCTGGCAAAGGGGGTGAGCCAGATGATGAGCGGTGGGATCCATGCTGTTAGGGGATGAAGAAGGGGTCACACTCCAGGGACATCAAAGAGCAAGTGGCCTGTGAGTGAGAGGGAGTGAGAGCTGGAAGGAAGGAAGATGTGGTCATCAAGTGAGAGCATTGAATGGTGCCCTCTGACTCTGAGCTGTGACCCTGGGAATGGCTGACTAGAGTCAGGAGCCAAGGATTAGAGGCACAAGTGCGCTCAGTGACAGTAACTGCGGTTGTACGTGCTTCTCACCTCTCCATGCTCTCGTTCCTTTAGGAACTGACCTTTGGATGAAGGGAAAATTGTGAACTAAGTCCCTCCCCCTGTTTTCTTGGTGGATGAGGGGAAATTACCAAACATAGATAGGTGACAGCTGAGAAATGGGGAGGAGGGTGGTATGACTGTGAGTGTTGTGAGTTTCAAGGGAGGATGAATTTTTTACATGAGGTTGGAAGAGAAATGGGCTCAGCCAGCATCTGCCAGTGGAGAGAGGCCGCATCAAGGGGGGCGCAGAGGGGATGGGAAGTTAGTGTTTAATGGATGCGGAGTTTCCATTTGGGAAGCTGACAAAGTTCTAGAGATAGATGGTGGTGAAGGTTGCACAACACTGTGAATGCCACTGTACTTCATGCCACTGAAGTGTACACTTAAAAATGGCAGATTTTGTGTGGCATATATTTTACCACAATAAAAAAATAAAATGTTGGTGGAGGGAGAAAATGATGATCGCTACCCTTGACAGTTTTCCAGGTACAAAACGGACACTTAGTAAATACTTGAGTGTATGCTGTGGATTTTGTTAAGTGCTTTATGTGTATTTTTATTTAATCCTCACTTGTAGAGATGAGGTAATCCTGGTGTACAGATGAGGAATCTCAGGTTTGAAGAGATTAGGCAACTCCCCAAGGTCATACATCCAGAAATGGTGGAGGCTGGGTGCTACCAGAGGCCCCTGCCTCCAAAACCCTTACCAGTAACCCCCTAGGGAAGTTAACAATGGAAAGAAGATTCCAGAGGCTGTAGTGGAAAGGGAGAGGGAGGGAGCTGTTGATAGAGGGAGGACTGGAAGAGGGGAAATAGATGAAGAGGGGAGGGTGGGGAATGGGAGAGAAGCAGGACCAGGGCGTGAGAGGTCAGCTGCAAGGACTGCCCTCCCATGTTCCAGCTGAGCACGAGCTGTGATGGAGCTGGCTGAAAGTCCAGGTACCACTGACCTGGTCTCACAAGTGGACTGGGGGCTGCAGAGAAGCATAAGGGCCCTGTGTGGAGTGTGTCTGCTGTCTATAGACAGTCTTGTCGGCAGAAGATTCTTCCCAGACTGGGACCTGGAGTGGGAGGGGCTGGATGTCTGCACAGTGCAGACCTGTCCAGACCTCCAGGAGTGGAGTGGGAGGAGCTCAGCCTGTACCCCCTTTCTCATCTTCCTCTGAGCTTCCTTCCTGCTGCCCATTGAGTCTGAAGTCGGCAACCTGATACTGACTTTAGGTGCATCAATACGAGGAGGAGGGGAGGAGGAGGGGGCTGTGAGAAAGATTGACTGTTTTTCTAAAGCCCGAAGAGCAAGGGTGAGGTCAAATCACGGCCTCTCTAGGTGATCGGCAAACTGCACACATTTGCTGCAGATTTTCTTTCTTTTTAACAGAATGGTTGAAATACATAGATTAGGAGATAGATTTTACCTGGCTCCTCACGAGTTTTTGAGGTTGTAACCTAAACTCTTACGGGGTGTCCTGTCTTCAGTGGGGTCCAGTGGCATTTGTGACCCCTGGGTAGAGATGCAGGCCTGTCTCAGATATTGGGATTTCTCGAGGTGTTTGTGAAGTGATCTAAGCTGTTTATAAGGGAAGTGCTCTCTGGGGAGTTCCTGTTATCCTTTTACTTCACGTGTTTACTTTGGATTCAGCAGAATTCCTTTATTCTCCTGCTAGTGGTTTTAGATTCTGTGCTAAAAGGCAGGCTGCTTGAGCAATGCTTTCTGTGTAGCAGTGGTGACAGTGGTTTGTGATTATATAATAATTCTGAATAAATAAAGAGATGTTCTCATGGCAGGTCCGGTAAGGGCGGCCTGGAAACTGGCATCGTTAGGGATTAAGTTGCACTGCAGTGAAATTTTGCAGCTGTCAGCCGTGCATCCGCACGTCAGCTGTAACCTCCAGGTGTAAATAGACCTTCATCAGCATCATTGGAAAGTCCTGGGAGGATCTGGAGCGCAGGGGGCTGCTATCCATCAAAAGTCGTTTACAGAATCTTGTTCCTGGCTATGATGTGTCTTACCCCCAGTAGCTGGCTGGATAATAGAGCCTTACAACAATTCTTTTCAAGGAAAGGTAGAGAGTTTATATGCTTGCTGTGCCAAATTCTGATGACTCATTTAACTGTCCCCTTTTGTGCCCTTTTTCTCCAGCTAAGAAACATTTAGGGGCTAAGTAGAATAAGGCAAGCGGGATTTACCGTCAAATGAAAATAGGACTAAGATGGTGATTACTAAGGGTAGTCCTTAGTTTGGGGAGATAATAATGGCTAACATTATAGTGAGCGGTTATCTTCTGGGCCAAGTGCCATCAGGTATTACTTAACAGGCTCCTTCAGAACAGGATTTTGTCTTTTGTTCACAGCTATATTCCCCAGCCATTAACAGTGTCTGGCACTGAGTAGGCTCTCCAATGAATGAACTTAATGCAGATAAGGATTCTGAGGCGTGGAGGGAGGTTAAACTTTCTGCCCAAGGCCACACCATTAATAACTGGGATTCCTTGACAGAAGGTAGATGAAGAAAGTGGAAAGCACACAGAATAGTGGTTTGTCTTCAGAACCTCTTCATTGAAAATGCTATTTACTGTGGTTTTAGAGTGTCTTGAGTTTTACAAAAGGAAATTTCTCCATCTATTAAAAAATACTAATTTTATGATTAATTTTATTAACAATAAATATAATTATATGATGTAGTTTTATAATGTTATGAGGATTAAATGAGAAAGAACTTAGAACAGTGCCTGTACTTTGTAAGTGCTATATGTGTTTGAAAATTTGCCTTGAGTGTCATTTAACTTTTAAAGGATGTTTGATTGTTTACTTGGTTTTAATTTTGAAATAAAGACAAATTTTTTTTTTTTTTAGCTATGGAGACTGTCTTTAAGAATAGACCTGGGGCCAACCCTGTGGTGGAGTGGTTAAGTTTATGCGCTCTGCTGCGGTGGCCCAGGGTTTCACCAGTTCGGATCCTGGGAGCGGACATGGCACCACTCGTCAGGCCATGTTGAGGCAGTGTCCCACGTGCCATGACTAAAAGAACCCACAACTAAAATATACAACTATGTACCAGGGGGCTTTGGGGAAAAAAAGGGAAAAAAAAAAAAGAATAGACCTGAGGGGCCGGCCCGGTGGCACAGTGGTTAAGTGCGCACGGTCTGGCGCATGCTAAGTTGGCGGCCTGGGTTCACCAGTTCAGATCCCAGGTGTGGACATGGCACCGCTTGGCAAGCCATGCTGTGGTAGGTGTCCCACATATAAAGTAGAGGAAGATGGGCATGGATGTGAGCTCAGGGCCAGTCTTCCTCAGCAAAAAGAGGAGGATTGGCAGCAGATGTTAGCTCAGGGCTAATCTTCCTCAAAAAATAATAATAATAAAGAATAGACCTGAATGAGAAACATTATACAGAGATATAATAGGAAGCCAAGAGTGAGGTCTGATTTTAATAATAAGAATATTATGTTACCATCTAAACAGTACATGAATACAAAATATTTTATTAGCCAAACAACTAGAAATACAACATTTTTAGTAGGCATTGTCCATGGAGCACCAAGAAAGCATATTATAAGAAAGTATTATTGTTTAGCCCAGTAGTCTAAACATTTTTGACACAGCAGTCCTATCAATAAAATACTGTTTTGCTCACACCTGCAAGGTTTGTATATTTATGAATTATAATCATTATAAAATACACAAAAATAGAAGTAAAGGAATGAGACAAGTAAACGTTATTAGACATTCTAATATTTTCTTTCTGTATTCCAGAAGATCACTTGCACCCTTCACTTTTGATCTGGTTTAGAAAGCCTGAAAGTGATCTAGACGAGAAAGCACACAGTATTTTTTGAAGGAGGGTTTGCTGCTCTTGTAGAGTGTCGTGTGGATGAGACATTGAGAGAGGTAAACTGCCAGGCAGATTGAGTTTAGGATGTTTTGGGGAATAAAGCAGAAAGCTGTCTCTGGCCATCTGCTTGAATGTGTTGTGAGGTGGTCACAAACCAAAGTGCTAAGGATTAAAGTGTCCCTGTTGGAATGGTCAGATCACTTCCTCATAACTGATTGCTGGACGTGCTGGAATAGAGGAAAAAATATAGTACATACAGAAGGTATGGAAAATTGCTCTTAAATTTGACAGGTGTTTCAACTGTTTGAGAGGGTTAGACCTGAATGGAGTGATAAGGCAGTCAAGTTAATAATCATCTGGAAGTGAGATGGTGGAAATAAGATGAAATTACTGGACTGGACCTTGGCAGGAAGTATAGCGAGTGGAGGGGTAGTGAGGAGGCGGCTCTAATCTCAGCCACCAGGAGAGGCCAGGGTGGAGGCCGCTGACGTCTGTGGAAAGGCAAGAGCAGAGCCTAGAGTGTGGCTTATTGTCCTTATTGTGGGATATTTGCTGGCAAATTTGTCTCAGTTTCCCCACATATTAACATTTTCTAAGCTTGTTAAAAACGTCACCTGTTTCTGGATTTAAGTACTATTGGAATATTTTCAGCAGAAGCATTTCACAATAAGAGAGAAAGAAGCCTCTTCTGGAAATTGGTGGGCCAGATGTTAAAGAACCAGAGGACGTAGCAAATATGGACCATTGGTGGGTACCTTCCATTCCCTAAAGAACTTCTCTGAAAGATGGGATAGATAGAAGGACCTAGTCTTTGGCAACATTCAGCCCTGGAGAAGTTTTCTTAAATGATAGTGATGATATCATTCAGAGAACATTAGTAGTAAATATTCCTGCCCTTCATTTTACATAAAAAAGGCTTAGTCACTCATAAATAATTAGTTGATGTGTTTGTGGCTTCGATGGGGAATTTGGGAAACTGTGATAGTTGGCAAATACTTACAAGTGACAGGAATAGAATTAGAAACTGGTAAAATAAGGATTTGGGGTTGTTGGGAGTCCTTGAGAAAAGTGAGCTCACTAAAGGAATGAATCAAGGAAGAGTTATGTTGATTCCAGAAACATTACTCATTAGGGGAATGCAACCATGCCCTTCTCACCCTTCCAGTGAGAAACCGTGGGAGTGTCCAGTGGAGGGCCTGGCCTGTGGCAGGCATGCCCATAAACCCTGCGATTCTTCCTCGCTGTTGTTTGTCCAGTAAAGAAGGATTTAATACTAACACGTGGCTGTAGTATACAGATTAGAATCTGCCAAATCCTATTTCAAGGACTGGGAAGGAAACAACATTCAGAACTATGTGTTTGTAGAAATGAATGAGGGCTTTTAAAAATTTTCACCGGGTGACCTTTGGCAGATCACTTGTTCACATTGAGTCTCAATTTCCTCCTCTAAAAGGAGAAGAAAATTTCATTGGAATAATCTAAAGCCCCTGCGAGGTTCTAAATGAGTGTGTCCATTTTGAATAGATGAGGGTGGGAGGTGACGTTTATTTAACACTATCCACTGTGTATGTTCCAGGTACTTTATGTACTTTTCCTTTAATCCTCATTATTTCATTCGCTCTGTAAATCATACTCACGAGGTAGGGATATCACTATTCCCATTTTACAAATGAGAGTAACGTGGACAAGTTCACTCAGCTATCACTAATAGGTATAAGCTGGAATACAATGAGAAATGGTCATGATAATAGTAACAGTGACTTGTAAGTTTTGAATGAAATGAAATACAGTGTTTAGGGTATTAGAATTGTCATATTTTCTTTTCTTTTCTTTTCTTTTTGCTGAGGAAGATTAACCAGCTAACGTCTGTTGCCAATCTTCCTTTTTGTTTTTTTTGCTTGAGGATGATTAGCCCTGAGCTAACTTCTGTGCCATTCTTCCTCCACTTTATCTGTGGGTTGTCACCACAGTGTGGCTGATGAGTAGTGTAGGTCCACACCTGGGATCTGAACCCTCAAACCCAGGTTGCCGAAGCAGAGCGCGCCGAAGTTAACCACTCTTTCTTGGAGCTGGCCCCAGAATTGTTCTATTTTCTCATAATTTACTTAGAAGTAAAATAAATTTTTAAAAGATAGCAAGATCTCAAATTCTATCCCTTGAAGACAAAAAACTCTTTTGGATTGTTGGGATTTGGGAGGGGGGCGATAAGTGACAGCCCTGTTTTTCCTGTCAGTCTGAGTTCTGAACCAGTTCTGATAGAGACAAAGAGAAAGAAGACATCAGGAATTCAGGTTGCACCCTTTTTTACTGATAGAACTAATATTGGAGAATATGACTTAAGTATGTGTCAACAGAGGGCTTCCTAATACTGAATCCCACAATAATTAGGCTAACCTGGCTGCCCACAGACAGTGCTGGATCATCATATGGAAGCCTGCTCCTGGATGGCTGGAATGTTTGAGAAGACTTGAATGTGTACGTCCAGAGGGTAGCTTGGCACCTAAGAAGAAGAAGGGGGTGGGGCTGGGGCCCCATCCCCAGTTTCTGTTCCCAAGCTTCAAGTATTATCTAAGGCAATAGGCTTCCAGGAAGGGGTGAGTGGGGCCAGGAGCGAAGCCCAGAGGGTAAGCTAGAGGCTGGCTCTCCGCATAAAAGGGAACAGGAACCAGGCAGATCCCTTCCTTGCTCCCTCTCCCACGTAATAAATGCTATTCTGTTTCCTGAGGCCAACAACATGCTGGATAAATTGTTTTCTTCCACTTGAGACACTGGCTTTTGTAAAAGTGGAGTTGGATTTAAAAACAAAACAAAACAAAAAAGCCCCTAACCATATTGTTGTTGTTGAGGCCCATGCTGCTTCTGTTTCCATTTTAGTAGAAGTCAAAGTAAAATATTCTGGCATATATCATTCACTCGATGTTCTAAGAAAGTCACTGTAACTGATTGTGCTAATAGCATTGTCTTTCAGAATCTGAATTCAGCCATATGCCTTTGGAAGTTTAAAATACCTTGGTAATTCTAGTTTTTTGGAGAGGTGGTAAATAGATTGAAAACTTGGGGTGAACAAAAACTGCCCCTGGCCATATGGCTGTTGAAGTCTCTGCTGTGCGAGAGACCTAGTTTTAAAGTTGTTCTTTCCCCTCACATGCTGTTTTTTCCTAGGAGTAATGGAAGATATTGAGACTGAAAATTATTGTGGGCAACTGGCTTGTCATTTTCTAAAGTAACATTTTTATTCAACAAGTAAAACAAATTTACCCAACTAAATTATTCATAGGAATTACAAAACTTGTCATTTAGTGTGGATGTTGGGATATTCAGGTCATTTAGAAGGCTGTGGTTAAAAATAAAATGACCTAAATATATAGCTCTACTTTTTTTTTTTAAGGGAAGTTTAAGCTTTTAATTTTTGTTTGACATTGGTCCTAATTCTGTTTCTATTGGGAATGTAAGTAGCTACTCTTTCAGTGTTCTAAATAAAGAAATTCCTTCTCTTCTTGTTGGTTGTTTCTCATTGTATATGTGGATCTGTTTTTTAGCCAGGTTATATAAGTCCTGTTTCCTTTCTGATACATGAGGGGTATATATGTGAGTGACAGAGAAACTGGAGAAGATGGTACACAAATGTCTCCTCCAAGGAAAACTGAAGACAGTTCGTTACTTGTTCTGATCACTTCTTTTATACTTTAAAGGAAGCAGCATTTAAAATATGAACTGCTCCCAGTCTGCTTTTGGGCAGTAACTGGAGCATAAAATGTTGAAAATCAATTATGTATTTAGGGAGATGAAACAGGCTGACATATTGAAGGCATATTGTATTCTGTTTGGTGGACAAAGCAGGGCACTTACGTCATATTCCTTCAGTAAAATGTGTCCCAAAGTGAGACAGAGGATAACACATCCTGATGTGCCCAGACTTCACAGAACATGAGAGTATTTATGATATACTTGCCATTTTGTCCTGGGAAAAAGTCCTGTCTTAAAAATTGGCTCAGCGTTTTTGGTTGTTGGCTGATAAGTAAAGAATTTGATTTTTTTAGTACGTTCTTGGCCCCATTTATAGCAGCATTTGTAATGCATTATACATTCCTCATGCCAATTTGGTGATAAGATCTTCACAGGAGAGGGTAGAGAGAGTGTTAGGTTTCTTCTGTGACCCACTGTGCCTGACACCGTGCTGACCAGCTACATAGCCATTTGATAACTTGCATGAGTGTTATCTTATGACCACTTGATAGGAAAGGCCTCTGAAGACTGAGCTGTTTCGAGCCTGAGGCCACATGGTTGGTAAATAGCTGTATTAGTCTGCTAGGACTGCTGTAACAAAGTACCACAAACCAGGTGGCTTAAATAACACAAATTTATTGTCTCAGAGTGCTGGAGCCTGGAGGTCCCAGATCAAGGTGTCAGCAGGGTTGGTTCCTACTGAGGCCTGTGAAGGAAGGATGTATGTATGCTCCTTAGCGTGTAGATGACAGTCTTCTCCCTGTGTCTTTTCACATCATCTTGCATCTATGCATGTCTGTCTCTGTGTCCAAATTTCCCCCTTTATAAGGACACTGTGATATTGTATTAGGGCGCGCCCTAATGATCTCATTTTACCTTTTTTTTTTTTTGAGAAAGATTAGCCCTGAGCTAACTGTTGCTAATCCTCCTCTTTTTGCTGAGGAAACCTGGCCCTGAGCTCACATCCATGCCCATCTTCCTTTACTTTATATATGGGACGCCTAGCACAGTATGGCTTGCCAAGTGGTGCCGTGTCCGCACCCGGGATCCAGGCCGGCGAACTCTGGGCTGCCAAAGTGGAACGTGTGCACCTAACCGCTGCGCCACTGGGCCAGCCCCTCATTTTAACTTGATTACCTCTGTATAAAGACTCTATCTCCAAAGAGTGTCACGTTCTGAGGTTTTGGGAGTTAAGACTTCTATGTGAATTTTGAGGAGGACACAGTTCAGCCCATAACAGCAGCAGGTCTGGTGTCACACTCTCTTTTTCTCTCCTAATTCAACAACTTTCCTAGCCCTGGTTAATAAATGTTTGTTGTTTCATTTATATGCAGCTTGGACAGGGAAGCCCAGACTTTCTCCTCACAGAAATACCAGCTCCTCTCCTTACGGTTCCTGCCATGTTGGTTTATAGATTGAAGCCATTTCTTAGATTGAAGCTATTTCTTAGATGGTGATAGTTTTGCTTGAGGCTGTCTTTTAGTGAATTGTAAAAACATTTATCTTGTCCTCCTTTGACCCCTGGAGTATAAAAATACTTGTCACTTGATGTACACATTGGTTTTTTTTTTTTAAGATTTTATTTTTTTCCTTTTTCTCCCCAAAGCCCCCCAGTACACAGTTGTATACTCTTCGTTGTAGGTCCTTCTAGTTGTGGCATGTGGGACGCTGCCTCAGTGTGGTTTGATGAGTAGTATCATGTCCGTGCCCAGATTCGAACCAACGAAACACTGGGCTGCCTGCAGCGGAGCACACGAACTTAACCACTCGCCCACAGGGCCAGCCCCCACATTGGTTTTTAAAGTGTGTGCTTTGCCTATGATTTTTTCCCTTTTAGTCTTTTTGGAATACTTTTTTTGTCCTGGCAGGGGAAAATGATCATCAGTGTTTGAGGGTTTATATATAGGACATACAGCCACCTGGATAATTGGTCTCCTGATTATCAGGCAGCAGTGGAAATCAAGGTACCAGGTAGTGTTTGTACCTCAAGTTTGGATTGGTACTCAGAATGTAATATTTAAAAGATAAAATATATTATGTCTTATCACTTTGAATTTTCAATAATATTTAAAGGGATCTTTCCTGCCAAACAGCATTTGTGCCAAAAAGGCATCTGTTTATCTAAGAAATTTCCAAGTGTGCTGCAGTTTCTTCTTAGAGCTAGATGCAGTTTGTCTGATTTAAGATTGTAAACTCCTAGGGGGCGGCCCTGTAAATGTTAGGAAGTAAATATTTGCCATGGTGCTGAGTTGGAAGACTGCAAACATATACTAGCTATACCTTTTGTGTGTGTGCTTCTCAGGTTAAATGCAGTTTTCAAAGTAGTTTTAAATTCGCTTATATTTTACTTAGTTTTTTTTCTTTTTAAATGGAAAGATGCCATAGAAAGCAGTAGCATGTAGAAATTTGAAAATAAGACCCTGATTGAAACAGTTTGGGACGGTCTCTTGTGCGTGTTGATTTACAGCCTGGCAGGAATCTTTTGGGGTGTGTGTGCATTTTGAATGCTATTATAGAACAGGCGTGGAGATCAAAACCTCTTGTCATTATTGCCCAGCATCCCACAGTTCAAAGGCAGCCAGTTACATAGTGCTTGGCAGGAAGCCTCCCATTTTGTATATTTGTTGGGAGAAAAGAGAGAATGAGGTGTCTGTGTGGAGCATTCTATAATGAAGGAAGAACAGCCCGGCTGCTGTAGACAGGTATTAAAAGTTTATCCCACCAGCCTCATACTGTATTTGCTACAGATGCATTCCCACCAGGCCTCCAGATTGAGAGGAAAGCCCACGGTTGTGCTGCACAGCTGTTAAGATAGTTAATACTGTTCTTCCTAAACTGTTGTGGGAAATGCAGTATTTGGCTTTTGAGAACATGAACTTATAGTGCATTTGGGTCTTTGGGATCATTAACAACTTAATTCTAGCAAATAGTAAATTATGTTGGCTCTGGTAATTCATTTTTAAAAAAAATTTTGCTAAAATATACGTAACAAAATTGACATTTTAACATTTAAAGTGTATAGTTTAATGGCATTATATACTTTCAGATTGTTGCTCAGTCATCATGACCATCGTCTCCATGACTTTTTCATCATCCCCAAGAGAAACTCTGTACCCGTTAAAAACTAACTCCCTGTCCCCCTCTCCTCCTGTTCCTCTAACCTCTATTCTTCTTTCTGTCTCTATGACTTTGCCTCTTCAACTACCTCATATAAGTGAAATCATTTAATATTTGTCCCTTGTGTCTGGTGAGTCTGGTAGTTCTTAAGTTGTATCTGAACAGCTTTCAGCATATGCCATTTTCTTTTTGATCATAAAATAATTTAATAGATAACTTTAGAATATTAAAGCTCTAGGACAGAAGTTTGAAACATATGCCCTCAGGGGCCAGAAAGTTGTAACATCTAATATTTATAGAGCAGTTGCTATATATCGGGCACAGCTCTAAGCACTTTGCAGGTAACAGCACATTTCCTCTCACACCAATCCTAGGAGGTAAATACTATTAATACCCTGGTTTTGCAGATGGGAAACTGAGTAATGAATTACTTGCCTAAGATAATAACGTGGCTGGTATGTGGCAGGGTGGAGATTCCAGCTCACCAGTCTCTGCTCCAGAGCCTGGGCTCCTAAGAAGCTCCTTGATTGTGCGCAGGTGGAGTGGGCAAAGGAAATCAGAATCCCAGGCCTGGGAGGGAGTGAGCTGATGGTAAATGGAAGCTGCTCCTCAGCCCCAGTGTTGGGGTTCATTAAGGGAGGAGTGGAGGTGGATGTGCTGCTCAGCTACCGTAGGCTGTTGCTGAGCGGGAGTGCAGGTTTACTACTGCTGGCACTTCCAAATTTCCAAGAGAAGCCAGAACTGCTTATTTATGTATGACCTCTCAATTTCTAAGTGTTGGCAACCTAACTCAATTAAAAACAAAAACAGAGCATGTGGACCAGACAAAATATCTGTGGCCCACGAGTTTGAGACTTTTGCTCTGAAGGTTTCAGGATAACCTTTTACTTATCCAAGGCCCTCAACAGTTTGTACCCCTGGGACATTCATCACTGGCCGTTGTTTCAACGGGGAGGCGAGGTCTTGCTGATCTTTGCTTCCCCAACTGCAACGTTCATATAGCAATTTTCAGTAAATGTGTGCTGAGTGAATGAGTCTTTACAGCTCTCATGCTTTCTTCCCACGTGCTGCCACGAGTTCACTGAAAGCCTAATTTAAAACAAAACAAAGCCAGTCGATTTTGAGAGGCCCATATCCTTTGATGTAGAGCTTCATAATTTATTGTTTTGTTTTGGGCTCCTTCGATTTAACAATGCTGATTAAAATGAGACTTGAAAGTGTTTTTTTTTTTTCCTTTAGAGAGTTCTGCCAAAGAAATTCAAATATATGCTGGGTAGCTTGTATATCAGACACCAACCTGAACCTCCTTATTGTAATAACAGTCGCCAGCATTTATGACATGCTTACTGCATGCCAACTGCTGTGTTAATGATTTTGCGTGTCTTGTTTCTTTTAATTCAGAGTCACTTAATTCCGAATTTGTGGCTTTGGATTGAATTTTAGAATTGGAAGAGTTTGAATACATCTAATCCAATTTGCTAACTTTGCATATGAAGCTGGTCAGGGCCAATGAATTTAAGAGATAGTCCAAGGTCACACATCTGTTGTACGGCACCACCAGAACCCTTTGGACACACATATCTGTGAGTGGTATAGATAGAACCCTCTTGGATACACACATCTGTTGTGTGGGATAGGCAGTGTCTCCTTTTTTTCTGGCCTCTCACCCAGTAGTCTTTTTCTAGACACCATAGTGTTTCTACTTTTATCTTTTCAATATCTGTGGGAAAACAGAGCTGTTAAGTGAAAGTGTAATAATGTGTTATTACTCCTATAAATGGCTTCTGAGCTATGGATCATTAGCAGGGTATTTGAAATGGTTTGCTAGTACAGGTGTGGGTTTGGATCATCTACGGTGCCTTTGAGAGATGCCTGGAGTCTGGAGTTACATGAGGCTAAGAGACGGAAGTCCTTAGCTCGTTAGCACAGGACCCTAAACTAAAAGGTCTGATTATCTTACAGATAATACTGTAATTCAAAATGTAAGGAGAATGTTTAACTTAAAACAGGTAATGTACATATGAATTATATAGTAATCATCACATTTATCTAATATTTGACCCTTTGCCCACACTTTGGTAGATGTCAGTAGTTTTTAGATCCAAGTTTGAAGCTGGAGGGCATGGTTTGAACCCTTCTCTCATTCAGCTGAAAATTACTAAGGCTTTTTCTTTTTAGAAATTATTTTCCCAGTAACAAAGGTAATCTATGCTTCTGGTACAAATTTTTTTAAAACCGAGAAAAGTAATTTTACCATCCAGAAATATACTGAAGACATTTAAAATAAAGTAGTAAATTTAATTTTATTTAAATTGAACAGAATAAAACTGGAATTAAAACTGAAGGAATTAGTGAACTTAAATGTTTTTTCAACTTTAGTGTCTCCCACACACATCCAAAGAAGATTGCTCTAAAGTTAAAAAAAAAAAAAAAAAGGACATGAAAAAGACTGACAAGCCAGCACAGGAATCCAGATTACTGTGACTTCAGAGTTCCTGTCTTTTCTACTTTACCATGTTGTCCACATGTGAGAGAAGGATAAACAATACAGAGTTCATATAATTAAGGGCTAGAGTGTGCAGCAGAGGCCATAAGTCAAAGTTTGAAGAGAGCTTAAGAGGGGATTTGTAAACTCTCATTTAAAAAACTGAAAATGTAAGACAACTGAAAGTTTTTTCTAGAGAAATTGAGAGATCATTATTTTTTTCATAATTTCAAAATTGTATAAGAAAAGAGTTCTGCTTAAAAATAGGTTTTAAAACCTTGCTCACAACAGCCTGTGGAGGTATTCCTACTTTCATCAGTGAAGACAAAGGCTAATGGAGGGGAAGTGACATGACTCCCTTGAGGTGACACCACTTGTCAGGGGAGTGGCTGGAATGCCACCCTTTCTCAGCTGATGCTCTTAGTAGTCTATTACTCGGGCAGGAGCTGCTGGCATTGCACAGGGACAGTTATGTATCACCTGGCAATCTTGTTATCTTGAGCAAGGTTGCAATTTTGGAATTAAGCAGAAAAGCCCTCTGAGCAGCCCAGAATAGACAGTTCATGTGTCTCATGTGCACCTTTCTCCTGAGTGTGTGCCCGGGGCCTCATCTCTTTTATCTGAAGACCGTTTGAATTGTGAACACTGATGTGTGTTCAGGGGTTCTAGCCATAAGGAGTGACAATCTGGAAGTTAGAATGGAGGCCAGCTGTAGAAGTTAGCGTGCTTGACTGTGTAAGGACATTAGCTTGGGAAGAACACGCACTGTGCAGCCTGACAGGCCTTCCTGAGATCCCGTGGCAGGATGCTAACTGGGTTTTTGTGACCACTCCAGGCTAGGTCTTGTTAAATCCCCACATATTTATCAGGTGCATACTGTGTACCAGGCCCTGGCCATATGATGACAAACAAATTAGGGTCCCTTTCTTACTCACAGTCTAGGAGGGCAGACAGCTTCATATGCACATACAAGACAGTGTAATAAGGGTCCATAGTAGAGATGACTGGGATATAGTGGGAGCACGGGGGAAATTGAGACCTCTGCTGTGGAGTGAATGGGAGGTGGCGGAGTCTTGGGGAGTGAATAGGAGTTGTCCAGGTCGAGTAAAAGGACACTCCAGGTAGAAAGAGATCCATGTAGGCTAATAAGGTACCTGGAACCTAGGTAGTAAACGTTAGAGACAATTTTACTCCAAAATGGTTAACCTGGGGCTTTTAAAAGTCCTTATGGATATTGTCAAAAACATGCAGGTAGTGAGGCTTATAATAAACCATTATACCGATCAACCAGCCTCACCAGTATTAACATTTTGCCAATCTTGTTTTACTAACCTTGCATTGTTTTTATGTGGTTAGAGCATTTTAAAGCACATTCCAGGCATTATGTAATTTTACTTGTAAAGAGTTCGGTATGCATCTCTGATAAGGAAAGACACCCTCCTCAAAGCCATTATCACATAGTAAAGTAAGAATTATTCCCTAATACCCATCCACTATCAGTCCATATGCAGATATCTCCAAAACACAGGTTTTATACTTAAAGGGAACAGTTTCATTACCTACAAGATTCATTTATTTAGCGTGTCTAATTTTTTAGGGATGTTGGATAAATGGAATGTTACTCTAATACATGTTTTTGTTGTTGTTGTTTGGTTGGTTTTTTTTTTTTTTTTGGTGAGGAAGATTGGCCCTAAGCTAACATCTCTTGCAAATCTTCCTGTTTTTGCTTGAGAAGATTGTCACTGAGCTAACATCTGTTCGAGTCTTCCTCTATTATATATGGGATGCCGCCACAGCATTGGCTTGATAAGCAGTGCATAGGTCCATGCCTGGGATCTGAACTGGGGAACCCCGAGCTGCCGATGTGGAGTGCACGAACCTAACCACTACATAACCGGGCAGGCCCCTCTAACACCATATTTTTATTCTTTCCTTTGGAAGTGTTATACAATTTATCTCGTCTTCTTTCTGATCTTTTTAACTCAGACTGGTCCTGATGGAGGGCTGTGATTTATGACTTTTTATATTACTTATTTGTCACATAGCAAGGGCTTTTCTGGGATTTGGAAAATGTTCAAACTCAGAGAGCTAGATTATGAATGACTTAGGGTACTCTGACTAGTTCCTTTGGTTTTGCTTCAGTTTTTCGCCCGCAGTGTCAAGTTCATGAGCTGGAAGTGTGGAGTTCATTTTACATGCTACTGCCCCTCCAGCCTTGAAAGCTCTTTCCCAGGAGGTCTTGGCATGGACCAGCCCAGAGTCATTACTTGGATGCCAGACTTGTTGCAGTCTCCACAGGCTCAGCTTGATCCTTCAGGGGTTGGCCTAAGTTGCCCTCCTTTTTAATGCTTTCCTCAACTGCTTCAGCCTCCCTTGGCCTCTTGTCCCTCTCCATTTCTCCTGCCCTGCACTTCAGCCCTTAATTGTATGCTAATCTATACTGGCTGTAGTTCCCTTGCTTGCAGGCAATATAAAGCAGTAGAAGGGATGGGAGCTTTGCAGCCTGCATAATCCGAATTCCTGAGCCTCTTTCCTCTTTTTTTCTTTTTGAATTCTTGTAAAACACACACACTCTCACAACATGAGATCTACTCTCTTAACAAATTTTTTTTTTTTTTGAGGAAGATTAGCCCTGAGCTAACTGCCGCCAATCTTCTTTTTTTCTGAGGAAGATTGGCCCCGAGCTAACATCCGTGCCCATCTTCCTCTACTTTATATGTGGGACGCCTACCACAGCATGGCTTGACAAGCGGTGCCATGTCCGCACCCGGGATCCAAACCAGCGAACCCGGGCCGCCAAAGCAGAACGTGCGAACTTAACCGCTGCGCCACCGGGCTGGCCCCCTCTTAACAAATTTTTAAGTGTCCAGTACAGTATTGTTAACTATAAGTGCAATGTAGTAGAGCGGATCTCCAGAACTTTTTCATCTTCCGTGACTGAAACTTTACACCCTTTGAACAACATCTTCCCATCTCCCCCTCCCCTCAGCCCCTGCAACCTCCATTCTGCTTCTTTGAGTTTGACTCTAGATGCCCTAGATACCTCATATGAGTTGGAGTCATGCAGTATTTGGCCTTCTGTGACTGGCTTATCTCACTTAGCATAATGTCCTCAAGTTTCATCCATGTTATAGCATGGGACAGGACAGGATTTCCTTCTGTTTAAAGGCTGGATAATATTCCATTGTGTGTGTGTGTGTGTATGTGTGTGTATATACACGCCCATTTTCTTTATCCATTCATCTGTCAATGGACATTTAGGTTGCTTCTACATCTTAGCTATCGTGAATAATGCTGCAGTGAATATAAAAGTGCAAATATCTTTTTGGGATCCTGATTTCAATTCTTTTGGATGAATACCCAGAACTGGGATTGCTGGAGCATATACCTAATTTTTTTTTTAGGTTCGTAATACCGCATTTGCGTTCCATGTAATGCATGGCGTACAGTGTGGGTCCTCTGCTGTCTAGAGCCATCAGGCAGCCCCTCTTGTTCGTGTATCTTTGCTGTGCTTTATCACAGGTAGTTAGTACTTCTTGCTTTGCTAATGCCTAACTGTTTTTGACCTTGTGTTCAATAACTTTGAGAATTGCTTTTGAGAGAAGACATCATTTTCCAAAAAAAAAAAAGAAAAAAAAACCAAGTTTTTATTTACTGGTCACTCACAGCAGCTGTGTCATTGAGGAAGTGTTGACACTGCTTTTGGTTGTCAAATGACTGCATGTGATTCTTTCCCAGGACTGAAAAAATTGCAAGGTTGGAATTTTTGGGATTGTTAACAAGATCAAAAAGCAAAGAGATAAAGCCAAGAGGGAAAAGTCTTTCTACAGAATAGTAGTAGAAAGCAGAAAAAGCTAGAATTCTGTAGAAAATGATAGGTATTTCAAAATAACCTTTGACCAGAAAATGAAGTTTGCTGTTTTTTGTGTTATTTGAAAGTGGAAGACAGTTTAGCGAGCTAGAGTTTTAATGTCTAATTTTTATTTTTTAAGGATAGTAATAAAAGTGTACTTACAAATTTAGCTTTGTTAATAGGGTTTTAGAGGATGACTTAGTTTTCTAGGAAAGAAGAAATACCCAGTTGTTTTCTTATTTGTAATTTCAGTAGCCATAGGTCTTAGCGATGAAATGGTTTATAAGAAACCCTCTGACCCCCTGCCCCCCCACTCAGGGAAGATATATTTCTCTGATTTTCCTCAGGTTTCACCTCAGAACTAGTGAACGAGTGTCCCATGGCTTCAGCATACCGACAAGTCAAATGTGGGTGTTGAATTCTCGGGGAAAAGATATATCGTATTTTCTCTTGCTTTGTTGATGTTTTGTTGCTGGGGTTTTAATTTCTGATGGGTTAAGATCCAGCTCTTGTGACTTATTTGTGTTCTGGCCAGAGGACCCTCAGCTTTTTTGTGATCTGAGTCATTTCCTAGTAAGGCCCAGTTTGGGCCTGGAGCTCCCTGCCCAGGGATGGGGGACATGTGGTGGGGGCAGCAGACCTGGTGTTCACAGCTGGGAGGAAGTCCAGTGTGCCCGGAGGAAAGAACAGGGGTCTTCAGTGCTAGGGGCCTGGCAGGTAGTCGTCTGGAGTGGCCTAGGGCATCAGAGTAGCCTGACACAGGCACCCATGTCCCCTGACCAGCTGCAGCCCTGTGGGTTCAGAGTAGACCTTAGTCCCCTGGAGGCTTGCCAAGAGCAAGGCATCGCCTCTGCCTCCAGGCACTGGCAGGTTTATCGAGAGAGGGGCTCAGGCGCAGTTATCACAACTGAGCTAGAGGGTGAGATAGGCCTGTGGAATGCCAGAGAAAGAAGCCTTGTTATTAGACACAAGGTCAGGGCCGGTTAAGCTGCAAGAGCAACTTGGCCCGAGCTGTTTAAATCTCTATTCTAGAAATTTCTGCTGGATTGAGCCAGCGAGGGGAGGGTGGGGCAAGGGTCAAGAGGCTTCAGCTGTGGGGAAGGAAGGGCTGTAGAAGCTGAAAATGGCAGGCCAGGCCTGGAAACCTCAACATAAATTGAGAGGTTTTCAGTTCCCTGGTGGGTTATTGTAGCCTGTTTGTGAGTGAACGGGTCTTAGAGTGTAAGTTGCACATTCAACAATGAGCTTGAAACAAGACCGAGAATTACTTTAGTAAGTCTGGAAATAGATTTAGTTTTTAACTCAGATAAAAATTTTCTTGAATCAAGTGTAAATCATAACCTTATAGAATTACCAGTTAAATTTGTTAAAAATACTCTCTTTACTAAACCTGAAGCAAATCAGTACTTTTGAATGCTATTACTTATCAAGACATAAATATGAAGTTCCTCAGTAATCAGATCTGAATAGAGAATGGTTGAAGCTATTTGAGGTTAGGTTACTTGAGATGAAGGAAAAACCCACCCTCACCTTTGCGGTTCAGATAGGCACGTGCAGTGGGTACAGAATTTATTCCTTGGCTCTGTGTCCCATGTAGATTAGATTCCAAGATAAACTGAAGCTTGCCTCATTGATCGCAGAATCCTAACATTTAAACTTATTGTTTTTTTAACTCTGTAAGAAAGCAGGAAAATCAATACTTTTAAAGACTATAGAAAAGCTTGGGCTATTTAAAAACATACTTATTTAAATGGCTGCCTCCTTAAGGTCACCTGGTCTAGCTAGGACTTCTAGACAGATTGAACTGGCAAAGGGTCAGCAGGCATCGGCTCCAGATGTGGAGTGGGGACATGGTGTCCATACAAAGGTGCAGTCCCTCTGCCCAAGGAAGTTTATAATCTGGTGAGGAGCTTTACTCACAAATACCACAAGAAAAGGTAGATGAGAAATGGTGAGTGTGGGGTGAGTATGGGCGTAGCCAGACAGAAGGTTCCCCATCAGAAAGGCAATGCTGAGGGTTGTGTGCCTGCCTGTGAAAGTCTGTCCCGGTGTTCAGTGGTATGGAGACCACATAGAGACAGTGCATTGCTGTCGGATATAGTACCCCTTCCTATTTTTGAGAACACTTGGGTCTTAGGGACTGAAGTTGGCCCTGTGGGCATCTTCTCTCCTGGATGTAGTGGCTGGAGACCCACTGAAAGTGAAATAACCTTTTCTTAGTGCCCGGGATCATCTTTCAGAGCTACTAATTGTGCTGTTTTGAAATGCTTTGTTTTGGTGTCCTTGGACACTTTCGGGGCATTGAAAGGCTATTTAAATTCTGACAGCCTGTCATCTACTGTTTGGGATATTATAACTTGTCTCCTGTCAGTCGGAGCTTCTCAGGGTTGTCACTGTGTCTTGATCTAGCAGCCGCCCTCCACCCTCTTCTTTACAGTGACCTGGGAAACCAAATATTTCCCTCCTGTTAGAATTGTATCTAGAAGAGAAGGTAAATAACTCTCAGGGAGGGCCTGGGAAAGAGGTGTGGGTTAGAGGTGGGGAAAGGTTTGGAAGTTTTTTTCTGAATTGTGCGTGAATTTAGTTGCAGATTTTGGCAGCTGCAAAAACTAAAATCTTGGTTCCTAGCTGTTTGCTGGATAGTTGAGGTTGCTAGCTTATGACTTCTGTCTTCCCTCTTTTCCCCACTAGTATGAAATCTTTTCTCCCACCCTTATCTGAATCAATTTTGTTATGGAAAGGAGAGAATGACAGTTTTCTCAGGGAAAATGAAAAGAAGGTGAATGAAGAAAACCCGGGGCTGAGGCAAGACCTTGGTCTGTCAGTCAACTACTGTTCTTGAAACCTAAGATGTAATGAGCCCTGTGGAAGATAGCCATGAGGTGGACCCTGCGTTTAAGAAGCTTAATGTTTAGTTGGGAGAGAGAACTAACAGACGTGAAACCCTGAACTGAAAGTGGTAGAAAAATTTTGCATCAGCTGTAAGTTCAGAGGGGAGTGACTTGATTCAGGTACTTTGAGCCAGCATTGCTGGGATCCAAGTGGTATTTGAGTAAGTGGCCATGCAGCATCCATTGCGGAGAGCAGATACACTGGGAGACCAAGGAGGAGAGCGAGTTGATGAAACCCCAGTTAGGAAGTGGCAGAGGCTCTGGAGAGATTTGGCAGCACATCTGATAAATCCATTTCAGTGGAGGAATTGGTGAGGGTTGTGATTGGTCCACAGACTGTTGTGTCTGTGTGGTTGATTACAATGCAGACGCTTGGGCGTCTGGGGTGGTGTCCGGGAATGGCTGGGTCATTCTGGTACAGTTGGCCTGCAGGACACACTTTGGGAAACACTGGTAAAGGATGAATAAGGCAAAGCTGATTAGTTCCTCCGTGAGGGAAGTTAGGAAAGAGGCATCCAAGCTGGACAGCCTGATTTTTGTCACTCTTCTACAGAAGGACAGGCACAGAGCAAGTAGCCCTAAGAATTAAGGAACATGGAGGTGAGAACAGAACTAGCTCCTCAGCTGGAGACAGTGTTCCCACAGTCCTCACCCTTTACCCGGGTACCCAGGTTCTCTTTCTTATCCACTTGCTGTCACCTCCGAGAACATCATGATGCTAATTGAGATCAAGTTGAGGTTCAGCCCTTGTATGAGCTAGCTGTAACTCCTGGCAGTTATCCTAAATTGAGTGTGTGCTTTGTCAGATTTGATGAGCAAGAAAATATGGATCATCAGTAATAAAAAACAAAACCAAAAAACCCTGTTACTACTATTAGTAGAGGAACCAGGAGAAATCATAGTGGTGAATACAGTTTAGTAGTTTCTTCACATATGAAAACCATCATATTATATCACTTCTCACATAGTAAACGCTTGACATAAGGATGTTCTTTATAGATGAGCTTTGAATGGTTACCTCTTACCAACTCGATGGCAGGTGCCATCCAGGACTTACTTAGGGAACTACCCAGTCTGTCCCCACTCCTGTCTTCTCCTTCCTGAAGCGTACACCTCCAGGCCACACCTTGTACCCAGCCCAGTGATCAGCATCTACAAGTTGTTATTCACTGCACCTTCCTTCAGCTCTCTCCTTGGTCCATTTGTGTTTCTCCCACGTCTTTTTCTAAGCATAAATATTTCCTGCCCCTCCTCACATCCCCATTGAGAAGACAAAAGAAAACACCCTGGGAATAGGTCAGGTTTAGTGGTTCCAGTCTTGGCTATGCATGAGAATCAGCTGGTTAACTTTAAAAAGTACCAACATTTGGGCCCCATCCCCAGAGATTCTGTTTTAATTCGTCTAGGCATCAGAATTTTGAAAGCTCCCCAGGAGATTCTGATGGGTGGTTAGTATGGAAAACCACCTCAGTCTAGCTGATCGATGTCAACAGTACAAGCTGTACACCTGTTTCAAGGAAAACGGAAGCTGCAAGATTTGAAATGGAAATAGGTATTTTTAAATAATGCCTTTTGCCACTTTCTTCCTATCTTCCTCTGTTATTTAATTCCTCTGTAATTTTAAATAATGCCAAGTCCCGCTTTCTTTTTATCTTCCTCTGTTATTTAAGCCTGCTTTCTATTAAGCACCAGCATTCAAAATGAAACGAAAGGAAAACAAGAGCTTTCTTTTATTTGCTTTAGAATTTCTGTGGTATTGTTGCCCACTCTGTCCTCGCAGTTGAATGTGACCTGAGCCTCCTCGTGAACTCTCAGATGCAGCAGGTTGTGCCTGAGTGACCCTCCTCACGCTTTTTAACCTCATTGGGCCTCAGCTTCTAGCGGAGCCGTATGTGATGCTGCAGGACTGTGTGCCCCGGAGGATTCAGCTGTCACATGGCATCGATGGTCACATGCTTCGGTCCGTGAACACATACAGTAGTCTTTGTTTTGTGGTCTGAGGAGGCCCAATGTTAGGTTTTTAGGAGGCTACTTGAGAGAAAAAAAATTTTTTTTTGATGACTACGTACTCCTATTGGATAAACAACTTTGAAGTCTCTCTGTTCATCCTTGAAAGAGAGGGATGACCAGGAGGTAAACCCTCATAATATTCTTCAAAAGCATTTTCAGGGTCTTTTTTTTTTTTTAAGGAGCCAATTGGAAATTAGATCTGAAAATAAAAAGCTAGTGATGGGCAATGAAAGGTCATCCTTCAGCAAGTCTCTAAACTCTTGTGTTTTAGGTTTCGTAAAAATTCTTCAACAAATGTACTTTGTCGTGTTTTGCATTTTACTTCAGACAATTTTGTGGCGTACTGCTGCTTTTTCAACACTTTCTCGGGCCCCAATTTTGGATTGTGTGTTTGAGTGGAGGAAGGATAAAACAAAGTAAGAAGTTCCATTTTTTTGTTAATTTAAAATTGAATCTGAAGGACAAAACACGAAAACCTGAGGCGTAGTTTCTCCTGAGTCCAGTGGGTGAGTGTGTAACTAGTTCTAAGTAACTTCTCAAACCCCACTCACGGTTCCTCTGGTCTTGCTGACCTCCCTTTTTCCTTTCTGTAATTACTGAATATGGCCCTTAAAACCCATGTAGAACCAAATACAGAATCGAAACTCTGTGATCTCATCACCACAAAAACAGGCTGTGGGGACAGTCCTTCTCACAGGAAGCCACCTCCCCTTGGAACCTCTGTCACCCTGTAATTTATAGCTCTGCCTTTGTAGTCTTAAACTCAGAAAGGACTCCCCCCCCCCGCCCCCGCCCTTAGTGTAACAAATGGATTGCTCTAGGTGGAGAAGAGGCCAAAGAGAAAGTATGTGTGTGCATAACCTGTTACAGATCTAATTTTAAGGGTGCACACGCGTCTGTGGGTCCTCTGGGCAGAGGGTCTGTCTGACAGCAGGAGTGTTGTGGATATACTTTTATACTTGTCCGTCGGTTGTCATTGGGACAGTGAGAAGCCTGGTTTTTCTGCCGAGGTGCGTTCTCTGAAAGGAGCTTGGCTGAAGTACTTGAAGCAGCTGCCAGATGAATCTCTCCCTGGCTGCCAGAGCCCTCTGTAAAGAGGCAGGTGATCCTTTTTATGAGCAAATAATAGGAGGACGCCTCAGATATTTGAGCTACTGTTCACCAGGTGGTGCTGTCCTGCAGTGAATGCTTAAATATTACCCAGTGAGGTCAGCAACCTGGTGAAGGAGATACCTGGGGTGCTCAGAAGCCTTGGCTGCGTTTGTGGGCTGCTGCTGAACACGAGATGAGGCCTTTTTGAGGAAACGTTAAACATTTGACACGAGGTGACCCCTTGGTCCATGTGGGTTTCTCCTCCGTGAGCTGCTTGAGATCTCAGCTGTCTCTGAAGTGGGGGAAGGCTGAACCTGTCCCCTGCCTCAGTCCCAGGTTTCCTCCCAGGGAAAAGCTCCTGGGCTCCATTCTCATCTTTGAAAACCTGATGGGTGAGGGGGGGCAGGTCTTCTGTAGCTCCTCATTAAGCAGACTTAAAGGGGAGAAAAGGCCTCCACCCAGCCTTTGCATGCACAAACCTATTAGTAGTCTGGTGCCCTGCCAAGTGGTTTGGTTGGTCCAAACGTGACCACACACGATTCTGTCCTTTCTGGCAATGAAGCCCGGCAGCAGTACTGTGAGGAGGGCATTGACTTGCGCGAGAGCCTGGTTGTCAGTGTGTTTGAGCATGGAGGGTGCCCTTGAGAAAGAACATTTTCCAGGAGCAGTGTAGAGTAAAAAAATTTCCCAGGGAAATAGACTCTGAGTCAGTCACGGGAAACCTCTTGTTGGAATCCTTCAATCAGCAAACATGCGTGGACCATCTGCCTCTCAGGAGGGTGGTGTAGGGGATGGCAGGTAAAACCAGCCCTTGAGAAACCGGTCAGAGCAGAGGTCAAGGCAGAAGGAAGCAAGTGCTAGAGCACAGGTCCCAGCAGGGTGTTCTGAGGGCAGAGGAAGGACTGGTGAGATTCCAAGGGCGTGGGGCAGGGCAGGCAGGTGCTATTTGAGCTGTGCATGGAGGATGATGAATTTCCAGAGTGGGAGAGTGGTGTTTCAGGATGAGGGAACAGGGAGAGCGAAAGTGTGAAAGCGGGCAGTGTGTTTCGAAATGGTGAGTTGTGTAGAGAGCTGGGACCTGTGAGGAGTGAGGCAGGAAATATGGGAAGGAGGTGTTCTGGAGAATTTCAGCACCCTAGAGGTTTTAGAGAGGTTCTCGGCTCCTTGTCTTGAACCTTTGAAACATTTCATTGGGTATTGGGCTGCAAACCCAGTAGCATCGTTTAAAGAGAAAACCTGAAGGAGCGGGCGGAAGGTACAGGGAACTCTTCCGGAGCCCTGCTAAAGACGAGGGACTTTCAGTAAATGTCCTGTCCCTTGCTGCCCCCCACAGAGGGTGTCAGAAGGAACAAGTTCTCTTGGATTTGCTGAGTTCTCTTGGGTTGGTGGTATGTAATGCTGTTGTCTCTTTCCTCTCCATCGTGGCTTTGTTGGGATTTTTAGGGAGATTGTAGCTAATTTTATAAAACTCTGTGCTTCTTGTCTCATAGGATGAGTGTGCTGACAGGTTTTCTTTTTTCCAGTTCTCTTTCCAGCTTTCTGTGGTCCACTTGTCCAGAGGAACTTTCCGGGTGCCCCCTGAGTGAGCCAGCTCCTCTCTGCTGCAAGAAGGTGGAGTCTGGGGTGAGGCGAGGTGAGTGAGACCCAGAGAGAATCCATATTCTGACAGAGCAAGTTTTCCAAAATAAGTTATTTTCTGAAAATTTTGAGGACTTTGAAAGTAAATTAGTCTTTTATTCAAACAAATTTAAGGATAATTTTTTGAATATCAGTGTCTTAGTTACTATTTTAAAGCACTCAATAATAATATGGATGCATCAGTCCATTCTCTCAAAACTTTTCTAGTTTTACTTATTTGTGCCTATTTCAGGGTTTTCCGGTCTTTTTATGGTGTCTAGCACAGTACTTTTCTACTGAAGACATTGAATGTATGTTGAGTGAATGGCTTAATATCTTGGTTTACAGTTTGCATACATAGAAGTACAACTGATAACTTCAGATTTTTAGTAATGTCAGACTGGCTGTCTATTCTTTATCATTGTCATTCTCCTGTTCCCCATTCCCCATGAAACACTTTGTGAAGTTGAATTACAAACCTCTCTTTAGCTACTGGGAGACAAACAAGGGAACGTTTACAACCTGCGTTACCTACCTGCTTTCCTAGGCTGGCTTTTTAGGGTCATGCCAGTTACAATTGGCTTAGGTTCTGTCTCCTGCCTGTTCTGCAGACTGTCTTGTTAATTTAGTCAGAGTTGTGTCGTTCCCCTAGCCAGTTTCAAGGAGGATTTTCTAGTTGTGTGGTTTATGGTTTTCCTGTACTGCAGTCTTACGTGTAAATTGTGAAACAAAAATAGCTACTTCAAGGGGTTTGGTGAGGCTGGAGGCTCCTGAAGGGTAAGATTTTTGTTCTATTCATCTTTTTATTTGCATTCCTTATCTCCAGTGTGTAGAATGCAGTTAAGACTCAAGTATTTCCTCTTTCCTTTAAGAAGAGAGAGAATTGGCTGGGAATGGAGCATCTGCAGTCCCATCGTGGGCTCAGAGGACTGTTCTTCCTTATGCTCAGCTGCTCACGGTTGAGGCAGTGGAGTGGGCGTCCCCAGGAGGGCCTGGACAGAATGGTGGCCTGGGGGTGCTGAAGACTCAGCGCAGGATCCCCCCATAGGAGACAGGGGTCAAGGTTAAAGCTGCTTCCAAACCTCTGTGAATTCTTCAAACATCCATGTGACATGCAGGTGTATTCTGCCATCTGTCCAGCATGGCGTGCTGGCAGGATTTCATATTCTGCACTTACCCCTCCTGTCATGCCTTGCTCGTCCATGAAGAACAGAGTGGCCACATTGCCCCCCAGACTTTGGGGGATCCTTCCAAAGGCAGAGCTTCTCGACAGGAGCATGGCAGGGGAGTGCACATCAGAATCTCCCATGAAGCTTTAGAAATTAGGATACTGAGACTTGCCCCAGGTGTGCTGAGCTACAATTTGGGGGATAGGGAGGGAGTCCTTGCTGTCTATGTTTATTTCTCTTTAAAGCTCCTTAAAAGGTGGTGGTGTGTAACTTCTTGAAAAATGTTTGTATGTGGAGTAGACTTAAAAACAAAAACCTCTTTCTTAGCCTGAGCAGATGTTTGGGGGAATTATTTTTGAACTCTCTTAACTAGTTTAACCAGTTTATACTGCCAAGCCAAACATTCCCGTGTTGTGCCATAATTTGCATTGTAGACCATTTTATAACTTTAATTTAAAATTGCCTGGGACAACACTTTCTGGGGTCGTAAGTATACAAGGAATGAGGAAGATGACATTGAAGAACAATTTACTAAATTTAACAAGAGTTTAGGCTTATTTAGAAATCCAGGTGGGAATCTGCTTAAATGGAATTTTTCCAAAGCACGCAGAGATTTGCATATTGAAACCAAAGCCTTTTGACCTGTGGTAACACATTTCTCAAAGTAACATTGAAATAGCAATTTAAGTGTATTGCCCTTAGAGATTTTTTGGACAGGAAATTTATTTAGTAAGTTATACAATTTTTTTTCCTCCTCCACTTTTTGGGTGGCAGAGAATTAGCTAATTTTTCTTTTCTCCTTCCCTTGGACAAACCTCAGGAAGTAAATAGGAGTTTAATAGCAAAGATCACGTTAAATGGTTTTTGTGGTTTTTAAACTACAGTCATGCGTCGCTTAACGACGGAAATATGTTCTGAGAAATGTGTTGTTAGGAGATTTTGTCATTGTGAAAACATCATAGAGTGTTCTGAAGGAGAAGGGGTACAAAATTTGCCCCAAATGTGTCTCCTTAACATGAAGATTATTTTAGGTTGATTATTCCTAGGAAGCAAGACTCAAAGTTTTTCTTGTTACCTCCCCCTTAACTGCCTAAAAGAATTCAGATGAAAAAAACCTGTCTCAGGAAGCAAGCTATCACCTTAGCATAATATGAGCTAGGTGGCAGACAGGACACTGAAAAAACCTGTTAGTTGGGCTCCACTCTGTGTTCTTCTGTTTCTATGTGGCTAAACACTTGTCTTCCAAACATTTCTTCCTTTTCACCTACTTCTGAATTACTTTCCTTCCCTTTGAAGTCCCTGACCCTCCCCACCTGAAACATCTTTTGTCTTTAGCTGAGGATGATATTTAAGGTGAGGACTTTGGCCATTTGGTCAGTTATTTCATTTTCCTGGGTTTCTGCCATGTATAAGTGCTATTAAACTTTTGTTTGTTTTTCTCCTGTTAATCTGTGTCACATCAGTTTAATTCTTAGAGCAGCCTGAAGAACCTACTGGTAGAGGAAAATTTCTTCCTCCCTTTCAGTATTTACACAAACCTAGATGGTATAGCCTACTACACACCTAGGCTATATGGCACAAATCTTATGGAACCACCGTCATATATGTGGTCTGTTATTGACCGCAGTGTTGTTATGCAGCACATGACTGTCTCTTTTGCAAATTCCCGTTTGTATGAAAGAAAACCTTGCAACCCATTGTTATTTGAAGTTTTAATAATTTGATGGTTTGGTGGAGAATGGTAAGTTTCTATTTTGAAATCAAAGAATTTTAGTGTTTAGGAGGGACCTTACAGATGACCTATCATCTGGTTTCCATTGCTTCAACTTCATGGAAACTGCTTTTGTTAAGGTCACAAAAGGCCTCTGATAGGACTCCTGACATGACTTTTCTGTCGCACTTCATACTACTGACTGCTCCTCATTTGAAACTTTCTCCTCTGGGTTCCTTTGTGCCATTCTTGACTGCTTTTCTTTTTCCTTCTTTCATTTCTTCCTAAGTCCTGCTGCGTCTGCCCTTAAGTGTTCATATTCCTGGGGCTGTTGTCCTTGGTGGTTTTCTTTTCGTCTGCTCAGCCTCTTTGGAGGACCTCAATACTTCCATGACTTCAGCTGCCACCCACATGTTAATGACCTCCAAGTCTTTCTCTGAGTTCACCCTCGTCTCAAACAATCTTTTGGACATTTTACTTGAATGACTCATAGGTACTTTTAACTTGGGATATCTGAACTGAACTCATTTCCCTCCTAATTATTGCCTGCTTCCTGCCTGCACCTCCTCCCCCCCCAAAAAAAATCCCGTCACCTCCATGCTGTGTCTGCTTTTCCCACTTTGGTCATTGGCGCTATTCAAGCCAGAAATGTGTGACTCATCCTTCACCCTCCCTCAGTCAGCCCCATATCTTAATTGGTGATTGAGTCCTATCATTTTAATATCCTAAATAAAAAAGGAAAAGGGCATTCCAATGACATTTAATTATTTTGGGCTTTAGAAGTTGTAGTTGGTCCTATGTAAGTAGATACAATAACATGAGGCAATTACAATCATTTATGAATATACATTTCATGGTAGGCATAGACTTAGATACTTGTCATATGTTATTTCTAATTTCCACAACTATTCTGTGGTATATCATTTATGTATAAATGAGGAATTTAAAGTTCAGAGAGATTAAATTACAGGCCCAGGATCACAGAGCAAGTAAAGCACGGTGGAGTTAGGATTTGGGAAGTTTAAACCTACAAGTTGGTCTGCCTGACTCCAAAGCCTTCACCGTCATGTCACTCTGTCTTTCTCTGTTCCCATAATGCCACAGTGCTGTTTTAGGCTTCTGATGAATAGGTTGACTTTGTTGAGGCCAGTAACTGGGTCTTACTCCAATTTGTGTGTTGTAATATATGTATTTTTCTTACACAGTAGGTGCTAAAGACAAGACTTGTAATGGCAGAACCATGGTGCATGTCTTCTGTGGCTCCATCTGGGTTCAGTCCCTGGTCCTCCTGTTAGCTGTGCATTAGCTGAGTAACCTGAGATTAGGATGGTGGGCTCAAGCTGCTTATCCTCACAGGGTTGTAATGAGAATCAGATGGGCCGACATAAGGGAAAGTGCTTTAAAATTCAGGGGTATTTTTGAGGAATTCTGTTTAGTTGTGGAAGTCGATAATTGGCTGGCTCAGATGAGCATCTCTTTTTTGTTTATAAATGACAGCATGTGAAAATATAAACTCTTCTAAATCTCTGATCATACTGATTGAATCATTCACATGCTGGCAGTAATAAAAGCAGAAAAGGCCCTTTCAAGTAAAGACCTTGTTAATAAGGATGGTGGACACAGATCTGATGTTTGTTATTAATTCTGAGTATAACTATTTTAGAAGAGATGAGGATATGCTCTACAAAAACCAGACAGTGGCTATTTAGGTATAGGCAAGTGAATTAGAGCAGAGTCTACTGGAGTTTTTATTCTGTTAAATTGATCCTGGGAGGATGGACTTGGACATGCTTTGTGCTGTACCCAAACAAACCCTAAATCATGGCACAGACGGTTGTGTATTCTATATCCTCATAGCTCTCTCCTTTTGCCCTGTCCTGAGAAGGAAATGCTCTTGTTTTCCTTCATAGTTCTCCTTTTTCCATCATATTTTGGTAGCGAAGTTTGTCTGAGGGGCCCCTTTCACGACTATATAAAGCCAATTTGTCATTGTGGAATTTGGAAATTGTTTAGCCTTTCTAAGTCTCATGTTTTTTTCAAAATTGCCCTGTGAATTTGGGGCAATGCCATGTATTTTCCAGGATTTTTTTTTTTTTTTTTTTTGAGGAAGATTAGCCCTGAGCTAACTGCTGCCAATCCTCCTCTTTTTTCTGAGGAAGACTGGCCCTGAGCTAACATCCATGCCCGTCTTCCTCCCACTTTATATGAGGGACACCTACCACAGCATGGCTTGCCAAGCGGTGCCATGTCCACACCAGGATCTGAAACGGCGAACCCCGGACCGCTGAAGTGGAACGTGCAAACTTAACTGCTGCTCCACCGGGCTGGCCCCCCAGGATTGTTTTCATTGCAATGTGGCAGAGATAATTCACTTAAAGCACGATAGGTACTTGGTGAGTACTAGCTCTTATTGTCCAAACTTAGTTATCAGGGGCCTACATTTTCAGATTTAAAAAGCCTCCAACTGGTCCATGAAGAAAAGATTCAGGAAGAATTTATGTAAGATGGAAAGCGAGGCAGGAGAATCTAAAGCAGTGGCTCTCGGGAGTGTGGACCTTGAGGAATGTCATCATCATCAGCTGGGACTTATTAGAAATGTAAAGTTTCAGCTTCACCCCAGACCTAAACATCAGGACTCTGGGGGTGGGGCCCAACAATCTGTCTTAACAAGCCCTCCTGGTGATTCTCATGCACTTTGGCCTGATGTTAGGGAAATCAGGCTAGAGTCTTTTGGAGTAGTCCAGTAGGGGATAGTGAAGACCTCCCCAGGATGGTGGGAGGAAGCGGAGGGGAGATGGAATTGGTGATACTTAGTAATTTAATTGGCTGTGTATCAGACAAAGAAGGATGCCATGAGGATGGAGAGGCCTTGAGTCTAAAGCACTAAAAGGGAGTGGTGCTTATCTGCAGGAACTTGGAACACTGGCTGGTGAGTGGGTTTTGGAGGTTGGAGGAAGAAGAAAACGAGGTTATTGTTGGACACTTTGAGTTTCTGTTGCCAGGGCTGATGTCAGCAAGTTGGAAATGAACTACTGTAGGTAGCACAGGTAAAACAATGGAGAAACAGATTTGCGAGTCACCTGCGTGGAGGTTGCAGTTAAAGAGGGTATTCAGATCATTTTTCCAAGGAAATTGGTGCAGAGAAAAGAGAGCCAAGAGTGACTAGTTTGGAATTGGATGTTTGGGATGATGGCATCCAGTTTCTCTTGCAGAAGGAAGAATATAAATGTTTAGGAATACATGGTGATACAGTTTTAAATAAAACCAAATTATCACAATAACATTGGGGTTTTGTCATCATGCTATCTTTAGGCCCCGTGCTGTACAATAGAGGCTGGTCTTGTACATCATTTAATCTTGGGATCCAAGGCTTAGGGTGCTGAAGGCAGGGTTCTAGTGTTCTTTCCCCCAAAAGAGGGAGTGGAGTGTGCTGTGAAGAGCGAAGGTGTGGCCTGGGTGCTGAGTTTCTCCAAGTCTCAATGTCTTTATCTGTCAAAGAAGATAGTTACAGTTCCTACCTCCTTCTTGTGAGGACTAAACACGGTACTTCACAGTGAAAAGCTTAGTGCCTGCCACAGGGTGTATTTGTGTCGCCACCTCTGCTGTTATTTTCATGGTGGTTGTTGGATTGGTGGAGTAAAATTCTTCTATTTGTAACAGATTTACAGTATTTTTTTCTTCTTCTTTTTCCCAAAGCCCCACAGTTCATAGCTGTATATTCTAGTTGTAGGTCCTTCTAGTTCTGCTATGTGGGACGCTGCCTCAGCCTGGCTTGATGGGCAGTGCTAGGTCTGTGCCCAGGATCCGAACCGGCAGAACCGTGGGCCACCAAAATGAAGCATGTGAACGTAACCATTCAGCCCTGGGGCTAGCCCAGATTTACAGTATTGATAAGAGGAGATAATTATAAGAAGTCATAATATAAGTCTGAGTTGGAGATGAATGGCTTTGTGGTTTCCAGTGAATTATCAGTATGTTGAAACATGGGCTTTATTAGGTTTGTGAGAAGGCAGAATGGACTTGGTTTGGGATGTGTGCATAAAAAACAAGGACCAGATATTTAAAAATTATTTCATATCCAGCTTTGTTGCAGACTCACACATGTTGCTGGACCAGAAAGATGTTTCCCTGAGACCGTGAAAAGTTAGTGCATCTGTGCAACATCTTCATCATATTGAGAACAATTTCACATCCACTGTCTGTAATTCAAAGTCATTCGAGAAACATGTGTTCCTGTTTTCCACTGCGTTCTCATTGGGCTGTTTTTCCTTAAAGGGAGGCATTGGGACCACACACTTATGTTTAGGAAATAACTTTGTAGCTGTGCTACATGGACGTGTATAAGGAACCTTCTCAGTTTGGAGATTGTCGTTTCTGAAACTCACGCCCTCATGCCCTCCACTAGAAAGAAAAAAATGATCTGTGTCTGTATGTATGTGTATGTGTGGTTTCCGTGCCACTTCACAATACCGATCTTGTTCCTTAGGTCTGAGATATGTGTCGTACTGTCTGTTTGTGTTAAGGGAAGTGGTGACAGAATCCATGATCAAAGGTTTCACTGCGGAGTTACTAAGGGCTTTAATTGAACTTTCACTGGGTTTTAGAGAAAAAAAATCTGATGTTCATACATGGCATGTCACATAACTTCAAGTGTAAAGCTTGAGCTTCTTAGGTTTGGTTTAAAGTTTTACGGGACTCCTAAAAATAACGTTTGTAATCTCCATGCATAGGAATTACTCTGTAATGAAGAATTTAGCTTAAGTGTGTTTTGCTGTTGGGTTGGGTTTGAATGCCTTTAGTTTGGTTCAGAGCTACCATCCCAGCTCTTCTAGAACTACACGAGGCTTGCCTCTTTCTGGGAAGTTTGGCTGCTGCCACAGCTGAGACAGTGAACCAGACTTAGGTAATTTTATTAGTCTAGAAAAAGTATTGTGCTCCTGCAGCTGTTGTTGTGGGTCCTGACCATGAAAACAAAAACCGGCTCAGTTACCCAGGATCCATGAGAAATTGGCAATGGCCCAACCTAAGTCCATGTATTTTGGACTCTGAATTATATTTATCCTCATACGGGCATCCCCTGATTTGGAGCACATAGCTGGGAAATGGCCTGACTGTATGTATGAGGCAGCGGGGGCTGGAGAGGCCAAGCCTTGGGTACGCCCTCTCTAGGAAGCCTGATCCAGTTCTTTGGAAGACTAGACTTGCTAGACCTTAAATACCTTTCTAAAAAATAGGGAGAGCATGCAAGAGAACAACATAATCAATATAAAGCACAGTTGTCCCAGTCATTCAACCCGACTTTCCTGTTTTTGTAGATTGTCTCACACTGTAAATTTCCACAGGTCTTTCTCCTGCAGTGCCAGGCTGGTTATTGTGGGTGAGTTAGTAATTTGGCGGTGATGGACTTTCTTGTTAAAAAGAACCTTTACAGACCACTGTGAAAACTAGGGACTTGGCCTTTAATTTCTAGGAGTGGTGCATATGTGGAATGCCTACTCCTGCTAGTGTGTGCCAATCAGTAAATTACTGTTTAATTTTCTGAATTTCAGTGGTTCTGTGAGTGGAATAAAACCAAGCTACTGTGTCTCTGGAAGCACCTGGGCAATTAGCTGAGCTCTTGGCAAGTCTGAGTAATTGTTCCATTGAGTCTGACTCTGATTCTCTGGGTTGGGGTCCCTAACCCTTGGAGTCCCTGAATGGACTTCAGGGGGTCTGTGAACTTGGATGGGTGGAGAAAAAAGTTTACATCTTTATTTTCACTAACTTCTAACCAAAATGTGGCCTTTCCTTCAATCATGAAAGTGGGCAAGAAACCAGGTACTGTCAGTAGTACCTGTGGCTTTGGCACGGATTTTTGTATCATGTTATTGGACATAATTTAAACTATCATTTATGCCCATCACTGCTTAGTAAACTACAATAGCTGTTAGCCTGCTGCTGTCTTGTTATTTACGCATTGAGAAGCGCGCATTACCATTATCACACATTTGCTTTTTAAATATTTTGATATCTGTTTCAATACCATTGATTTTCTTAGTAATCATATTTTCTACATCAGAATCATTGAAAAACGTTCTGATTAGAGGGTCTAGATTGCTGAAGCAGTCCATGGTGGTTAAAAGATCAGAAACTCCTGCTTTGGATGGCACTCTTGTATCTTTCTCATCTTACTTTGAGACTGAATTTGTTAACATTAAAAACAAGAGAAGTCCGAACATATTTGGTTTTTGTTTCCTAGCATGACTTGTCTTTGACTTTTATCATCTGGAGCTCTGGTATTCCCCATGTGGGAGATGTTGGAATGAATTAGAAAATAAAGCCATCGCCCATTCCCATGTGACTGTTCTCACAGGCCCTGTGGCAGTTCCTTTTAAGACTGCTTACTGTAACCAAATGTTATGGCCAAGAATGATTTCCCTTACAAATTTCAGATAAGAGCACAGTGCTGCATGTGTTATTATTTGCTTTAGCTGTGGGAAGAGATGATGCTGTGTGGCTTGCATGAATTTGATTCAGCTCTCCACTGCATTATTACTGCAAGCATACCCTAATTTTTTTTTTTTTGAAGATTGGCCCTGAGCTAACATCTGTTGCCAATCTTCCTCTTTTTTTCCTTCTCCAAAGCCCCAGTCCATAGTTGTATATCCTCGTTCAAGTCCTTCTAGTTCCTCTATGTGGGATGCCACCATAGCATGGCTTGATGAGCAGTGTGTAGGTCCGTCCCCAGGATCTGAACCAGCAAATCTCAGGCCGCCAAAGCAGAGCACAAGCTTAACCACTCTGCCCCGAGCCGGCTCGAAGCATGCTCTATTTTAGAACTTGATGTCCAAGGTTAAAACCTAAGTATGTTTATTGGACTATGTAAAATTGCCCAGAGAAAGAAATTTCCCATTCGTTGCCCCTCCTGTCCCCTTTTAACAAGCTTCATGCAGTTCATTCAGTGAGAAACAGGGTGGTTTTTTGAGCTGCTCTTGAATAATATAGTTCCTAATTCCTAGGAAAGTGTTAAGAAAGGGGAAGCATTGCCCGTGTGACACAGAGGTCTCTGCCCCACGTAGTCTTCCCTGTTGGCAGTATGGCCCAGCTCCCAGTGTCCTCCCCCGTGAGCTCATGAGCTGAAGAGCTTGCTCATTTTAGCATGTGTTTTGTTGCACGATGCCTCCAGGTCACACAAACTGACAACAGTGGAGTTTGAAATAACTCTAAGTTGCTGCCTAGAAGAACTTGAGGGAGTGGACAGTTTGTATCTCTGAAAGGAGGAAGATGCTCTTTTTCAGGATAGATTTGAGGCATGGGTGCTGCTCTCTGGGAGGGCAGGGGTATGTGTGTGTATGGTCAAAGATGATTTTTTTTTCCCGTTTGGCAATTTTCTCTGTGTTTGACCACCTCACCAGGCCCTTGGGGCTAGTCTCTCTCATTTTTATGCAAAAAAAAAAGGCATAGCATAGGATAGGGATTGCCTGGCCGGGCTCTGGAGCCAGACTGCCTGGATGGGCACCCTGGCTCTGCGTTCCTGAGCTGTGTGGCCTCAGGCAAGTCACTAGCCTCTCGGTGCCCTTGTAGAATGGAGATACTAACAGTACCTTCTGCAGAGGGTGGTTGCGAGGATTAAATGACTATAAATGACTATCTATCTATCTGTCTATATACTGAGTGCTTCAAGCAGTGCCTGGAATATAGTTAGTAGTAAATAAGTGTTGCTGGCTGTGCATTAGAATCACCTGGGGGAGTTAAAAAAAAAAACAAAACACTACACAGGATTGAGAACTCCCATCCTAATGAAATTAGGGCCCAGGGAGGTTATAACCTTGTTCAGAGCATCATACCAAGTCACTGACAGAAGTGGAGGAGGGATTTTGATGTCTTATATTCTGGGGCTTTAAGTGAAAGACCCATCTGTCAGCTACATAAGCAAGAGATCTTTTGGTAATAAATAGCTGCCTTTCATGGGTCATCTTTGAAGTTGTCTGACCCTTTTCACTTTGAGGCCAGATGCAGTGCAATTTAAAAAATTTAATTTCTTTAGATTTATAATACCAGACTTTATTCAGCTGGCATTGATTGATTGAGTGCCTTTTAACACTTTTTGAAAAATGGACTTTCTGACATGTCTTCAAGTTCTCTTCTCCTTTTATACTAAAGGCTTATCACCCATGCCATAGACTCCTCTGAAGTGTTCTTTTTTTTCATCTTTGGTGATGGTTTATCAGCTACCGTGATTACAGTGGTCTTAAGAACAAGAAATAAAGTTTCACCCTTAAAATTATTGCATCTTCAGATGGAGGAGACCTGAAATTGTTCAGTCGAGCAGGAAAGGGAGCCATATTCCCATTAGACAGTTGAGTCTGTGAAAGGCGAAATAACTTGCCCAAAGCCTACCTTTGTTCAGGGAGTTGTAATCGCCACACATTAAGAAGGTGGTCAGTGTAAGTTGGAGATTTTGGCTCTGTAGTATGACAGAATTGGAAAACTGAACAGGAAGGAGAAGGGAAAAGAGAAGAGAGTGTAATGAGAGTATGGTTGTGATGGAGCTGACCACCATAAGGAGGGATGGGACTTGGGTCTCCAGTTGCTGTAAACCTTACACAGAGGAGGATCCTGTGGCCCTAGTCATGTTCTCCCCTGAGCTGTGTGAGAGAGGATGGGACCACATTCAAAGACTGTGGTTCATATTGAAACCCTAGTGCTTCTCCACGAGCTTTTGGCCTCATGACCACTGGGGTGCAGGGTTGATGTTGGTTTTCTCCCAGCTCTCCTTGTCTGGACCCATAACAACTACATTTCCACTCTCGTGCAAAAGCCACCTTGACTTTGAGGCTTGTATTTTGTGCTTTCCTGGTCACCTCCCTGTACCCCCTCCCCCCAGTTCACTGAGGACTTTGGAGGCAACTGCTCAGTGCCTGAGCTTTCAAGTCAGCCCTGGGTTCAAGTCCCAGTTCCACCTTTACTACCTGTGCAACCTTGGGCAAGTTGTTAATCTCCTTAACCTTCTGCTTCCTTATTTATAAAAAGGAAATAATAAACTATCTCACAGATAATTTTTTTTTTTGGATAAAATGAGATTATGTATGTACGTGCAACTGTTCACCTTAACTGACATAGAGTAAACACTTAGTAAATGTTAGCTGTTAGGATGTTGTTGATATCCTAAATCTGCCTCCCTGACTGCAGCAGCATCTGAATTCCGCAGACCAAGAATGAAGTTCCTTGACTTCTTTGTTTCCAACACCCCTCACGTAAGGACATTCCACTTTACAAAACCATGCAATTAGCCATCATGTGGGCTGTATCATTGTCTGGAATTGTTCCACATCCAAAATTTTTAAAATTTATTTAAAAGGACCAGACGCTCTTTCAACTTCCTCATTCACTTAGTCCAACTGTGATTGCTCTTTGATCTCTTTGAGACTGTTTGCGATCTCTTTCTTCTCTCTGGCTGTCATCCCTCTAAAGGCTTCACTCTTCCTGTCCAGCCTTGATGCCCTGGCATGCCACCCTGAGCACTCTGGTACGAGCACCCTTAGCAGTCTTCTTGGACCTGTGCTCCAAATGCCCAATCACTGATCAGTCCTCTCATCCTCTGGATGGTTCTTTCTTGGGACTGAACATCAGAGAAGGGAATTGCACAGTTTCCTCATTGGTGCCGTGGCCTGGTCTGAAACCCGGGTTCAGCTGTCCTTTTAATCTTGTGCTTGCTGCCTTCTCCTCTACAACGGCTATTCTGAAACTTCACTGTTCCTCTCATACCCTATTTTTACTTTATAGAGAAAATGGAGGCCTGCACTTGTGGCTTCCTTCCTGCCCATGTTTGTTGACATTTTTCTCTTCCTCCTCCATCGTATTATATTTGACTTTGTATTCTTCTTTGAGTAGATACCTAGGAATGTGCGTAGAATGAAAAACCTGCAATTGCTAACTCAATGCTTATTCTTTAATTGGAAAACCAGGTTGTAACCCTGTCTCTGCCACTTGCTGGCCCAGGAGAGTCAGGGCAAGTTCTTCTGGTGTTCAGGATCTTGCATTTTAAATGAGGTTATTACATATTTAAATTTATTGAAGTACGGAAATCTGTTTTAAGGTACAGCCATTCCCTTTGAGAATTATATGTAGGTTAAAGGTATGTTCCTCCACAGTGTATCCATTGATATTAAAATGAGAAGACAAATACTGTGCTGGGATGGGGAGCGGGGCAGGGTCTGACCACCCAGAGGCTCATAGCCTAGTGTAGGAAGCAGGTGGATAAGAATTAAAATAAGGTTAAGAAGCCTTCTAAGAGGGGGAGATTTTGAAAGGTGGGCTTTGAAGTGGGCTTGTGAAATTTACTTTCTCTGATAGATCTAAATAACTATGAATATTGGGGGGGTGGTGGTGGTGGTGATAATCTTGCAGTTATTTTGTCTTCCAGTTAGGAGCATCTTGCTGTTAGGGTGGGGAGGCAGGTGCTTGGTTGGAGAGCGTCCAGGTGAAGACAGCTCCTAGGTGAGCAGGGCTTTCTGCAAGACTGGTGCTCCGCCTTGCACAATAGCCCTTGGCCCGGGAGGCATAATGATTATTGCCAGGAAGGCTGCTCTTGATTATTCCCCTATCTGAGCCCTTCCTGATTTGAGGGAGAATGTATTGATTTCAGGTTTTGACTTTTTTGTCATCGTACTTATCCCTTTTGTATGCGTATTTGAAATAACAAACTAAAACTTTCCTTAGGCTGGCCTGGTGGTGTAAGTGGGTAAGTTCCTGCACTCTACTTTGGTGGCCTGGGGTTTGCTGGTTTGGATCCTGAGCATGGACCTACCCACTGCTCATCAAGCCATACTGTGGTGGCATCCCACATAGGATATACAGCTATGTACTGGGGCTTTGGGGAAGGGAAAAAAAGAGGAAGATTGGCAATAGATGTGAGCTCAGGGCCAATCTTCCTCACCAAAAAGCATACCTAAAAAAAAAAAAAGACTTTCCTGTAGCTGATGCTTCTGAGGGCCTGATAACAAAACAGATCCAGCTATGGGAATGTGTTGTTCATTGTGGATAAGCCAGATAATTTTGACTGTAAACTTGGAAATTAGTACTTGGGACCAGAAGAATCCTTAAATTATTAGTCCAAACCCCTTGTGGGAGAGAATTGCCATCGATTTTGACTTCCCTTCCCTAAAAACCCTGTGACTCATTCATTTAAAGAGATTTATTGTTTGTTGTATATAAGGTACATTGCTAGGTGCCATCAGGATTTGTAGAGTTCAACATTTTTCACCGTAAGTTTGATTGATAACCATCTACCAGTGCAAAGTGGGGTGTAGAATCAGAGAGAAGACACCTTGACTGCCATGGCCTGGGAAGTCGCACATAACACATCCCTTCACAATATACAAAAATGGTTGTTGTGGCTAGAGGGAAATAGCTTCTTCATATTTTCCTCCAAAAGTGAAATTTCCTTTTTGCCAAGTAGCTATCAAAATAACTTCTTTAAAGAAACTTACATGTAGTAATTTTCTAGCAACTTGAAGTACTGGCTTAGGAGAGTCAACTGTTTGTTTGTTTGTTTGTTTTACGGAGGAAGATTCGCCCTGAGCTACCATCTGTGCCAATTTTCCTCTATGTTGTATGTGGCTCGCTGCTGCAGCATGGCAGCTACAAGTGGTGTAGGTCTGTGCCTGCCTGGGAACCAAACCCAGGCCACTGAAGCAGAGCACGCCGAACTTAACCACTAGGCCACAGGGCCTGCCCCGAGAGTCAGCTTTTCTTAAGAAACTTTTCCCGAAACAACTTGTATATCTTCCAGCAGAATATTTTAAGTATAGGTTGAAAGTGATTTTAATCTAACAGGGAGTTTCCACTTAATTTTGGGCATCAGAACTTAAACATTCGAGTTCAAAACTTCCTTCCCAGAACTTTTTTCTTTAGAGGAAGATTAGCCCTGCTCTAACATCTGCTGCCAATCCTCCTCTTTTTGCTGAGGAAGACTGGCCCTGAGCTAACATCCATGCCCATCTTCCTCTACTTTATATGTAGGATATCTGTCACAGCATGGCTTGACAAGCAGTGAATAGGTCTGTGCCTGGGATCAGAACCGGCAAACCTCGGGTCGCTGCAGCAGAATGTGCTGCAAACTTAACCGCTGAGCCACCAGGCCGGCTCCCGCACAACTCTTTTAAATTAACATTACTTGTGACTTTTAATAACTCATACTCAAATCTGAAGTCTTTTTGCCTCAGAGGAACCTACCTATAAAGAAAAGAACAGTAGAATTGGAAGTATAATTTGTAGAATGGGTTTGAATAAAGAAGATCGGAATGGTTGGGCCTTTGTCTCTTAGGGAATAAATTGTAACCTCATGATGCCATATTTCCCAGCTATGCAACTTAAGCAAAACCAAAGGCCAGTTCTTTACCTATTATCACAGTTGTTTTGTGATTGCTTGGTTAATAGCCCACTTGTCCTCCCCAGCTCTTCTGGACAAAGTATCTGAATCCTCCAGAAGTTCAGTGACTGGTTTCAGGTCACAATGCTAGGACCAGGGCTAGGATGAGGTCTCTAGATTCCTAGGCTTTATGTACTACAGGGAAACAAAAAGAAAGTGAGAGAGACCTCCTGGAATTTCAAGTATTCGTCAAAGGTTGGTTTTTCCCAGCCTCTGAAACCCTAAAAGAATGTTGAGATATGACTCTTGCTTTCAGGAAGCTTCTATAATGCAGATTTCCGTCAATTTCCAGCCAGCAGCCACTGCCCCCTCCAGACCTCTTTGTTTCCTCAGTGGTCTCTATTCTGCTTTGTTTTCTCTTATTTGCTCTCTTCTATATTATTTATCTTGTAGGCTGCTTCAGACCCCCCACTGCCACCACCCATTTCCTTTCTTTTGATAAATACTAAAGGTTGCTAATGCAAAGAAAAGTTCTAAAGGTAGTCATATGGAAGACATGGCTATTATTTAGAAGAGTCAAACCTTACTAGGTTGAACAAAAATTTTTGGGGCCCCAAATTTGTTTTTGGTGTTTCTCTCTTTTCCAGAAATTAAAAAAAAAAAAAAATTATTACGTACACCTCAGTTTCCAGTGTTTCACTTGTAAATTTTGTTACTCTGGCTTTATTGATTTATTTTTTATTTTATTTATTTATTTTTTAAGATTTTATTTTTTTCCTTTTTCTCCCCAAAGCCCCCCAGTACATAGTTGTATAGTCTTTGTTGTGTCCTTCTAGTTGTGGCATGGGGGATGCTGCCTCAGCGTGGTTTGATGAGCAGTGCCATGTCCGCGCCCAGGATTCGAACCAACGAAACACTGGGCCGCCTACAGCGGAGCGCGCGAACTTAACCACTCAGCCACGGGGCCAGCCCCTTTATTGATTTATTTTGATGAAACCAAGGAGGCACCTTCAGAGACGACTTTGCTTTGAGGTCAGATGGATGATAGTGTGATGGGAGAAGCTCCCTCAAATGGAGTCTGCACAAAGCATGTGTTTAGATATTCAGGACAAGTGGATAATAAGATTTTATTATTATCTTGATATTTTAAGGTTAATTCAGGTATGGATGTGAGGGATATTATGAAATGCAGCATTTTCCTGCCTGGTATCTCATTGCCTGATGTCGCATGGATTTAACTGAGTTTTTTTTGCATTCCTTGCAAATGAGAATATATAGGAATGTTCTTTGTAACTTATAAGCTGCTATAAATGTCAGTTAATTGCTTGATTTGGAGGAACTCTCGCATCTGTATTCATTGCAGCCTAGTTAAATCTGTCAACAAATATTGAGAACAGAGTGGGTGTGAAGCCTGTGTTCTGGCTTCTGTTTGTCTCTATTAGAGAATAAACATGGTCCCTGCCCTCAGCTCACAGATTTGACTTGAAATTGTGTAAACAGGCAGTATGGCACTCTAGAAGAGAAAAATTTTAATGCCAGTATTAGTCTACGATTGCAGACAAGGTGGCGGTCATGGCTACAATAGTGCCATTGTGGTTTCGAGGTGAAATAGATTTTGGCTTGTCTTGAAATCGTCTCACTGTTTTATCTAGGGTAACTTTTGTTATATTTTATATACCATTGTAATCACTGTGCAGAATTCTGACAAACAACATGAGGACGTTGTACCTATCCCTGAAGGCTTTATGTTTAAAAGGAGAAATTCAAGAAGTGAAAGTAAGCTTGGTAGTTGAGATTTAGCTTCTGAAGGTTTTAACAGGAGGAATCTGTGGCACCTGGGAAACTTACATGTTGGATGATAGTAGAAAAATAAGGAGATTTAGGTGACTTCAGGTCGTTAGTCTTCTGAGGGTGATGTCACATACTCATGTTTTAGTTTCTTATAAATGAACGTTATAGGAAATTTTCTCCCGTTAGCTAATTTCAGTTGTAACTTAGAGGCTGATCTTTCCTCTCTTCCTCAAAAGTAAATAATTTAAAGAAATGACAGCTGAAGTTCTCTACTTTTTCAAGGATTTAAGTATTTAAATCCAACCATATATTTGTACTGCTTGCTGTCATAGATGCTAAGGTTTTTTAAAATTAAAAAAAAAAATTTTTTTTTAAGATTTTATTTTTTTCCCTTTTTCTCCCCAAAGCCCCCCAGTACGTAGTTGTATATTCTTCGTTGTAGGTCCTTTTAGTTGTGGCATGTGGGATGCTGCCTCAGCGTGGTTTGATGAGCAGTGCCATGTGCGCACCCAGGATTTGAACCAACGAAACCCTGGGCTGCCTGCAGCAGAGCACGCGAACTTAACCACTTGGCCACGGGGCCACCCCTGATGCTAAGGTTTTATGGGCAAAAGTTGAGGGATTCTATCTGGCCAGTATTTATTTGCGTTACACCTGTGCCTTTTGGTCTATAACATAATATTTAAAGTGAAAAAAGACAGTATTTCTTATGTTATATCCTGTAGTGCTTGTCTGAAAGTACTTCCTCACCACATGTATGGTCCTCTAGTAGCAACTTGATGCCTTCTGGCAGTTTCTTTTCAGTGTGTTGGGCTTGTCATTTAATCAGTTGCATCTGAATTACTGTGTCTGGAAGGCTGGTTTGCATCATTTCTGTTTGGTTCACTTCTGTGGCAGGTCAGTGTTCACCCTTTTTAGGGGAAAAATGACAATAGTCGACATTGTTTTGGGAAGGGAAGTGTGGTGACACAGAGGGTGTCGCTTGGGGAGAACCTGCTCGCTGCCCCCACAAGATTGCTTCCTGGTGGCCTTTATATTCAAGAATTTACCACTGTCTTCCTTTTGGTACTCAAAGTGGGGTCAAACTCAATATTCTCCATGTTTTAAATGAATTGCACTTGGCAAAGTGACTCCCTTTAACAAAGCTCATGAGAACTTTTGATTAAAGCCAGAACACCGGTTTATTAATTTATTCCCGGAATCATATTTTTCAATAAGCCAGACAGTTGTGTTGGGTTGACTAGAGCAGCACACTCTCTCCCCGCTGTTAGGCTAAGAAAGGAGCCAAATCATGAGGGGTTGCTCAGTGAAAATAGAATTGGAACAAGGGAAAGTGGTTATGATACCAGCGTCTAGTGGCACTGGTCTCTGAAAGCCTGATGGGTCTGTTTCCAGAATTGGATGTGGGGGTGTGTGTTTGTAAGTATATAGGATTCTGTCATGTGCCAGATAATCTTCTCTGGACTGTACTCTGCCAGTGTTGGCCCCTCCAGCCTATTGCTGTGGTTCTTTCTGACTGCAGATAGGCACAGTCTTTAGGTCTGTTGATGAATATGAAGTTCCAGTTATGTCTTTTAGGCCACGGATGACTGGGACTCCTGGGTAGCTTTGCATGGCTCCACTCTGATCTGTGTTAAATTCAGAATTTAACTCACTGGGAGCAGTCTTATTTTTTTCCTTTCAGGTGTGTGTGTGTATGTGTGTGTGTGTGTGTGTGTGTGTGTGTGTGTGTATGGGGTGGGGGTGGGGGGCGGTTCCTTACTGTTGCACTCCGGTATCATCAAAGTTTCTCCAGGTCAAGGTTTGAATAGCTTTTAAAATATAAATTTAAGCCTTTTGCCTTGACCTGCTGTTAATGCAGGAAAGCAAGAACTAAAAAAAAAAAAGTTACAGTAGAGGGGCTGGCCTGGTGGTGCAGCGGTTAAAGTTCACACATTCTACTTTGGTGGCCTGAGGTTCACCAGTTCAAATCTCGGGTGCGGACCTACACACCACTTTGTCAAGCCATGCTGTGGTAGGCGTCCCACACATAAAGTAGAGGAAGATGGGCATGGATGTTAGCTCAAGGCCAGTCTTCCTCAGTAAAAAGAGGAGGATTGGAAGTGGATGTTAGCTTAGGGCTAATCTTCCTCAAAAAAAAAAAAAAAATTACAGCAGATATCTGATAGCCTCTTGCACTTTAGTCAAGACGACTGATATGGAAGATGCAACTATTCTGAAAACAGCTGAGCTCCCCCAAATAGGCATGCAGGGTGTCTGGGATGAGATGCCCAAGTTGGTGTCTCCTAGTCCTTGCCCTGTGGAACATGTATTCTGAGTAGCACGGTGGGTCTGCTGTGGATTGGTGGTGAGCAGGGTGATTAATCACGGGCAGCTTTACTACCACCATTATGGGACCCGAGCTGCTCAGTGATCAAGGGAAATCCGGGGCTCTGGAGGAGTTCACTGAAAGATCTTGAACGAGCTCTGTTGGCATGGCTCCATCAGTATTTTTCTGTGTTTTATTTTTAAAGTGTGTAGTCTTTGCTACATGACAAACTCTGAAGTTTGATTGATTTATTTGGAAAATAAAATGTGCTTACCAGGCATCTATTTATTATTTAATTTTGCTTCCATTTTTTATGCTACAGCATTTTGCGTTGTCTCTTTTAAGCATGACCGTCAGGAGAAATTTGTGTTTCCACAGTTCTGCAGTTTATTAGGGAAGCGGACTGTGGCTGTCTTCCAGATAGAGTGCTTGCCCTTTAGGTGAAACCCAAGTCTCTTCACCGGGGTTCATTCAAGTAGCATTTTTAAAAAAGAATTAGGCTCTAAACCGTGCCCCTTTTGTGTGTAAAGACTTGTTTGTAAGATGATTTAGCCCTAATAAACTTCACTATTGCTTTCTCCAAATTCTGCTTAAGATACTATCTTCCACGTGTCCCTCAGGTTTGTTTCTTGTTGAATTTTGTTTGATTGCTGTTGCCCGAAGTTTTCATTGCTCTGAGAGGAGAGGCTGGTGCGTGGAAGGAGGAGGACTCTTGCTGGGAGTCAGCAGATTTGGATTCTGGCCCTGTTCTTAATTAGCTGCGTGACCCCTGGGCAAGTCAGCCTCCTAGGGTCTCTATTTCTGCTGTAGAAAAACAAAGGGCTTAGAAAAATAAACACAAGTCTGGGCCAAGTGATAAGAAAGGTCACCGTGTGCGCTTATGCTGCGCGGTTCTGTGAATGGCAGCACGTTGGGACTCTTCCTCCCTCTCGGTGGTCCCCACAATCCCTCTGCTTCATTCTGGGGTTGAGGTTGTGTGGGGTGTTAGACTGATGCCATTTTAACCGTTCAAGCTGACTAGGCAGGTTGGGTGACCTCTTCTATGTAGGAGTTGCGCTCTCATTTCCCCTCTCTCTCCTCTCCTCTCTCCTTACTTTTTCTCCTTTCTTTCAAGAGCAAACTGCTTGCCTTCTACCTTCCTCTCCTTAGTGCATTAACAAGGGTGTGATGGTAACACAAGCCACTCAGATTTGTTACTGTCTGGAGTTGTCCAGCCATCTCATCTGAGTCAGTGCAGGGAAGAGGGAGCTAAAGGAGACTGACCAAATGATGAAATAATAGTCCTTTTGTCTGTCTCTTGCTATAGGAGTGGTTTCATGTTTCAGCTAAGGCCTGGGCCATTGTGTTGTTTTTATGCTCAGTACAACCCTGCTTAAGAATACAGCTCATTATTTAAAGGATTCAGCTGTAATGCCATAGATCTGTTCTTCTTTTCTTCTCTACCCCCTCCAAAAAGTTATAACAATATGCAGTAAAAATCTCCTGTAGTGTGTGCTGTTTGATCGGATCCCCTGACATCAGGGTTAAAAATGTGTTCCCACTGTATTTATTTTGCAATGCTTACAAGGTATGTTTCATTCTGATAACCTTCCAAAATGTTTTCTTTGTGGTTATATAATCAGTAGCACCTGTAAAACATGCTTTTAACTAGGTAGCTTCCTTCTTAACCATCATCTTTTTGATTCTCTGTTTTAATGTTTTCTTTTGATGAACTAGGCTTGGGAGCCCCGCATTCCTGTGCCAGACATCCTACAGTAACGTGCCCAGAGTTAGCCTCATAACCTTAATTAGATGTGGAATGCTGAGAATGCACTGTTGGGTTCTTTTTTTTTTTTTTAACTTTTATAACAAGACAGTGAACTTCTCATCATTCATTAAAAGTTATAAAAACTCGTGTCGTTAGTATTTAGTTTCCCATTTTAGTTTATTCATAGAAAATTAATGTAAAACTCAAGGTACCTTTATGTTTATCCTGAGCGATCTGTTTGTTTCCACACAAATTACCTCTTGTGTCAATATGCAAGTTATATTCCAACTTACAACCCTTAATTCCTCTTCCCTCCCCTCCTTTTCTCTTTAGAGGCAAAGGAGCATTGAAAATGTTAAAGGCTGTGCTGAAGAAGAGCCGAGAGGGAGGAAAGGGACTCAAGAAGGAAACAGGTATGCGTAGAAGATTGAGTTGAGTTGAACAAGCGTGGTGGGCGTGGGGCAGCGAGACCTCACCCATTCCAGGCTGGGCAGATGACATTGCATCAGGAATGGGTCAGAGAAGTGGTATGGGTTAGACACATGTAGTACTGGAGGCTATGAAAAACTAAATGTATTTCTGAGCTTTCTTATGGGAAGTGACTTTGAAAGTTGAATTTGGGTTCTGAACCAAATCCTTTCCCAGAAGATGTGTGAGGTTCCTAATTTTAACAGGTCATTCATATCCAAAGGCAGAGTTAGAGACATTGAGGGATAGCAGGTGCGTCCAGGAATTTAGTTTCTAGAAAGCCTTTTCCTTTTTTCCACAGGCGATTGCATTTTATATGTTCGAGCAACTGCTGGCTGACTAGTCCTCATCTTTTGAGTATCAAATTTTCCTCCTAACAGGTGTAGCTCCACTTAATGCCAGACTGCTAGGTTTCATTATGATGAGAGCTACTTCATGTGGCTTGGATTTCATTCCTGTTGGTAGAGTACTGGTGCATATGTGGTCATTGTGACTCTAGTCTGCGTTCCATGTGAGAAACTCCTCTTAAGTTTGTTTTGGTGATCGCTCAGTGTTACACCCTGGAGCAAGTTTCTTTTGATAGAAAAACTACATATTGCCTACCTGTATTGCACAATGAAAATCTGTTAGCATGGATTGATTTCCCGGAAGTGTGCCATTTCACTCTGTAAACTCACGTTAATCCAGAGTCATAGAATGACTGGTTTTCTGAGTTATTGTATATTGAATAACATTTGAGTTTTAATTTCTAGTAAGGTATAAATAAATACACTTGTTACCAAAACATCACTGAATTATGGTTAACTCTTTAATTCAAAAGGTTTTATAATAGATAATGTTAATATTTGTTGTTTCTGTACTTGTATAAGAGAAACTTTTTGGTTATATGAAACCTAGACAAATTTTCTATTTATTATTAATTATCCTTTAAACAAAGTCTGCACAATGGCAGACTTACCTTTAGAGACTTTGTTGTAAAGTTGCTGTTAAGGTCCCATAAGAAGCTTCTCATTAATGCCTGGGTAAGCAGGTACAAAGAAAAGAAGAAACCAGTTTTTAATGATAGAAACAGGAGACCATAGTTAGCTCTTAACCTTAGAAAATCAACCTCTAGCTTTGAATAATTAATTAGAATTGTTACTATGGAGAATTTTCAGTTCACATAATTTCTATCCAGGAGGGCATTCACCCTCTGCTGGGTCAAGGCCAAAGCATCCTTCTCTTTAGTTCCCTGAAAGCCATTAAAAAAAAATTTATTTTCAATTTTGGCTCGCCTGACACTCATCCTAGGAATTTTATTATTTGCTTCTTTAGATGCCTTTGTAATTTCCAGCATAGTTAGGTCCTAAGCTGTCTGTTGGGCTGGCGCTGCCAACCAGTGGGTTATTTTTCTCAGGGCCAGGGTCTCCAAGCCAAAACTCCCTACTTAGTCACGGAGTCTTTCACAACAGACCTACCGTACTCTTTGACCAGTGCCAGACTCATGTGGAATAACAGTATATTAATGATTTTCGGAACCCTGCCTTTCAGATGGGCCAGATGGTGAATGCAGTTTGTGTTTGAGACTTTTTCCGTTTTAGAGCATGTGATTTTGGGTTTATTTCTCCCTTTGGTCTTTAAGATCAACTGCTGATTGTCCTGAATTATTTCTTCATGATGATCCTACACTATGGCTTTTCACTAATGCAAACCAACTTGAAAAAGCAATGGGAACATTTTTCATAAAACATCTGTATGTTATGTGCCTTTTTTCTCTTAACTAGAACCTGGTTATATTAGTTGGGGAACAAAACAGATGGACTTTTAAATCTTGATGAAGTTGTCACAAGATGATTAGGGAAAATACTTGGAATTTGATCATTTATATGTTGAGCTCTGTGCCAACTCTCATTATATAAGTAAATCATAGCTAAGATTTTCTGTAAATGAAAGCTGGCTAATCTGCTGAGACTGCTTTGAAACTTGGGTAATAATATCTCCTGCAATATGGAAAAATTTTGCTCTACTGTTTCCAATTAAAACCATTCTTGGTTGCAAAGACAAAGGAAAATTCATTTTTATATACTTGAACTCAGTCATAGAAATTTAGGAAATATTCATGTCAAATATTGAGCTCAGCTTTTCGTATCCTTTGTTTTTATAGACAATCTTGAACTACACTTTTATGTCGAAGCTATTTTGAGAATTTGGAAAATATAATCACTGAGTTAAATTTAGTATTCTTCAAAAGAAAACAATTTTTCGGAAGTGTTGAAAAGTTGTTATACACTCAGTTCCTATCCTGAAAAGAAAACGTCACATATATCTATTTTAAACTATTGGTAAAATTTTAGCAGGTATTGAAATTCAAGTTATATGTATATAAGGGCATTTGAAATATGTACAGTGAGTATTAAACTTTGAAAGCCTTTGAGTAAACTCTAAGAATAGCAAAATTCTTTTTTTTTTTTTTTTTTATAATTATACTTTTTACCTAGGAAATGCTTATAGCTGAGCAAAAAGTGTTTTCTGGAGGCTATAGAATCAAGTTGGAGAATGCAGTGTTAAAAACTTTAAAATGGGGGCTGACCCTGTGGCCGAGTGGTTAAGTTCGCGCGCTCCGCTGCAGGCGGCCCAGTGTTTCGTTAGTTCGAATCCTGGGCGCGGACATGGCACTGCTCATCAGACCACGCTGAGGCAGCGTCCCACATGCCACAACAAGAAGAACCCACAACGAAGAATACACAACTATGTACCGGGGGGCTTTGGGGAGAAAAAGGAAAAAATAAAATCTTTAAAAAAAAAAAAAAACTTTAAAATGTTTTTTGGGAAATTACATTTACCTGTCCCCATTAGTCCATCATTGCAAATGAGCACTGTATTTCTCTCTTGACTTTGAGTTAGGCCTAAGGGAGCAAAAATCAATATTAAACCATAATGTGGGGAGGTCCAGACGAGGGCATCTATTTTTTCTTTCCCTGCTTTTATGTTAGGCCCTTGATCTAAAATAAGCAAATGAGGTGTTTTCTTTATTTTGAAGCTCTCCAGAGAGGTCTGCAACCTTCCACCACATGTCTAAGTAACCTTTGCTATCAGAAAACTTTCATGTTGCTATTATTAAATGTACTTAATTTAAAAATAATTACTGCATTCTAAGATTGAGAGTATTCTGATATCAAATCTGGACCTAATAAGAGTTTAGACTGAATATATAAGAGCAGCATAGGAAATTAATGTCTTTTATGTACAGCAGCACTGATTAGAAAATGAGTAGCAAAAAAAGGCCCATTTTATGATAGAAACAAAAACTTTAAATAACCTAAAGAAGAAATGTACGAGCCTTATATTGAAGAAAATAATAAAACTTTACTGAAGGAATTAAAGGAAGACCTGAATAAATGGAAAGAAATACCAGGGGCTGGCCCCGTGGTGCAGCAGTTAAGTTTGCACCTTTGGCTTCTCAGCAGCCCGGGGTTCTCGGGTTTGGATCCCAGGTGTGGACATGGCATCGCTTGGCAAAAAAAGCCATGCTGTGGTAGGTGTCCTACGTATAAAATAGAGGAAGATGGGCATGGATGTTAGCTCAGGTCCAGTCTTCCTCAGCAAAAAAGAGGAAGATTGGCAGTAGTTAGCTCAGGGCTAATCTTCCTCAAAAAAAAAAAAACAAAAAAAACCCAAAAGGAATACCATATTCCTGAATGGGCAGATTCATTATTTTAAACTGACCAGCTCTCACAAAATTATCTATACATCTTATTTAATCTGTAATGCAATCCCAACTATTTTCTTTTTTAAGGACTTTATTTTTTTAGAGCAGTTTTAGGTTCACAGCAAAATTGAGAAGAAGGTATAGCAATTTCCTGTATACTCCCTGGCTCCCCTCATTCATAGCCTCTCCTATTATCAACATCCCCTACCAAAGTGGTACATTTGTTACAATTGATAATGTACATTGACACATCATAATCACCCCAGATCCATAGTTTACATTAGGGTTCATTCTTGGTGTGCTTCATTCTCTGGATCTGGACAAGTGTATAATGACATCTATCCGCACTTATAGTATCATTCAGAGTATTTTCACTGCCCAAAAAATCCTGTCAGTTTTTAAAAAATACACCATAACCACGTGATTTAAAGATTCATCTGGAAGAGAAAATGCTTAAGAATAGCCAAGAAATAATTGAAAGTGTGGAGTAGGTGCATCTAAATGGCTGAGCCTGGTTTCCATGCCTGGGTTCTAGCTGCAAGAGAGGCTGGACATGAGTGTATTTGGATTTCTTAGCTTCTGTAGGGTAAGGTGGACTTCACCTCCCACCAAGATGCACACTGTGGAAGGTTCTTTAGTCTTAGACATTGGGCAGGTCTCCTCCACATCAGAAACTAACCAAGCACAGCTATCTGGTATAGCTCATTATAATAGCTAGTTTCTACCTAGTGAGTAAATGGCACTGCTAGTTTTCTGGACTTTTTTTTCCCAACTGATCTCCAAGGAATGAAATATAATTTTCTTTAACATCTATTATATAATCAAAACTCACAGTCTAGAGTGTTTTTGGTTTTTTCTTTTAACCCAGGAGCTCGTGGCATCTGGAAGCATTAGATGGGCAAGGCCTGTTGCCCTCCTTGGAGAGGGCTGGTCCTCTCCCTCTCTTGCCCTCTGCGAATCTTGAAACCATCATCTTTTGCCCTCTCCAGCTCTCCTGGTTGCTCCATATTGGTGTGGAAGTAGCTCCAAGCTGAGGCAGAAGAACAAAGCTTGGTGAACTCTTAATTATGGTACTGCCTCCATTAAAATAGAGACTGATTAAGGAACAGTTGCTTAATATGCCAAAATAATTGTTTATTGGTCGTTTCCTTTCAGTTTAATTATTTGTATTCTTTTTTCAGCAGGGGGGCTTAGTTTGAAGCAATTTAGATAAAGCAATATTTAAAAAAAAAAACATTTGACCTTCACCTTTTCATTGTTGAAACCCAGCTGGTTGGCTAAATGCACTAGTAATGGTGTTAATTAAGGCATTGGCTAATCTCTAAACTTAAGTATGCACTGAATTAATCTGTGAGTTTTTTGTCTAATCCTTCACTTTGACTTTGTCATAAAAGGAAGCTGTAGGCCTCTAAAGTTTAAAAGCCATTGATGTGATTGTTAAATGTGGTATTTTAAGCCATTCCAGGCTGCAGTCTGGTTTTCCCTGGTACTTTCTAAAAATGCCTCAATACAAACGATGCTTTGTTTTATCCGGAAAATATGAAGCTGCTTTTGATTATCATTGCCCATTTTCTGCGGTTGTGGACTATTATTTAGGAATTCAGTGCAGTGACTGTCTTGCTGAGTTATGGATATTTGGTATCTTGTTGTTAACTGACTCCAAAAATGTTTTCCAAGCAACAAAACAAGCAGAAATAATTTGACCTAAAGGTATTGTATTTCTCTTTAGAGGGCATTTAAACAAATTCTGCAAAATATTAGGATATGATTTAAACATAGAGTGGAACCGGGCAGGATTTTAGTAGGAGCAGGAATGCTGTTCCCTGTGGTTTAATTGGTTCCTTCATCAGTTTTTCTTTGTTGTCCCTCATACGTGTCACAGAGTCTCGAAAAAAACATAGACTTTGGAATTAGAAGATACAGATTCGGATCCTAGCTTGATCCCCTCCTGGTTTACTTGAATTTGGATAAATTTCTTAACCTTGCTAAGGTAAGGTACCTTACAGTGATGTTGTCAGAGTTAAACAAGAAAACTTTTTTGCAAAGTGTCTAGCTTGACATCTGGCTTCTGTTAGATATTCAGTACATCTCTTCTTTCTTGAGGAAACTTTAAAGAACCAATTAAAAAAAACCCTTCTAAAACTTCTTGTTTCTTCTCTGTTGAAGGGGGGAGTAGGACTGATCTCAGGCAAAAGAGTGATATTCTAGAAGCTTCTTTTCATGACTTCTTATCTTTAAATACTGATTGCGCCATTGCCTTTGGATACTAAAGGCTTTTCTGTCATCTTTACCCTTTTCCCTCATAACAAAACAGGGAAAGTGCTGACTCATTGTCTGTTGTATGGTGGTTTATACTTTGAAAATAATTTATTTTGCCTTTTAGCCTATCTCAAGTACTTGGGTTTTATCCTTTTTCTTCATTAATTTAAACTGAAAGGTTTTTTCCCTTGGTAAAGAGATTCCAAGAGTCAGCAAGCAGCTTTAAGGATAGATTTCTAAGTACGTATAAAGTTTCTGAGATGTTTCATCTCAACATATCCTTAATTAATGAAGGTCTTTGTATGTGGAAGGCCCATCCCTCACCCACTTTGTAACTTTCCCATGTGTTTTAGGGGAAATAATAAGGATGAAAGAATTAGAGAAGGAAGGGAACAAATACTTAGCGTTTGTCATGTGTCAGGCACCTGCACGTAGTGGATGACGCTGGTCCATCCTGAACTGCCTGTTTCCTGTGAGAGCCATAATTAGAGGAAGTTCTGGACCGAGAAGGAGGAGAAATCAAGACTCGTCCTAGATCTTCCACTTTTTATGGCCAATAAGACCTCCAGCAAGTCACAGCCTGTCTGAATCATCATAAAGGACATGGCGAAATTCTCAAACAACAGCACTTATTTACTTTGGTTCCATTTTTATATGTATATGTGTAAATGCAATAGAAAACTTAGGGAAATACAAATTAACAATTCAGAGTCTATTTTTTGGTCAAATCTAATTTCATAAGTAATTGTTTTCTTTAAAGCTACTTTTCTGTTTAAAAAAGTCTTATTTTGGGGCTGGCCCTGTGGCCGAGTGGTTAAGTTCGTGCACTCTGCTGCGGCGGCCCAGGGTTTCGCCGGTTCGAATCCTGGGCACAGACATGGCACCGCTTGTCAGGCCATGTTGAGGTGGCGTCCTGCATCCCATAACTAGAAGGACCTGCAACTAAGATATACGAGTATGTACTGTGGGGATTTGGGGAGATAAAGCAGGGGGAAAAAAAAAAAGATTGGCAACAGCTGTTAGTTTAGGTGCCAATCTTTTAAAAAAATAAAAAGTAAAAAAAAAGTCTTATTTTATATGGACCTTGTTTTTAAAAAGCTTTGTTGTGTGTAGCTTCTTAATTCCCATAAAAAACCCTCCATTTTTGAGTTTTCCTGTGACCTACTTGCATTTCCTAGAAGGAGAATTCCAAGGTTTTATTTCTATTTCACAGAAATATAAAAAACTTGATTTCATATATTCTACTGGCAAATGTAGTTCCTGAGGAGGGAGGTAGGCTAGCAAAGATTTTGACCTAGATTGCCTTTTTGTCCATGAAGGATGATTTAAACTTACTGTTCCTCTTAAAGGGATGAGGGCTTTGACTTTGCAGTTGTCCTGCGGTTGACGGATGGCCATTAGGGGTAACCAGTTGGGTAGCCCCACTCCTGGTGGAGAGCATCAAATTGAGAAACGCTTATTCACATCTGAAATCATAGAGTTAGAAAGTAGGATCTGTGTATCTCCACTCTGTCTCCCACATCCTACCCACTTTGGGGACAAGCTGGTTATAACACATGAGCCATTCAAGGTGCAGGATAGATTTGGAGATTTTTTTCCCCTATGTTCTGGTGACCACAGCTCTATCTTAGGGCTAAAGATAAAACAAGACCTCAGCACTTGGTTTTTGATTTTTCACTCTCGTAAGGTTTATGTGTGTTGGAGAGTTGCCCATTTTAAAGAAAGTTTGGGAGCATCTACCTGCTAGGTTTGGTACATGATGCCATTCTTTGTGCCCTGAGACTGTTCTAGAGCACAGCGTACCCAGGAATGATGATGTCTCTGATACAGGACGTGCACACAGGTGGCTGTGATGGTTTGGGCACTTGTCTAGAGTTTTTATAGATCATGGAACTGGCTGGTACAAGAGCCTGGATGCAAACTCCAGGTTAAGGATGGAAGAGAGCCACCTGCATGCTGCACATGTCCAGCCAACTGCCTAACATCATATAGTTAAAGCAAAGATGGGATCAAAGTGTAGCTTTTGACTCTGGACTAGTTCACTTTCTACTATGTCTTTGGCTAGCTCTATAATTTTTATCTGTAGCACTGAGTAAACATAAAAGAAAACATATCCCTGAGATAGAAGACAGTGGATTTCCTTTGTATTTATAATTTCTCTCTCTAGTGATATTTTTGAGTTTTTTCTTCTCTAGAAGAATTTTTTTTCCCCTCTCCCTCTCTAGGTTTATTTCTGAGATTCTTACCTGGTCTTAGTCTAGACTCAGTCACTGTGAGTAATATTCCTATTTCTATATCCTAAAGTCCATTTCTACCTAATGTCCTTGAGACTGTTATAAATCCATCCTATTTTTTTTGGTGAAGCCATTTAAACACCATAAGTGTAGTAATTAAATATAATATACAACTATTTTAAAAAGCTATACAATGGTATTAAAAGTAAAGACCTCATCCTCATTTCTTCTTTCTTCCCTTTTTACCCCCCAAAGGCAGTTAATGGTTTCTTATTTGATCTTTCTAGATGTTTTCTGTGCATATATGAGCATATGCACACGTATACACACCTGTATAGATACTTAGGAAAACCCACAGGGACTTTACAATGTGTTTTATTTTGTTAATTACTGTGTTGATTGAATGCAGTTTTAGACATTGTTTCATATTAGCACATACTAATATATAGGTTTTAAAAAAGTTGCTCAGTGTGATGTTGGACAAATATCCTATAATTTATTTTGTTATTCTGCTATTGATGGTTGTATCTTTTTTGTTGTCATTACAGTCAATACTCAAGTGAATCTTCTTATACATAAGTGCCTGTACTCTCATAAGAAGAGTTGTAAGAAAAATTGTTGGTTAACAAGTTTTTTCATTTATAATTTTTCTAGATTTTGTCAAATTGCCATTCAAAAAGGTGACATTAAATTTATAATTCCACCTTCAGTAGATGAGAATGCTTGTTTATTCATGTACTTACCAACATAGGTTATAGTCAAACTACTTTGTCTTTGCCTGTATGATAGGCAAAAATTGCATCTCGTTGTTTTAATTATGCAATTCTTTAGAATGAATTCAAACACTTTTTTTAATGTTTATTGGCCATTTGAAACCATACTGCCTAAATTTGTATCCTGGCTCTGCAGTTTACCAGCTGTGTGAACTCAAGCAGATTACTTAACCTTTCTGTGCCTCATGGGTCATTTATGAGGATTAAAGGAGTTAATATTTATAAAGTGCTTAAATCCGTGCTTGGCGGATAGTATATGTTCTATAAGTATTTTTCAAAAATAAAGATTTAAATTTTCTTTCTCTGTCCTCCCTGTTTATTTACCTATTTTTTCTGTTGGGTTCAATAGCTGTTTTAATGTTTTGGTAACTGGTTGACCATTGGTCATTTACTAGCTAGAGTTCTAAGCAAGTCAAACAGGTCATGTTTAATTTTGAATTATAAAACCTAGATTCCTAAGCCATCCTTCATTTTTGATGGGATTAAGTGAAGGATTTTATTTTAATTCTGTGAGTTCAGTGTTGAAAACTGCCTGAGAGATTACAAACCATTATTTCATGGAGGTCGGCTCTCTTCCCCTGCTTTGCGTGAGAGTTTTGATGCCGCTAATCTGATTAAACCTCTTGGAGCTACATCCTTAGCTCTAAGATTCTGAAGATTAGAGGTTCTGGAGTTTTTCCCTCTGCGTCCATTAAATTGTTACCGTGGTTATTGGACTCCCCAAACAGTGCTGCAACTCCCCCCTCATTTATGGAAGCAGCATCTTAAAGATGAAGAAGCCCTGTGCTGGTTTGGCTTCAGGAAACTTCGGTAAGAGTTCCTGTTTGAACATACCTACTGGTTCTCTTTGAACAAGTTGTTTCGTTTTTCTGAACCTCAGTTTTCTTGCCTATAAAATGAAGGTAATAGTCTCTATGTGTGTCAGATAGTAATTGTGAGGGTCAAATGAAATAACGCTTTGTTTTTTCTTAAATTCAGTCATGATAATGTTGACAGTGTGGGGAAATTGTTTTGTTTTGCTTTTACCATGTGATATCCTTGGTTTTGGGAAATGCCCATTAAGCAAGGAAATAAAATATACAACCACTTAAATTTGTATCACAAGTTTTTGATACGCAAATGTTGTGAGGGAGGGGTGAGAGATTTCTTTTTCTTCCTCAAGATGTTGAAGAAACCAAGAAGCAAACCACAGTTCACCAGGAAGTGAATCCCCTTGGAGAAAATATGGCAGTACTAATAAAAGTTGCCCTTTGTTCACTGTGTATCAGACAGTGTGCTAAATGCTTATGAACAGTTACCTCACATAATCAGTAGCTTATTAGTAGAAGTTAAAGAACTAGCTTAAGACTGCCCAGTTACTAGGGGGCAGAGTCAGGATGTGAACCCAGTTCATCTCTCTGTCTCTGTTTTGGGCAGTATAGCAGCCAGGTGGCTTCTCTTCAATTCCAGGTCAAGTTGCTTAACCTCCCTGTTTCCATTTTTGCATCTGTAAAATGGAGATGATAGCAGTATCTGCCTCCTAGGTGTTGGTTGTCTTGAGGGTTTAGCGAGTTAGAGAGCTTAGAACAGTGCCTGGACTGTAGGTAAGCACTTTATAAATGTTTGCTCTTAATTATAATTTATGGTAATTTCTACACCATTCTGCTTTCTTTGCTTTTCCACCCGTTGATCACCCTCTGTTTTTGGCTTTAGTAAATGGCGACATCTCAGATATTTGTGTTTCCTTCATTCCCTTGTCTGTGTGGCAGACATGACCTGGCCATTCCACCTGGTGCAGATGGAGGAGCGAGCCGTGGGGATAGGCCTGCCCTTAGCTCAGTGCTGTGGGACAGTTGCTGTAAACAGTCTGGGAGGGCTGTGTTTGCTGAGAGAGGGGAGGGGGAAGGCCTGAACGCGGGGATCCGCCTCCAGAATTCTGGGCAGAGAAGATGTGTGTGCACTCAGAGGTGCTGTGCCCGTGCGATTTCAATAGTCACCACGGCCTTACAGAATGGGCCCTAGTGTAGTTGTTGAGTCCAGCAATTCCTAAACCTAGCTGGTTCGCTGGAAGCACTTGTGGCTCAAATTCCCACCAGACCTGCTGAATCACTCACCAGCGACGGGGCCCCAGCTTCTGTATTTTTTTTTTTTAATGGTTTTTGAATGGTTGGCCAGGTTTGGGAGCCACTGGTATGCCGTTTGTTCTTCTGTCTATGCAGTGCTAGCCTCGACTGCCCATGGCAGAGGTATGTGAATGTGACTTTGAAAACCCTTAGGAGAAGGGTCTCCCCTGTTATCTAGTAAACCCTGTTTTTGGCAGCCCTGTGAGGATGAATTTGAAATACAGATATACGAGCAGATGAGTGAACGGATTCCCTTACAGAAATAACAAGGGACAGAATTTGATCAAAGTAATTTGTCAGTCTATTTTATTTGGTTCTCATGTTTATCCAGATTCCTTATCAATGTTTGCTTATTCTCACACTTGCAAGTTACATACACAAAAACAAATAGCTATTGAATATAATTTTGATGTTTAATTTACATGCAACTTTATAGAAATTGTTAGTGGGCTGTCTTCCCAGAATGGTGTTCAGAGAGTGAATGAAGTAAGTAACTCGCATTGCATTTTCTATTTGAGAAATCATGATTAGAGTGGAATGTTAATATGGGGAGCTGTGGTGAGACAATATTGACGTTGTTGCTAAGATATTTTACAAGACATGTCATTGAGGCTGCTGTTTCAAAAACCGAGCAAGGATTTTTTCTTCTTTGTTTCTTTCTTTTTTTGGTGGTTTTGGTGATAAAGCAGGAATATAGCAAATAAAACGACAGAGGCAGAAAATATAAAGTCGTCTTATTCTCTCTCCCATTCCCTACCCCCCCACTACAGGCTAGGAAAAGATCTTGTTAAATAGTCACGTGTACATAATTGGTTTAGTCTTTTTTCTAGACTGTGCACTGAATTGGTTGTATTGCATTTTTACTATGTTTTTTGTGGGGAAGAAACTTTAAATGCTACCTAGAAACTTTGAGGCATTTTTTTTCCTCTAATGTTTATAGGTCCTATTTTCCTTGTAAGGAGTTGAAATAAGATAAATGCTAGCAGCTCCCTTTTATTCTCCTTCTCTTGTAATGATGCCTGTTGGCAGACAGCTTTGCTGACGGCACTGCCAGAGTTTGGATGTGAGTAGTTAGTGAGGGGGTGGTGTACTGGTTATGCTATTGTTCTAAAAGTCTTTTTCCCTCCACTTATTTTTCCACCCCCAAAATGTCAGCATGTCCAATATGACAGAATGTTCTTGATGATTATCATTCAGAGAAAGATGACTTGCTAAATTATCTGTGGATGACAGTCAGTGTTTCTTAAGCACTGAACAGACTCCAAGCTCAGTGTGCACCTTGGTTAGGGGATCCGCGTGGTGTAGGAAGGCAGGCCATTGTGATGCTGTGATTAAGAATTCTGACTGTGGGCTCAGACTGCCTAGGTTTACATCTGGACCTGCCACTCACAAACCATGGAACTCGAGGCAACTAATTTAGCTTCCTTAGGCCTTAGTTTTCTCATCTGTAACGAGGGGGCAATGACAGCATTTACTTCCATGGAATAGGATAGATAAATAACCTAATGTCTATAAAATGTTTATCAAGGTGTCTGGTACACACGGTAAGGTCCTAATAATTGCTAGCTTAATCATCCTCATTGTTAGGGCCCATGCTTTCAATGAGCATGCATGTGTAGTTGTCCTCCCTTATCCACAGTGCATATGTTCCATGACCCCCAGTAGATGCATGAAATCCAGACAGTACTGGACTCTATATATACTATGTTTTTTCCTATACATACATACCTATCATGAGGTTTAGTGTATAAATTAGGCAAAGTAAGAGATTAACAATAGCAATAATAAAATATAACCTTTATAACAATATACTGTAATAAAAGTTACTGTAGATCTTAGCAACCTCCGCATGCAAATTTTTTTCCTTACCAAGTCGAGAAGTTTTACTTTTTCACTTAAAGGAAACACTTTATGACTTCTCTTTGGCATATCCAAATTGCCAGCATCACTACTCTTGTGCTTTGGGGCCATTATTAAGTAAAATAAGGATTACTTGAACACAAGTACTGAGGTACCGTAACAGTCAATCTGAGATGGCTACTAAGTGACTAAAGGGTGGTAGCATATCCAGTGTCAATATGATGGACAAAGGGATGATTCACGTCCCAGATGGGATAGAGCAGGACAGAATGGTATTTTATCATGCTACTTAGAATGGCAGCAATTTAAAACTTATGAATTATTTCTGGAATTTTCCATTTAATATTTTCAGACCATGGTTGAGCTTGGGTAACTGAAAAAGCAGAAAGAGAAACTGCAGATAATGGGGGATTACTGTATAGTTAAGACAGAGAACTTAGATAAATCCTACCAATCCTAAGTAAGTTACCTGAATACGTACTTAATGTGAAGTTCAAGGGTAGGTGAGCTCCAGCAGTGATGGTGGGGCTAGGTGTGTAATTGAGGTGGAGAATGGCTTTAGGAGTTGGATATCCGGTGCGTAGTTACAATCTCTAGGGCTGCCTCATTGCACAGTTCTAGGGCACCATTCACGTAGATGCGAGATGTGCAGTATGGTGGTCTACCCTCATCATTCCTCATATCACCCCCAAGAAAGTTCTCTGGAAAAAGTGAGTTCTCTATGCTGTTATAATTTGAGGGTATATTCAGATTGTTGTTTTTGAGAAAGTTTAGTGTTAAGAGAAGCATCGATTGGTTGGAGATTGGAAGTTAAAAGTAGAGAAGTCAGAGTGTAGACAGAGCTAGGGCAGAGAGGTTCGTTTTTATTACTTCGAAGTATATAGGCTGAGGAACTGGATCTTGGACCACACGGAGACTGTAGGAGGAAGCCAGTCCAGAACTTCGGTGTGAGAACACTCAACAAGGAAGATGATCTGACATCAGTAAGAACCAGGAGACTGATGACTGTGGACAGGTTGGGCTGGATGGACAAGGGCAAGTCTGAGCCAGGTGGGTTGAGAAAACCAGCGGGCATAGTTAGAGGTGTCTGGATAAGGGAAAAGTGAGACCTCCTTCCTGGGGAAAGGGACTCATGAAGGCAGGAACTTGACGGGTACCCAGTAGGGGGCTTGTTGGGAAACTTCCAGAAGTAAAAGGAAATGGATACAAATGTATGTTTCAAATAAATGTTTAATGGAAAATAAAGTATGTTTTATCTTACAAACATCTTCTTATAAAAATGTCAGAACCTATGTCAACCTTAAAATGTAAAAGGCAGGGAGAGAACCATTGATATTTCTTCCCTCTTAAGAATAACCACCATCAACATTTTATCGAACTTCCTTCTAACTTTTGGTGGTGCATATTATTTTCCCATCGTCGTCATATGGCACATACAAAATGGTGTGTACTGGCTTAAATGTTTATTCCACATGTTATAAAAAATCTTGATTATATGGTAAACTCAAATTTTTCTTTTTTTGTAATTTCAGTTCTTTGGCAATGAAAATGGTTATTGCAGTTTTTTTGTGCTACTCTGCTTATTTAGGGAGGGTGGAAGGGGTGAAGAGAGCTTTCTCTGCCCGGTGTCGCAACCACGTAAAAAATGTTAGCCATTGTTAGCAAGTTCTGGCACAGGGCACTATTGTTTTAAGAGGTTGACAGATAAGGTAAGAGATTCTTTCTGCACTATGGGGTGAAGGATATGGTTCAAAAAACACATTTCCTGAATGAGAAGGGAGTGGAAGCAGAAGAGGAGGAGTTGAGTGAAGTGTTTGAAGGCTGGGCTTGGGTTATAGTTTATTGCTTCTTTTTTAAATTCACAATGTCCCCACTGTTGAGTAGTTAATTTTGATTCTTAAGTAACTTCTTTCTCAAGAAGGATAAGTGGGCTGTGCATTTTCTGAGACTTTGAGTATCTGAGAATGTTTTTTGGTTCATATTACACTTGATAGAAAACTTGGTTCGGTTTTATAAGGTTTGGTCATGCTATCTGCTCCCTCAAATTTTGTAGATGTTCCTTTTTGACTTCTAGCTTTTGGTGTTGGAGAAGAGAAGTGTTGTGGGTGGAATTATATCCACCCCCCCCCCCCCCCCCCCGCAAAAGATAACATCGAAGTCCTAATCCTTGAGACCTGTGAAAGTGACCTTATTTGGAAGTAGGGTCTTTGTAAATGTAATAAGTTAAAATGAGGCCATCCTGGATCGCCTAATTGACTATGTCTGGTGTCCTTAGAAGAGCAAAGACATGGATGTGGGCAAGAATGCCGTGTGATTACATAGGCAGAGATTGGAGCGATGTGTCTACAAGCCAAGGAACGCTAACGACTGTAGGCAACACCAGAAACTAAGGGAAAAGCATGGACAGTAGGCTTCAGAGAGAGCGCCACCCTGCCCGGCACCTTCTCTTTGGACTTCCAGCCTCCAGAAGGGTGAGAATAAATTTCTGTTGTGTAAGTCACCTAGGTGTGGCGGTCGGTTACGACAGCCCTAGGAACTGATAGGAGAAGTCTGAAGGCAGGTGGCTTCTAGGTTCTGGTTCCTTTGAAAGTCTCTGTGGTTTTGTATGCCATTAATTCTTTTTTTAAACTACATAATTACCTGGATGCTTGTGATAATTTCTTCTTAAATCATCAACTTGAAGTTTTGCCAGGATGAGTCTGGGTTTGGGTCTCCCTTTAGGAAAACAGCCTACGGCATGGGGGTCCTTTTTATCTGCATAGGTCAATTAAAAAAAGATTGTTTTTGTTGTTGTTGTTGTTTTGTGTTTGAATTTTAAAAATTACCATGTCCTTGTTTCTTCTCAGAGATGCCTTTTGTTTCCCATCCCTACATCTTTTCTCACGTCGTTCACATGTTTGCCCCTTTGCTCTGCATCCTGGGGCGACCTCCTCAAGCTTGTTCTTGATCGTGAGTGGACTTTTTATTTTTTAAAGGTTAGCACCTGAGCAAACATCTGTTGCCAATCTTTTTTGTTTCTTCTTCTTCTCCCCAAAGGCCCCAGTACATAGTTATATATTCTAATTGTGAGTGCCTCTGGTTGTGCTGTGTGGGACGCCATGTCAGCGTGGCCTGATGGGCGGTGCCATGTTTGCACCCAGAATCCGAACTGGTGAAACCCTGGGCCACTGAAGTGTAGCGGGCAAACTTAACCACTCGGCCATGGGGCTGGCCCCATGAGTGAACTTTTTTAGTATTAATTCTACTCTTTAAGCCTGAAATGTGGATCATAATTTGGCTATTGCTTTTTAAATTTCCTTCTTTTTCTTTTATTATTTTTAATTTTAGAATAGATAAAGTAATCAAAAAAGAAACACCATGAGAAGGGTATAGAGGCCATGCCATCCTGTATTCTATTGAGGGTACCAAGCAGTTCACTGAATTTTTTTCTCAGTTTTCTTTCTTTGAGGCTGCAAGAAGATACTCCCTTTGTCTCACTAATAAGCGATATGTTTCCTTAGTCTCCCACCATTTAATATTTTGGGAGGTATTTGTGGCTTTTCGTCGAAAGAGAAAAGACCTAATCATCCCTGTTTTACCTACCCAAATCTATTGGTTCCTGCAGGTAGGTGTTGGGGGGGTGATTCAGCAGACACCAGGGTTAGGGACGTGTCATCCCCACTTGGTGGCTGAAGCGTGGTTAGGCCACCAGTTTTTGGAACAACAACAGAGGATGCTCCATTGTCTTCCTTAAAATGATTGGGAATTCTTTCCTTTTCTGGCACTCCCATATCTTTTGGTATAGTTTTGCACTTGTGAGTTTTTGTCTTTTACTTTGTAGTTAAAGGTGTTTTACCAGGGTGTTTGGAGAGGCTTTATCAGGACTGCTAGCCAGATACAGTTTTTTTTGTTTTCTTTTGTTTTGTTTTCTGGTGAGGAAGATTGGCCCTGAGGTAACATCTGTTGCCAATCTTCCTCCTTTTGCTTGAGGAAGGTTGTTTCTGAGCTAACATTTGTGCCCATCTTCCTCTATTTTGTATATGGGATGCCGCCACAGCATGGCTTGATGAATGGTGTGTAGGTCTGCACCCAAGATCTGAACCTGTGAACCCCAGGCCGCTGAAGTGGAGTGGGCAAACTTAACCACTATGCCGCCGGCTTGGTCCTCAGATGCAATTTTAAACAGAATCTGGAATTATGCTTTTACCACCTGGGCCCCACCCCCACCCCACCTCCCTTCACTTCTGGCTGTTCCCTCTCTTCCTTATACCTCTGTATTCCATGGTCCCGTCTTTCATTCCTTTTTCTTCTGCTACCCCTCCCACCTCTCCCCCTCCCTCCCTCCCCATGCCTGTCTTTCCCCTGTCCCTGCCCTCTCCCTGGTAGACCTGATGTCTCCCCAGGGCTCTGCCTTATCCTGTGTGAGCTGCATGCACAAGTACGCCCACACTCCACCACCGCAGCAGAGGTGGTCCGGACATGGGTGAGAGCCAGGGTGCAGGGTTGGGAGAAGAGAAACGTGTGCCTGCACAGAGCCCAAGGACGAAGGGAGCAAGTGCGCTCAGTGCTACCACGCATTCAACCTCCTTCAGAGCAGGACCCCACGCTCTTCTTAGTCCCCTGCCCTCCGTCCACCTCCGCCAGCTGGAAACAGCTCACCTCCAAGCACTCAGCCCCACACCTGTCACTGTCACCTGTCTTTGTGAAATAGAACTACATTATACCTGCTTGCCCAGTTAGGCCATAGCGAGTGGCCCATTTAGACTTAAGACGTTCACATCTACACATGGCTTAATCCTAGGGAATGTAAATTTAGAATGTTTATAGGAAATGTATGCACATAGGAAAAAACATAAACCGTTTAAAAGTGTATGCCTCCCATCCATGCTCCCACCTGATTGGTTCCTGTTCCCAGAGGCAGCCGCTGCTACTGGTTCCTTGTGTGTCCTTAGAGATCGCGGTGCACATGCAAGTGCGTATGCTTTCTTCTGTTTGTATGCATAAACATACAGTGTGTGTGCATGTGTCTATACAGATATACACACATACACGCTCAAGGAATGCACATTTTGAATAGTGGAAACATTGCAGTCATCTACATGATTGAGTATTCCCTCCAGTTTCTTTTCCTTTTCATCTCTCCCACCTCGTTGCCTTGTAATAGGAACACAAACATTTCAGATCTTTATTTTCCCCAAGTAATTTTATTGAGCTCATAATGGTTTATAACATTCTGTAATTTCGGGTGTACTTTATTATTTAGCAATTTCTGAGTACACTTCATTGTGCTCACCCTTAGTAGTCTAATTTTTAAAAAAAATATTTATTTTGAGGAAGATTAGCCCTGAGCTAACTGCTGCCAATGCTCCTCTTTTTGCTGAGGAAGACTGGCCCTGAGCTAACATCGTGCCCATCTTCCTCCACTTTATATGTGGGATGGCTACCACAGCATGGCTTGCCAAGTGGTGCCATGTCTGCACCAGGGATCCGAACCGGCGAACCCTGGGCTGCCGAAGCGGAATGTGCATGCTTAACTGCTGTGCCACCGGGCTGGCCCCAGTAGTCTGATTTTTATACATCACCATACACATGCATCCCTTTATCCCTTTTGCTCACCTCACAGTGCCCTTCCCCTCCGGTAACCACTAATCTTTGCAGATCTTTTTCACTACCTTCTTGCCTCAGTGTTTCTCAGTCCTGGCTGCACGTGGGAATCCCCTGGCGAGCTTTGACGGCCAGTGTCTGAGCCGTCGCCTTACAGCCACCTCCCTAGGAAGGGCTCGGGCTTCCGTCTGTGCAGGGATTGGGAACCTCGGCTCTGACCGTGTGCGGTAGTGGCAGGCTTGGCAGATCTGCAGAGTCCGAGGGTGCTGGGTTCGACAGGACCTGTGGGCCTGGGTAACGAGTATGTCCTGACATGCAAATGTAGAACAATGACTTCCATGCAGATTTGAGGTGAACCCTGCCTTGTTGCTTTTGACCACAGCTGCCCTGCTATTTCATTCTTCATCTGGGCCAGGCGGGGTGGTCGGATTCTTTGTTTCATGTGATGGGCATGGCATTCAGCCCATCCTCCCCGGGCAGAGTCAGCAAGCCCAAAGGCTGTAAGAGTTAATGAATTTACAGTGCAAAGTGAAAGGAGAAAAAACTATTTAGGGTGCTTGATGACTAAACATCTATCTCAGATCCGTTTCTCTTGTTTGGTGACAGCATAAGGTGTGACTGAAAGAAAATTAATGATCGCTGGGCCTGGGTGCTCCCAAATGGAGTGTTCCAGGAGTGCTGTGGCGCTAATTAACCAGCCGGCAGGAAAAGTGAAAATAGATGAGGGAACAAGTTTCTTCTCACAGTGGCCTGGTACTGCGAGTAGACCTACATATACTATTTTTGGTTTTCCCTATTAAGTATATAAAGTGACATAGTGGTGAAAGGCACATCTCTGTAGCCTTTTGTTGGGGGAGCAGCACTGAGAGAATGGACTCTGCATCTGACTGCCTGGGTTCAGACTCAGTTCTGCCCTTTGCCGGTGTCCTTGGACAGGATACTTGATGCTTTCTGCGCCTCGGTTCCTCGTCTAAGGGGAAGCGTCATCATAGCACCTGCTTTATGGAGTGGTTGTGAGGATATGAGTTAGTAGACATGAAGTGCTTTAAAACCCTGTCCTAACACAGAGCACACCTAAGAAAGCATTTATTATTTAAAAATGCACCCCTCTGGCACTTGGGAGTGGGAGTTTTTCTGAGGTCATATATTCTTTTTTTTTTTTTTTGAGGAAGATTAACTCTGAGCTAACATCTGCCACCAATCCTCCTCTTTTTGCTGAGGAAGACTGGCCCTGAGCTAACATCCGTGCCCATCTTCCTCTATTTTATATGTGGGACGCCTGCCACAGCATGGCTTGCCAAGTGGTGCCATGTCCGCACCCAGGATCCGAACTAACGAACCCTGGGCCGCCGAAGCAGAACGTGTGCACTTAACCACTGCGCCACTGGGCCGGCCCAACGTCATATATTCTTAAAGCGCAGAGACTCTTGCATGATGACATGCCTTAAAGGAAAAATTTTGATAATTAGATATGAATTGCCAGTGTGCTTACTCAGCATCTGTTTCAGGTTAAAGTACATGGGTTCTGTGACCACTGAGTATTAAGAATAAAACTATGAGGATAGTATTTACTGATCCCCATTGAGAACACACTTGGTGTTTTCAAAAGAGTAGACGTGTCCTATTGACCAGGTTTTTCTGTACTCTGGGGGTTAGCTGCTTTCTTGCCTCTTAGCAGTATTTTTTGAGAGTTAGTCATGACTGTGTGAATAATGTTTTGGAAAATTGCTTTCTTGGATACATTTATCTTAGCTTTCTTTTTGAAAATGCACGTTAACAATCAGTAGCTCTGGCTGTATATTTGGGGAGATCCTTTAAGATGTAAAATGGTTTAAAGTGCTTTCAGTTGCAGAGAGAACCTTCTGAAGTCTCCAAAAATGATATTGGATTTTGTGGGATGACATCTTTTCTAATTTTCTGGGTTTCTGTAAATATATATGAGTTATATGGTTATAAAACCTTATGATGGAAAATATGTTTAAGAAACATTAGAGCACTCCCAGGCTGGGACTGCACAAAAGATGCCCTAACACATTTAATGCCCTAGTTAAATGTATTGCACAAGTCTCGTTTTCTGGAACTGGATAAACAGAACATCTTTTCTCTTTCTATTCTAAGCCTCCATTTCCCCATCCTCCACCTAGGCACTTCAATGGCACGATAAATGGAAATCTTATTTCCTGCATCTGCAGACCTATTTACCTGAATGTCTGAGCTCACCCTGGCCTTTCTCAGGTTGACTCTTTCTGAAATGTGCTTTTACTTTCATCTCCCTGGCTTTGTTGCCCTCGTTTTTTTTTAAGCCTTCTCTAATCCTGCACTCCGTGTTCTTTAATCTGTGATGTTGGTCGTTGCCATTCTGCATTGCCGCTTTTAAACATTTATCATCTCCCAGATTCGAATTTTCTTCCATCATGAATTTAAATCCCTTTTCACAGTCTGTAATAGTGAAAAAAAAAATTAAAGAACTATTATCAAAAGCCCTTTCTGCCAATTTAAAATGCCTTATTGGATGGCTTTATCCCCTTTGATAATTCCATTATCTTTGTAAACTATGACTTGGATTTATAGTTCTTTTGTGTGTATGTATGTGTAGATGTGTGTGTTTACTTATATTTATTACCAACAGGAAGACCCTTATGCCCCTGTGTCCTTTCTAGTCTTTTATTTTTGGAACTTAGAGAATTAGTGATTTTAAAATAAGAGAAGGGGTGTATGTGTATGTATATCAATAACAGAGACCGTTATGTGACCTGCAAAGCCTAACCTTTTCTGGCAAAAATGTGCTGACCCCTTATAGATTTAACTTATATAAAAATGTGTCTCTTTTGGGGATCTCCATTTTTTTTCAAAGTAAGGTTCTTAAATGTGTAGAGTACTGAGTACGTTAGAGCCTGAGTTGGCAGTTGAGGGGACTCTGGAGGGTGGTTCTCGCTGTGGCCCCTGCTCCTCACAGTTAACCCCCGTGCCCCAGCTTCCTGTTTGTGAAACACTGTGATTGGACTAGATGCTCTCTGAGATGAGAAGCATGTTGGGGTGGATGAGAGGGTCCGTGGTGTAGAAATGTTCCATGGGAAACACCTGCCAGTGGACGAGGAGGCAGCCCGTTAAAGCACTGCTGGATGATGACGTGGTTTCCTACCCTGGAGAGGATGCACCCTTCTACCTGGCCTGGGCATTTCTGCCGCAGCAACAGGAAGGATGATTGAAGTGGGCTTCCTATCACTTAATTGAGACGGGGAATAAAATAGATCAGTTAAAAGAAAAACAATGTCTATTCCAGTTTAAAAGAAATGTGCCAGTCTCGCTGGTTGTTGCAGTGAAATGATTTTAATTCCTCTTAAACCTCTTTAAGCATCTGCTGAGGAATGTTAAATCAACTGGAGAATTTCTGGTGTCATGTTTCCCAGAACCAGTATTGTATAGTTCTCGTGGATGCCCCTAAGAGATTTTCACTTTCTGCCACTGGCGTCGTTGCAAGGCTTTTGGACTGACTTTGACCTGAACCCCTTGGCCCTTGTGCAGTTAAAGCGGCGGGCTCCGGAGTGCTGTCTCCAGCGTCTAAGCCGCTGGATCACCCTGCTTGCTTCGTGCCGCCTGTTCGTACATAAAACTTCTCCCTGCTTTGTGCCTTTCTAATAAAAGGAAGATGGAAGGTAGGGATCTTTAATTGTGCATAGGAAAAACAAACCAACAGAACAACATGTTTCAGACTGATGTTATGGTGAGATGTCAAAGTAAACTTGAAATATAGACCCCCTCTTCCCAAGCCCCACCTCTAAGTCCTTTTTTATTGCAGACCACATAAAATCAAAGTGCCAAGTCGCAGCTGCTCCAAAGGCTGAAGGTCCTCATGGTTACCGCATGCTTTGGAAACTCATCTCCACCAGTCTTGCAGTTAATGAAAATATTTGCTTTGCTTGATGTAAACAAAGTTTATGGGCAGAATTTGTAATTAGGCAACTCTTTAATTCTCTTTTACCCTTCGATCTCCAATTTCCTCTTGCATCACATTGGAGAATCCTAAGTATTTCTCAGTAATGAGCTTTACTTTTTTATTTCTGGTGTTGTCATAATAGATGCATTTCTCCCTAATTTTGTGTCCCTACTCAAATTAAGGCACTTGAAGTCTGGGTTTTTTGTGTGTGTGTGTGTAGGTCAGAAATACTTGTGTGTGCATAGGAAAGACAGTGCCTTCTTACAGTGCCTGTCAGGCCATCCCATGGCCATTTGACTAACCAGGGTGATGACTTAGGTGGGTAAGGGCATCCACAGGGCAATGTAGCTCTCTTCAAACCACGTAGGAAACCAGCATTGCCTCTTCCAGGTCCCCTCCACGTCCCATGTGTATAACCCTGTGGGGCTGTGGCCTCGGTGCTTTTCTAGTTCTTGTCTGTGTCCTAGTGCTTCTTGCTAGACATCCAGGAACCTGGTGACCAGGCACCATTGTTGCAGGCACAGCACCTGCTTGCATTCCTAAGAGGAGACCAGTGTGCTGGTGGGGACTGGTCATGAGAGCCAGGTATTGGGCTAGAGAAAACAGCTGTCCCTTCTACTTGCACAAGTCTCCTCGGAGTGGTAGGCATTCAGCCCCAATGGGAGTTGGTGTTCTGGTGCACCCCCAGTTCTGCCTTAAGATCCATTTCGTTGTCAGACAGTTGAAGGGGAGGCAGCTGGGAAGGCTCATGCCCTGGCTTGAGGCCCCCAGGAGGAGGTTTTTGAAAGATTTCAGGCTCATCCACGATGGTGTAAGTTAGCTCCTGTGTCCTGGGAGTTGGTGGTAGTGGTATCTTACAGTGCACACTTGAGAAATGGCGGGGCGGGGGCGAGGGTTGCAGGAGGACCAGAGTGGGGACATTGCTGTTCACACGGACTTAGGAGGTTGGGATCTCCACACCTCCTGCCTGTTTCCTTCTCACAGGGACAGAATGTTATTTGTCTTGGGCGTTTGCATGAATGTTCTTGTTTTTGAAAATTGTAGTGAAGGTTTCCTGGTAATTCTGGTTGTTTCTTCAAATGCCAATCATTTGGGCATTTAGTGATAAATCTTTAGTTTCCCAAGTTTATTAAAACCCCTTCCAACATAGCTGGCCCAAGTGAGACCGAAATTACCTTTCTGATGTTGCCAACTTCCCATTGTGGAACCCATGGTTCTGCTCTTCTCAGCTCTGCTGGTTTTGAGTTGCCTTTGAAAGTCAGGCATGAGCTTACTTGCCTGTTTTAAGCACCACCTCCCCCCATCCCTAGGTCTGTGGAGGGGCTGACTGTGCTTCCCCATGCCTCCTAATGTGAAAAACAAGTACAGCAATGCAGTTTGTAACTTGACGGTTTGTGTTGCATCCCTTTTGAGACTTGTACACAAAGATCTGCAAAAATTGAGTTCCTGCCTGGCTAGACAGCTTTCAGTTCAAATCCAGGCCTCGATTTTTCAGAGTCAGGAAGGCATGATAAGTACTAGTTGGCTAGCTTTTGTCAGAGAGACTGGTTTGCTTGTGGAAAACTTTCTATATCTTTCTACTTATGCTGTATGTAATTTAGAGCTTAAAGATGCTTTTTAATCATCAGGATAATGATTTACCTTCTCTCCTTGCACTTCCTCAGTAGCTTTGGGTGGTAATCAGTTGGGGAGGAGCAATAGGAAGGGAGCATATGATCTGAATACTTGAGGACCGACTGTATTGTTTTTGGAGAGGCTAGACCTAGCCTACATATTCTTTCTTGTGTACTTTCTACACTGTAGTTACATCCTCTGTATTTTTCTTGTTCTTTTTGGATCTGTATACCCTAGAATGTTTAATTTTGTCATAGTGAGCTTGTTTGCCCTTAAGTTCATTTAGGGGTTGAATACCAAAGACAACCTACTTAATAAGCGAGCCATGGTTCCAGTCACGTGACTAAAGGTTTAGGCTGGTTGAGTTGTAGGAGAGCAGACTGTGTGCTGTGGGCATTGTGGACTGGATGAGATGAGAGAACAGATGTATGGTGCTGGGAAGGAATGAAGTAGGATAAACCCTCCTTGATCATTCTTAGCGGAGAGAAGTGGTGGGAGGCCAGGGAATTCTGGAATGGATGTTGCTGTTTGAATCCATTCTACTGATACCTCTATGAGACCTGTAACCCCCCTCCCTGACTTTAGCTGAAATCAAAGCTTCTTGTGGATCATTCATACTTGACCTTGGTATAATCTCAGATCAGTGGCTTTCTGGACCCACTGTTAGGAATGAAACCATTCTAGTTGGTGTGCTGCAGAAAGGGGTATGAGGCAGAATCCACTGATGCTTGAGTAGTGAAACTTGAATTTACCCTCGCAGGGTAAAAAGTTATGAGTGGTAAAGAAAAAAAGATCATTTAAAAAAATATTCAACACACACATATGGTATATGGGAATTATATTCTAAGAATGTAGTTCTTAGGAATTAAATTTGCATCTACCTGTGTTGGATGGTCTAATGTAAGGTTTTCTCTCCACTCTAGGAGGTGACTTTGGTCCCGAAACTTCCCCTCCAGTCCAGCCCCCTGGCCATGGGAGTGACTTTTCCATGAGCAGTCTTCCTGTAGCAGAGGACACCTATAGGGTGAGCTTGGCCAAAGGTGTCTCGATGTCTCTGCCTTCATCACCTCTGCTGCCTCGACAGTCTCACTCCGTGCAATCAAGATCAAGCAAAAAATCCCCAGGTAAACAAGCAAGAGAACAGCCCCAAACTAGCTGTCTTGGTTAGAAATGTAACATACATATTGAAATTAAGCAAGACTAATGTTTATGAGAAATCTTCTGGGAGAAGGTTTTTTTCTTTTACAGTAACTTCTGGAAGAAGGAAATCTTTAAAAAAAAAAAAATTTCTGTGAATGGACTCATTGCTATAGTTCACCCTATATATAAACTGTTTTGATTGCCCAGGCTAGAGTTTTAGATTCAAGACCTTGTTATCAATATTAATGTTAACTAACAGTTTTGTTGTCATCTTGCTCATGAATTAGGTAATACTGTAATCTACACTCATTGCGGTGCGTTTAAAGGTAATGGATTTAGGCAAGTGTAATCTGACAACAGTCCACTTATTACTACCAAATGTTATATACTGATGTGTTTTACTTGATTACATCATACAGCATTTGACTGTGAAAATTCAGAATAAGGGACTTATGGATTACTTGTATAAAGTATTTCGGCTTCCCTCCTTGTTACCAACTCTTTGCACTTAATGTTGCCAATAAAAACCCAAACATTGCTTAATTTTGAGAGGTTATGAGTCAAATGTGAGGAAAGCCTTTCCAAAATACTGATACTTGGAATCATTCTTTGATCTTCTCTTAGGTTTGCTATTTGTGTACTGAAAGCAGGATAGTTTGGGACCTTATTGGTCATATGCCAGGGCGAGGATTCTTCTCAATTACATGTAAACCTTTTTGGAATTGGTCGAAAATGTGCCCTGGCTATGAAATCGGTTATCTGTTTTTCTGGTTTCCTAAATATTTGTATTACTTGAGAAGTCATCTGCATTATTTCTGAATCGTTTTAGTGAATATTTGGGGTTTGGGGGTAAAATTAATAGGGCTCATCTTAAGGCTTTGAATGTTAGAGATGGTGGTATGAATTGGTGGATGCCCAAAATCTTTTATTGTTTTAGAACTTTCTTATTTTGGACAACATTGTTTCCAATCCTGTCATTAGCTGGAACTTGGAAACCTTTTTGGTATGAAGTGATTTCCTGTGCCAAGGAATTTGACCTGTTTATCAGTATTTAGGGAAATTCCTGGAATGTCCTTCCTGCTCTTGGCCCTCCCCCTACGGCTGTATCTCTTTGTCAGATGTTGGATTTCTTTTCTTCTTTCAAATCATAGTTCCCACACTGCCTTTCTTGTCAGTTACCCCATTGGAATTGCTCTCCTTTCTATAAATTGTGCACAGCCTTTTACTTTTTCTGTTGTCAGCCCTGTCATTTGTCCTTTGTTCATAAATTACTGTGTGTGCTTCTCATGTCTGATGGATGAGGATGGGCGTGATGTCTTCTCTAAGTTAACCTCATCTATATAAAACAGATAATAAAGAGAGTTCTGAACCTCTCGGGATCCTTAAGGGACCTCAGTTGAGGGTAATGCCAAGAGCAGAGCTTTGATCTTTAGGACAATTTTCCATCCTGTAATCTGTGCTACTGCCAGTGAATTGATGCTGCTTGGGCCTTAGGACTGGCAAACACCTGAGAGAATCTAGAGAATACCGCACTTCAGGTATAATTTTGTTATTAATAACAAATTTGGTGTGTGTTTTAGTGGAACTTTAATCTTTTTAAAAATTTTTACTTATTTTTTGTGTTTTCCACAGTTCTTTGAGATATAATTGACATACAAACATTGTGTAAGTTTAAGGCATGCAACTTAGTGATTTATAGATATATGTATTGCAGAATGATCACAATAAAGTCCATCACCTCGCATAGTTACGACTTATTTATTGATTTATTGTGCGTGGCATTTTAGTGGGACATGAGGTAGCAGCGAATGGCACGGCAAGCTTGGGAAGAGTGGCCTATCCAGAAGGGTCTCAGAGAGGCTACGGGCACACGAGCCGGGAAATCCCTGACGAGGCCTTGTCTCCTTCTGTATCCAGGCCGAATTAGATATCTTTGGTTTTGAGAAAATAGCGTAAAGTTTGTTTTTCTCCATAGGAATAAAATTTATTTCTGCTAAATTCTTTGCAAGGCCTTACGGATCAAAGGGAGTAGTTTTGCAACATTCAACCTTTTAATGGGTTGAAGAAAATATTCTCCATCGTAGATGCTTCTGGTCCAAATGATAATTAAATACACTAAGCAGATACTTGTCTAGCGGAGCAGTGCTTGTGTATTGCCCAAATTTGTACAGCAAATGAGTGTCTCACAGTGGTAATTTGGCTTCCTCATCTTGGTAATTTTAATTTGAAAAGGGAAGTTAAGGGCAGAGATGCGTGCTTAAAAATGGCAGTGACTCAGAATACATCAGACAATAAACAATGTTTTTTCCACAGTGTCTAACACACACAGATTTCAGTTTAAACCATATTGTTGGAAAAGTATCCAGAGCCCTAATGTTCTACCTGCCTGTAAAAATAGTTGACATATGGTTGTGAACGTGCACTGGATTTAAAAATGGCCGTCTCTTTAAAAAGCGAGCACCGTTGTTGCTAATGATACAGTAAATATGGTGTGCGTGCAGCGCCCATAGGTATGGAGCCCTCCCCCTCTGCCTCCCCACTCCCACCTCCTACTGCCCCCAGCCGGCTCTGCTTCAGGATCTTGTCATCTTTCAGACCCAGCTCTGAAATTACCTTCATGACTTCTGTTGTCATTTGTAAGATAAGACTCCTCTCTCTCTCTTTTGTTTTAAGAAGGTGCTTTAAAAAAAAGAAAAACAGGGGCTGGCCCCATGGCCGAGTGGTTAAGTTCGCGCGCTCTGCTGCAGGCAGCCAAGTGTTTCGTTGGTTCGAATCCTGGGCGCGGACAGGGCACTGCTCATCAAACCACACTGAGGCAGCGTCCCACATGCCACAACTAGAAGGACCCACAATGAAGAATATACAACTATGTATCAGGGGGCTTTGGGGAGAAAAAGGAAAAAAATAAAATCTTAAAAAAACAAACAAACCTGTTTTACTTGTTTGGATAGAAACTCTTCACTAATTGATGCTAATCAAGAAACTGTCAGGGACTGAAACTATTATTCTAGCAAAGGTCAAATCCTGTAAACCCCTGTAATAGGCACTCAATACAGCCTGTATTCGTGAAAGTTTATGTATTAATACAATTGATGATTAGCTTCTGGGCCAGAGACAGTCTAATGAGGTTAATGAACCTTGCAATGAGGTCACCCTGCATGTCACCATTGAGTTTCTTACATTCCACTTATATTGCTAGTTATTATTTTTATTTACTCTCCTACAACCTTGCTCCATTTATTTATGGTTTTTTTTCACTGCTGGCAGAAGATTCTGTTTTCTGAGTGTTGTTTCAAATTTTCGTTTTTTTTTTAATGGAAAATACATTTTCTGGTAATGAAAACAAAGACCAGTATGCATTAAAGTAGTTCTGTGGCTGTTGCAAGCCTTTTTTGGATTAAGAATTCATTAATATTTGTAATGTATCCTTTCCTCTTCCAGGGAAGAGCAAAACCCATTTCCTGTAGTTTATTTATTAGTAATATCATTAGTTACTTTATATTTGGATTACATTTCCCAGATCACTTTGGAGCCCATTATGAAACAATCAAAAGGGAGCAAAGGAATGAGAAGCAACCTTTTAAAATCCTGTGCTGGGGGTGTGACAGCAGATGGTGAAGACAGAGTGATTCTGCTGTTCTCATCCTTGCTGGCTTGTAGAGTCTGGGTGGTACTGGCTGCTTGGACTTCTGCTTCCACTTCCACTTCTGTCTCAGTTGACAGAGCTGATGTAGCAGTTTTGAACCCCGCTCTGGCTGTCTGTTTCTTTAAGGGAAAAACCTCAAAGCTGACAGGCTGTAAAGTAGAAGTCATTCTGCCCTTTGATTTTTGGACCAGAAGTTAATGTCTGCCGAGACAGCCCCTCCTCCCCCACCCTGCCCCCTCCATCCCCCAGAGTGTTTCTTGTAGAAAATTGGGAAATCTCAGCATAGAGACAGAACTACTCTTAGTGTATTGCTTTTCTAGGTTTTTCTCAATCTGCTCCACCTAAACATGTGCTCTGCCCCCTTTCGCTTAATTTTGTATCATGAGCAATTGCCAGTTTTCTTGAAGAACTTCATATTTAATAGCTATTGTGTCAATATTCCATAATTGATTTTTAAACTAATTTCCAGTTGTTGGATAGGACATTATTCAGTTTTTTTTTTTAAATCGTGGCATGAGCAAGATGTTTTGTTTTTGCTATTAAATTCTTATGAATTTCTAGTTGTTAATTACGGTAAAACACACATAATGGAATTTACTATCTTAACTGTTTCTGAGTGTACAGTTCAGTAGCGTTAAGTACATTCACATTATTTTGCAGGCAGTCTCCAGAATTCCTGATGCGAATATTTTTGTCCAGTGATTTTTACACATATCTAATATCTCAAGAGTGGCAGGTTCCCAGAAGTGGAATTATTGAACCAAATAGACAGCATTTTTTTTGTTGTTGTTAAAGATTTTATTTTTCCTTTTTCTCCCAAATCCCCCCGGTACACAGTTGTGTGCTTTTAGTTGTGGGTCCTTCCAGTTGTCGCATGTGGGACGCTGCCCCAGCATGGCCCGATGAGTGGCTCTATGTCTGTGCCCAGGACTTGAACTGGTGAAACCCTGGGCTGCCGAAGCAGAGCGTGTGAACTTAACCACTCAGCCACGGGGCGGCCCTAGACTGCATTTTTTTTTTTTCCCCAAAGATTTTATTTTTTTTCTACTTTTTCTCCCCAAAGCCCCCTGGGTACATAGTTGTATATTCTTAGTTGTGGGTCCTTCTAGTTGTGGCATGTGGGACGCTGCCTCAGCATGGTTTGATGAGCGTGCAAACTTAACCACGCAGCCACGGGACCAGCCCGCCTAAAAGTTTCTTGATACATACTGCCCAGTCCCTTTCCAGAAAAGCTGTATTGATTTCACGTTCCCTCCAGCCTTCTTTGAGAGGCCTCTTTCTGAAGTTAACGTCTTCTGGGAACAGTCTTAAATGGATGGTGCTAGTAGGTGCTTTGTCAGACCTAGCTGTGGACTGCTGAGAATTAGTAAGAGGCCAAGAGAAGTCATTCTGTAACTTTCCTCTTTTGAACTTCCCTTCTGTCTGCACTTCTCAGACAATTTCCATTTTCCTTCTTTCTACGATACTGTCAGGGGAATTATCACAGCTGAGTCAGATCAAGTTCATGGTTAGAAAAACACTCAGCTGGCTTCCAGTTTTAGCTCCCATCGCGGTCTCTGTTATGTGGTGAGGATCATGGAGCATCATAGACATGTTAGAGTTGGCAGGGCCTCTAGGGAATGTCCAGTCAGGCCTCTTTGCAGAAATGGAAGCAAAGACCTCTCACCATTATGGAACTTGCCCCAATGTGCAAGTTATTGGGAGCTTGGCCTAAGCTCAGGTCTTGCCTTCTGTCCCTAGCACCTTCTCCTATGCCGGTCTGCATTATTCTGCCTGTACATTGTTGACACATGAGCTGTAACTGACATGGGTTTGTGTTCTGGCTGCGTGCACAGCGGGAGTCCACAGGCTTAAGGTCGTTCGCACATGCATCTGTGAGGCTTCTTCTCAGGGGGAGGCGGGGGGTCCGGGGGAGAATAACACAGGAAACGCAGTCCCGGCACGAGGCTGCTGGGAGAACCAGCTAGTTCTAAGCCCTGCTTTCACCCCTGAGTGGTCAGGCCACAGTCAGGGCTCTGACCTTTAGCAAGGACACTTCCTCTTGCTGTGGTGAATAGGACAACGTTCTGTTGCCTCCTGGGGACTTGTCATATGACAGCCTCCTCCGAGGAGTAGATGGCCCTGCCTGTCCTTACTGCCGTGCGAAGCTGTGACCAGGACAAATGTGCTTTCTGTTGTTCTGCGTTTACATGCAGAACCTGTGTGCATGTGTCTGCCTCACTCTGAACCTAAGGGCCTTTGAGGGCTGTTTATTCCCTTGCCCAGGAGTCCTGGCTCCCCTGTATACAATTTGGCTGTACCTTGCCATCATGCCAGGGATTTTGAAGACTATTGGTGCCTGCGTCCTACCTTCAGAGATTATGATTTAACGCCTATGAGGTATGGCTGGGGCACTGGGATGTTTTATAAGCTTCTCAGGTGATTCAAATGTGTGGCAAAGTTTGCATACCACTGATAATACGTGATTATCTCATAAATTCCTTGTCAATGAAGGTAGATACATACGTTTTATCTTCATTTTCTAAATTATAGAAATAATATTTGAGGAGGGAAATAAATGACAAAAATGTGTATAATAAAGATACAGTAAATCTTGGTTCCCTGTATACCGCCAGAAAGACAACTACTTGTTTTTTGTGTTTTTTTTTTTAAGGTTGGCACCTGCACTAACATCTGTTGCCAATCCTTTTTTTTGTCTTCTCCCCAAAGCCCCCCAGTACATAGTTGTATATTCTAGTTGTAGGTCTTCTGGTTGTGTTGTGTAGGACGCCACCTCAGCATGGCCTGATGAGCAGTGCTAGGTCCACGCCCCGGATCCGAACCAGCGAAACCCTGGGTGGCTGAAGTAGAACCCGAGAACTTAACCACTTGGCCACAGTGCTGGCCCAAAAAGACAACTGCTTTTGACGCTTGGTTGAATGTCTTTCGTGCCTTGTTTCTGTGGTACATAAATGGCAGTGATGTATTTGCCCATTCTCCCTGGCACTGGGCATCTAAGAGGTTCCCCGTTTTCTGCTAAATAAAGAAAAGTGAAAGAACATTCTTGTATATTAATATTTAAAGGCATCTGTGATATTTTCATTTGAAGGACTATAAAAGTGAGAATACTGGGTGAAGAGTTATTTGATTAATGTTGAGAATGGATATACTCATTGATCATTTTTGTTTTTGGGGAGCTTTTTGTGATGTTTGTCTTCTACTGGGGCAAAATGTGTTTCTTCTTAGCACAGCTTTCTTGTTTGTTTTAAGGCTATCAGTCATGTATGTCGTTAAAATTTTTTCCCTGTTCATCATTTTCCATTTATTTAGGTTTGTGGTGTTTTATAACTCAGAGAAGTTTTGTTTTCTGAGTTCAAATTTATGAAGTTTTTCATTGTGTTTTTAAAAAACAGCTTTATTGAGATATTTTACATACCATGTAATTCATCCATTTAAAGTTTACAGTTCAATGTTTTTTAGCATTTTCACAGGGTTTTGAACCATTGCCACAATCTAATTTTAGAATATTTTTATCGCCCTTAAAAAAAAAGCCATTCACGTTAGTAATTACTCCACATTCCTCTCTTCCTTCCGTCCCAAGTCCTATACCCCACAGGTCTAAGCAAACACTAATCTGTTTTCTGTCTCTATGGATTTGCCTGTTCTGGGCATTTTATATAATAGAATCATACAACATGTGGTCTCTTGTGGCTGACTTCTTTCGTGTAACAATGTTTTCTGGGTTCATTCATGTTGGAGCAGGTATCAGTACTTCATTCCATTTTATTACCTAATATCTTATTGTATATGTATTTGCCACATTTTTTAATCCATTGTTCAGCGTATAGACATTTAGGTTGTCTCCACTTTTTGGCTATTATGAATAATGCTGCTATGAACATTTGCATGTGTGTTTTTGTGTGGATGTATCTTTTGTTTTTTTCTTGGGTATATACCTAGGAGTAGAATTGCTGAATTATATGATAACTCTGTTTAACCTTTTGAAGTATACTGTTGCCAAATTTCCTTTCCAAGGTAACTGCACCATTTTGTATTCTGACCTGCAGAGTATGAGGTTTTCAGTTTCTCCATATCCTTGTCAACACTTGTTATCGTCAGCCTTTTTGATTATAGCCATCGTAGTGCATGTGAACTGGTATCCCATTGTAGTTTTGTTATTAGGTTTTAAGAATTCTTTTTATATTCTAGATACCAGTTATGCAATATGCAAAAAGTTCCTTGCATTTTGTGGGGTTTTGTTTTTTTGCTTTCTTGATACTATTGTTTCAAGCACAAAAGTTTTTAATTTTGATGCAGTCTAATTTATTATTTTGTTGCCATCCTTTTAATGTCATATCTAAGAAACCATTGCCTAATCCAAGGTCACGAAGATTTATTACCTATATTTTCTCCTAAGGGTTTTATAAGTTTTAACTCTTACATTTAGGTCTGTGATCCCTTTTGAGTTAATTGTTTGTGTATGGTGTGAGGTAGGGGCCAACTTTTAGATCCTTTGACGTGGATATCCAGTTGTCCCAGCACTGGTTATTGCAAAGACAATTCTTTCCCCACTGAATGGTCTTTGATTGACCAAGTCATGGCTATGCCTAAACCAGCCCTGTTGTTCCACTTCCCCTTTTGCTAATTCTCCTCCCTATGCCCTGGGTCAGAACTTTCTCCATTGGGTTGACCTTAGGTGTGGCTTGCATCTCTTGCTTCATCTACCCTTCCTTTACATTTCTCCTTTTCCCTAAGAGAGAGGAAAATTCTTGCTCCAAATGCCTGTAGCACTGTACTTCATCTGCCTCTGCATGGTTTTTTATTGCATTTCTTTGCCCTGACGTTCTATGAGCCCCTTGTCTTTGTTTCCCCTTGGAAGCCTTGAGAACAGGATCTAATCACTTCCTTCAGTTTACCCTGGTGAATGGGGCACAGGTATGCACCTATTAAAATGAATAGGATTTTAGTAGTCCACGTTCATCAGCTCCACATGATTGGCCGAAAATATAGTCTACCTTCTGTATCTGTGGGTTCTACATCCCTGGGTCAGCCAACCACGGATTGAAAGGCCTCCGATCCTTTTGTCTGTACTGAACTTGTTCAGGCTTTTTTTCTTGTCATTATTCCCTAAACAGTACAGTATAACAACTACTTACATAGCATTTACGTTGTGTTAATTATTCTAAGAGCCAGCCTTGATGGTCTAGCGGTTAAGATACAGTGCCCTCACTGCTGCAGCCTGGGTTCCCTTCCCAGTTAGGGAACCACACCACCCCTCTGTCGGTTGTCATACTGTGGTGGCTACGAGTTGCTGTGATGCTGAAAGCTGTGCCACTGGTATTTCAAATACCAGCAGGCTCACCCATGCTGACCAGATTTCACCAGAGCTTCCAGACTAAGATAGACTAGGAAGAAGGACCTGGCCACCCACTTCTGAAAAAATTGGCCATGAAAACCCTGTGAATAGTGGTGGAGCATTGTCTGATACAGCACCAGAAGGTGAGAGGATGGCGCAAAAAGACCGGGCAGGGTTCTGCTCTGCTGTACACAGGGTCGCTAGGAGTTGAAATCGGCTCCACAGCACCACCAACAACAAAGGTATTACAGGTAATCTAGAGACGATTTAAAGTATATGAAGGATGTGCACAGCTTATATTCTAGTACTATGCTATTTTATGTAAGGGACTTGAGCATCCATAAATTTTGGTATCCAAGAGGGTTCCTGAAACCAATCCCCTGCAGATACGGAGGGTTGCCTATACTAATGGACATATAAGCAACTTAAATGTAACAGAGCCTTAACGTTTATAAAGCTAGGAACATACCTTTCCCCCTATCTAGAGAGAACTGGTACTTTAATTAAGGTCCTCTCTGTCTCAGGGCTTTGCTATCTATCATCAGGCAGTGAGCAAAGAGGAGAATATCTTAAACTTGGTTTGTCAGCAGCCTTCACATCCCTGCTTTTCTATGCTCCTGTCACTCTCCTATTTTCTCAGGCTTTTGGCATTTTTGCTGCATGTTTCCCACCGCCTGCAGTTAATGATGACTGGAGGTTTTATCCAGCCACACTTTACAGCAGTGTCAGCTGCACCCTGTGGTGGCGTCAGATGGCGGCTAGAACAAACCCAGTGCCCTGCTCAGAAATGAGTGTTTTTACCTCAAGAAAACAGATGGGGGCAGAGACAGTGATGGTGGGAATCTCTTCTTTTTAATCGTTTCTGATTCACAGAGAAACCCAGAAGTCACAGAAGCCCATGGAAGCTATTGTATCTGTATCTAACGTTAGTGGACATTCGTGTAAAGCAGAAATAGACAGGAAGGAAAGATTGAAGTTCCAGCATGAATCCTCAACTTTGTTGTGAAACAAGTCTGTGTGTGTGTCAGCAGGCAAGGGCTGGCTGTGTTCCAGGCGAAGGGGCAAGAGTGTGCAAAGCCTGGAGTGGGGAAACTGAAGTGAGCACAGAATGGTGATCTCTAGAAGAGAGGTTGGTGAGAACTAGAGTGCCTTACAAAAGGAAAACAGGCCATCGGGAAAATCATTATTCAGTCCTGGAGCATTGAAACCACTAAGCTTTGCCTCTGGGGCCTTATCTGGAATACCTAGCCTGACAGTTACACATGAATCCTTTCTCTGCACAAGGGTTCTGAGAAATAAAATTTAGGAATCTCTTCCAAAGAGGTGTGATTTTCTTGAGCAGTCCATTATCAACCAAAGTCCTACTTTATTGATCAAAGGTTCTAAGTGGCAATTAATGAACTTACTTTTTTAGAAAAAAATAAAATTTATTCTTTTAGAGCAGTTTTAGATTCATAGCAAAATTGAACAGAAGGTACAGAGATTTCCCATATACCCCTTGCCCCACACGTGCACAGCCCGCCTCCCCCACCTCCGTTATCGACATCTCCCACCAGAGTAGTGCGTTTGTTAAAATCAACAAACCTACATTAACACAAGTCCAGAGTTTACATGATGGTTCACTCTTGGTGTTAGACATTCTGTGAGTTTGGACAAATGTATAATGACATGTATTCATCATTATGGTATCATACAGAGTATTTTCACTGCCCTCAACGTTCTCTGTGCTTCATTTATGCATTTCTCCCCCTCACCCTACCTCAAACCCCTGGCAACTACTGACCTTTTTACTGTCTCCGTAGTTTTGCCTTTTCCAGGATATCATATAGTCGGAATCATACAGGATGTAACCTTTTCAGATTGGCTTTTTCACTTAGTGATAGGCATTTAAGGTTCCTCCATGTCTTTTCATGGCTTGGTAGCTCATTTCTTTTTAGTGCTGAATAATATTCTATTGTCCGGATGTACCACAGTTTATTTATCTGTTCACCTGCGGAAGGACATCTTGGTTTCTCGCAGGTTTTGGCAATTATGAATAGCCACCTTAAACATCTGTGTGCAGGTTTTTGTATGGACATAAGTTTTCAACTCCCATGGGTAAATACCAAGGAGCATGGTTGCTGGATCATGTGGTTGCTGGATCATATGGTAAGAATATATTTAGTTTTATAAGACACCTACAAACTGTCTTCCAAAGTGACTGTACCGTTTTGCATTCCCACAAACAGTGAGTGAGAGTTCCTGTTGCTCCACATCCTCACTAGCAGTTGAGGTGGTCAGTGTTTTGTTGGGTTTGGCCATTCTAATAGGTGTATGGTGGTGTCTCATTGTTTTAATTTGCATTTCCTTGATGACATATGCTATGGAACATCTTTTCTTTTGTTTTCTTTCTTTTTTTTTTTGAGGAAGATTAGCCTTGAGCTAACTGCTGCCAATCCTCCTCTTTTTGCTGAGGAAGACTGGCCCTGAGCTCACATCCATGCCCATCTTCCTCTACTTTATATGTGGGACGCCTACCACAGCTTAGCTTGCCAAGTGGTGCCATGTGCACACCTGGGATCCGAACCGGTGAACCCCAGGCTGCTGAAGTGGAACGTGTGAACTTAACCGTGCGCCACTGGGCTGGCCTCTGGAACAACTTTTCATATGCTTGTTTGCCATCTGTATATCTTCTTTGATGAGGTGTCTGTTAAGGATTTCGTTCATTTTTTAAATCAGCTTTTCTTATTCTTGAGTTTTAAGAGTTCTTTGTATATTTTGGAATACAGTCCTTGTATTAGATACATCTTTTGCAAATATTTTCTCTCAGTCTGTGGCTAGTTTTCTCATTCTCTTGGCATTTTCTTTCTCCGAGGAGAAGTTTTTAGTTTTAATGAAGTCTGGCTAATCAGTTGTTTCTTTCATGAATTGTGCCTTTGGTGTTGTATCTAAAAAGTCATCTCCATACCCAAGCTCATTTAGGTTTTCTCCTACATTATCTTCTAGGAGTTTTATATATAGCTTTGCCTTATACATTTAGGTCTGTGATCCATTTTGAGTTAAGTTTTGTGAAGGGAATCAGGTCTGTGTCTAGATTCATTTTCTTGCCTATGGATGTACAGTTGTTCGAGTTGTTGAAAAGACTTTGCTCCATTGTATTGCCTTTGCTTCTTTGTCAAAGATCTGTTGAATAAATTTATGTGGATGTATTTCTGGGCTCTCTATTCTATTTCATTAATCTATTAGTCTATTCTTTTGCCAGTACCACACTGTCTTAATTTCTTTAGCTGAATAGTCAGTCTCAAAGTCAGGTAGTGTCAGTCCTTCAACTTTGTTCTTCTCCTTCGATATTGTGTTGGCTATTTTGGGTCTTTTGCCTCTCCATATAAACTTTAGAATCACTTTGTTAATATTCACAAAATAACATGCTGGGATTTTGATTGAGATTTCATTGAATCTATAGATCAAGTTAGGGAGAACTAACATCTTGACTATATCGAGTCTTCTCATCCATGAACATGAAATCTCTCTCCATTTAGTTCTTTGATTTCTTTCATCAGAATTTTATAGTTTTCCTCAAATGGATCTTGCACATATTTTGATATTTTATACCTAAATATTTCATTTTGGGGGTGCTAATGCAAATGGTATTGTGTTTTTAACTTCAAAATTCTGTTTGTTCGTTGTTAGTGTATAGAAATCAGTTGACTTTTGTATATTAACCTTGTGTCCTACAACCTTGCTCTTGTTCCATGACTTTTTTGGTCAATTTTTTCAGAGTTTCTACATAGACAGTCATGTTGTCTGTGAACAAATACAGTTTTATTTCTTCTTTCCCAATCTGTATACCTTTTATTTCATTTTCTTGCCTTATTGCATTAGGTAGGACTTCCAGTACAATGTTGAAAAGGAATGATGAGGAGCCAGCCTGGTGGCACAGTGGTTAAGTTCACATGTTCTGCTTCAGCAACCCGGGGTTCATCAGTTCAGATCCCAGCTGTAGACCTACACACTGCTTATCAAGCCATGCTGTGGCAGGCGGCCCACATATAAAATAGAGGAGCATGGATGCAGATGTTAGCTCAGGGCCAGTCTTCCTCAACAAAAAAGAGGAGGATTGGTGGCAGATGTTAGCTCAGGGCTAATCTTCCTCAAAAGACAAAAAAGAAAAAGGTATGGTGAAAGGGGACATCCTTGCCTTTTTCCTGATCTTAGTGGGAAAGCTTCTTGTTTTCATCATTAAGTATGATATTAGCTGTAGAGTTTTTGTAGATATTCTTTATCAAGTCCAGTTTTTTTTTTTTTTTTGAAGATGTTATTTTTTCCTTTTTCTCCCCAAAGCCCCTCCTGTACATAGTTGTATATTCTTCGTTGTGGGTCCTTCTAGTTGTGGTATGTGGGACGCTGCCTCAGCGTGGTTTGATGAGCTGTGCCATGTCCGCACCCAGGATTTGAACCAACGAAACACTGGGCCGCCTGCAGCAGAGCGCGCGAACTTAACCGCTCGACCACGGGGCCAGCCCCTCAAGTCCAGTTTTTATAGATATTCTTTATCAATTTGAGGAAGTTCCCCTCTATTCCTAGTTTACTGAGAGTTTTTATCATGAATAGGTGTTGGGTATTGTCAAATGCATTTTCTGCATCTATTAATGTCATGTGATTTTGCTTCTTTAGCCTATTGATGTGATGGATTACATTAATTGATTTTCTACTGTTGGAGCAGCCTTGCATCCCTGGGGTAAATCCCACTTGATCATGATATATAATTCTTTTTATACATTTTTTTATTCGATTTGCTAATGTTTTGTTGAGGATTTTTGCATCTGAGTTAATGAGAGATATGGGTCTATAGTTTTTTTGTAGTGTTTTTGTCTGGTTTTGGCCTTAGAGTAATCCTGGCTTCATAGAATGAGTTAGGAAGCATTCCTTCTGCCACTATCCTCTGAAAGAGATTGTAGAGAACTGTATAATTTCTTTCTTAAATGTTTGGTAGAATTCACCAGTGAGCCCATGTGGGCCTGGTGCTTTCTGTTTTGGAAGGTTATGAACTGTTGATTCAGTTTCTTTAATAGCTGTAGGCCTATTCCTATTGAGCTCTTTTTGAAAAGCCTAGGAGGAGAAATTATCCACCGTAAGTCAGGGACTTGTGAGACTGATTTTAGCTAAGATGTTAATGATCTTGATAGGTGCAGAAGTCTCCATCCACCTCAGTCTTGGGCAGGTTGGAACCGGATTCACTTTCGACTTGATATGCTTGGCGAGGTTACAGGTATTTCCTCATCTGAGAGAGAGGGGTGTAGTGACGGTGCTTCTCCAATAGGGTAAGTGAAATTTAAATGAGATGTAGACTGTGAAGTGTGGGGCCTGAAACACAGCTCTCCCATGGTGGTTGCTACTTCAGTGTAACCATCTGCCTTGGAGCCCAACTTCAGCTTCCTTCACTGACTCAGTGGCCCTGGATGGATTCCCACAGTATTGATTCTCTGTCCGAAGCCAGATGCCCCACAGTGGGATTTCACCCTCAGATCTGTATGTTTTTTGGCAAGTGTATGTCTTCTTGATGTGCAGCAGGCTTTGTTCCCTGTGAACAGGACATGAAAGCAGCATAACGTAGTGACTGACTGACCGTCTGGGTTCCAGTTCCTGCTCTGCCACCAGCTACTTGTGTTATTTGTCTTCTTTTGGTTTTCATGTGATTCATATGAAGTGATTAAAATTATGTGTGTAGAATTGCCCTATAAAGGAAGCCAGCTCTTATAACTAGTGATGCAAGTGCAAAGGTTTAAGAAAGCAATGGTTCTTAGCAGAAAAGAGAAATTTAGGTAGGGCAAAAAGGTGGGATGCCTGGTGGTGCCCTGTCTCAGTCGTTTGTGAAGTTCCCGAGAGCTCCGTATAAAATGAGAGAGTGATTCAGGAAGCTGATGGAGAGTGAGTACTCCAAATGGTCCACATTTGCTCACCGGGCAATGAGAGCAAAACTCTGGCGGAAGTTGAGCAGACAGTTACTTATTGTCTGAAGCTATTTATGACAGCAGAGTAATAAAGTTGCTCCTTTCATAGGTAAGTGATAAAGTCAGCATGTAAGGCAGAAACCTTTGCGTCAGGTTTCCTTTGAACATCCCCTAAATTGCCCATAAGTGTCATATGCAGACATACTGTCTCTGCATGGCATAGCCATTTTTCTTCTGCTGTTGACACAGATTGTGGCATATTTGGATGAGCACCAGATGAAGTAGACACATTCTACTTAGGACTGCACCATACCAGAAATACGCACCTCATGCACCAGAATCCCATTATACGAGGGGCTTGTAGGGGCTGAGAGTGGCTGAGGGAGCAGCAGCTGCCCATGTCTCGTCCTCCAGAATCCTCCCCCATCTTGTAGAGCACATGTGGTTGAATGCAAGTGAGGTAACCGTGCCTGGGTTACAACTCCACTGTAATGCTGGGGGGGGAAGTGTCATTTAGGATGCAGGAAGCATTAGGGGCACTTCTGTCTTGGGCGTTTTGATGTTTCACAAGGACTCGGGATGTTGAGGATCTTCAGTAATCAAAAGGAAAGATATGGCTGTTGTACATATCCTAGAGTCTAGTGTTAATATTTGATATGGGAATTAGACATCTTGGAGTGAGGCTTACCAGCTAGGAATCTCCTCTGTGTCAGTCAAAAAATGATTGTGGACTTTGAGCTCTTTAGCAAAAATTCAATGGAAATTTCCTTTATTAAAAATAGCTTACTTTTACAAAATAATCTACGTTTTTTCCTCGGCTATACAGTTCCTATTAGAGCCAGATGTATATACTCTAAGATTTGAATGAATATATATGCACTCATATATCTACATTAAAATTTGAGTACATGCATGCAAAAGATTCTTGGAGTACATGATTGTTTTTTTCTTTTTTTCTTCTTTTGGTGAGGAAGATTTTCCCTGAGTTAACCTCTGTTGCCAATCTTCCTCTTTTTTTGCTAGAGGAAGATTAGCCCTGAGCCAACATCTGTGCCAATCTTCCTCTATTTTTTTTTGTATGTGGGATGCCTCCACAGCATGGCTGATGAGTGGAGAGTCTGTGCCCAGGATCTGAACCTGTGAACCTGGGCTGCTGAAGCAGAGCACACAGGACTTTAACCACTTAGCCGTGGGGCCAGCCATGATTTTTTTTTTTGGTAAAGTTGTAAGGTTTAAGCAGATCTTATCTTCATTAGATAAACTTGAACTTCTTTACACTCCCTCTTTCCCTTGCCATCTTCTAAATGGAGAAATTCTACCCAAGCTGTGTAGTGTCATGGGAAGTTTCTGGCTGTAAAGGACGGGCAGACCTGGGTTTAAATTCTGAGTTCCTGTTCTTAGTACCTCTGTGTCCTTGGGAGTCACTTGACAACCTTTCTGATTCTTGGTTTCCTCATCTGGAAATGAGAATAAATGATGTATCATATAGGTCTTTGAGAGGATAAGGGAATGTTCACAAGGCGCCTAGCTCCTAAAACACGCTCGAGAAGTGCTGCTGCTGCCCCTAGCTTCGAAGATTGGGTCATTTACCCCCTTTCCCCTTTGTCGGCCCCTCTTGTACATCATCCTCTTTTGACTTCAGTCTTGCTCTGATGTGGACAGCAAGGAAGGCACCACTCCTTCAGTGCAGGGACCTTTGAAGTCTAATTGTTGCTATTTGGGTTTGGGTTAGTAAATGTTGAACAAACCATTCAAACCAAATTGTTAATATTTGGATTTGGGCTGGTTGGCTCTGGGCGTGGCTTTGTGGCTGAGCTGACCTGTCCACAGCTTCTGTGGAAGGAACTCATCAGATTTGTCATTGGTTTTCATTTCCTGAGTATGTGTTGCTTCCGTCCACATGCCTTGTTTGTTTATTTTTGGTCTTGTAGCTTTTACTGAAAGTGATAACGATCAACCAGTGAGAAAGCAAGTAACCGAGTTTTGGAGGCGTATGAGAAACAATTCACAAGGAAGCGAACTCATACCAAAGATTTTGTGGGTGAGGGTAGGAAGACCACCCAGCATCTCTGCATTGGCTCGAGGTTGCTGGTTCATTCTGCCTGGCTGGAAAAGTTGCCCGAGAATGGCACCTGAGCCCTGTGAGACTCTCAGTCAGGAAGCAGTGATGTCAGCAGCCAGGTCAAGGAAGTACACATTAAACCGTTTCTGAGGACTTGAGAGTTACTCAACATTAGGTTTTACTGTGTATTTTTCTTAAGCTTGAGGTGTTTTAATAAGCAATTGAGGAATAACAGGTCTTTTTAAGGCAGGAAAAATCTTACCATAGCTTGATACCTGTGGGTCACCTTGACTTAGTCGACCTCTTGCCTGTAGATTTTTTTATAATACACAGAAAGGAAAAAATAAGGACGACATGTCGAGTCCAACATGTTTTCCCTGAAACGGGAAAGAAATGTCCCAGCAGACTGCTTAAGAGAATCACATTTTTATTTGCATTTGGACACCTTTTCATTGTTTTTGTGGTTTACTTTCCCGGTTTCTTCCTTTCAAACTGGAAATTCTTAGTTTGTGTGCCCTTTGGCCTTTAAAAATAGTTGCTTTTTATGCACTAGTCCTCTCATGAGCCCTTTCTCCCCCCAGCTCTCCAGGACTTGCTGGCAGCTAAGTTGGCAAGAGATTTTTCCAGGATCTCTTTCATCCTAAGAGGACGCTGCATAGGTGGATGTGACTATTTTTTTGGTGGTGACCTTTATTTTTCCGAATGGCCTCAGAGGCACTCTGAGTTGTTTCAATTTTTCTTTCACTCAGTGATTTCATGAGGTTCCGTAAACATTTGTTTCATACAGATTTATTGAGCATCAGGTACGTGTTGGGTTCTGGGCTAGAGATGAGGTAGATATAAATGTAAATAAATACTTGGCCCTAAGCTTTGGAGACCTCCCAGTTTAGTGAGAGAGGTGATGACTTTTAGGACATTGAGATGTCTACAAAGTGTTGGGACATCATGGAGAAGAGTGAGACTTGCTTTGGGGGAGCTGGTATGGTTCCAAGTGTGTGTGACACTGGAGGGGGTTCTTTAAGCATGAGTTAGGAGTTACATGGCAAATGGGTTGGGTCGAGCAGGAAGACCGTCCCCCAGAGAAAGAACAGACCACGGGAAGTCTGGAAGGCATGCAGGAATGGCAGTGACTGGACTGCAGTGGCTGGAGCTCACAAGGCACAGTGGGGCAGGTAGCATCAGAGACAAGGATGGAAATACAGTGGGTGCCAGGAAGGATTTTATTCTTTGGGCAGTGGTGTCTTTGACCGTTTTTTAAGTGGAGGGATAAAAAAAAGAGATTTGGGTTTTAGGACAGTAACTGTTTATTTCCTACAGGCCATCTTGGAGTTGAGACAGGTTGGGACTCTTTTGTAGTGATTCAAATGAAGTACAGTGGCTTAAACCTGTGCAGTGGCAGAGGAGAGTGGAGGGAGGTGATCTGTTTCAGAAAGTTTTAGGAAAAATAATCTGTAGGTTGCGATGACCTTTTCGTACATGAGCATTAGGGAAGAAAGAAAGTGCAAAATGGCTCAGGGCCAGGGCTTGCTAGCCGTTTTCATATCATGGCACGTGTGGGAAACATTTGTCCAGCAGTTGGGGGATATGGACTGTCCCTTAGGGTACTGCCCCCAGACTGTCCAGCAGACCAGAAAGCTGAGGGATTTATATCTCGGCACACTCGAGATTCAAACGTGTTCTTTGCATACCACTCGGGAAGCTTGCAAAGGTCTCTAGTTTGGTTTTCTAGATGTATCCAGATTAAAAAAAAATTTTTTGTTGTGCTGATTGCTTTACATTTTCCCCCTATTTTATTGTTACTGTGTCTCCAAGGTGGTCATTATTCTCATATTGTAGGTATTTAAGGCTCTGACAGAATTTCGACCCCTGGGATTCCAAAGCCTGCTCTTTCGCACAGGTGGAGGTGCTGGTGTGAGTAACTACAGTGTGGCATTACAGGCACAGGTTGGTCGGGCGGGGTGGCGAGTTTGACTTTGAATATCTTGAACCTTGGATGTTCCACAATGCCTTGCGTGTGAAGAGCACCAGCGAGCTGGAACTGCAGAGCCTGAGCTCAGATCGCTGGCCTCAAGGGAGGAGGAGAGATTTCAAGACATGGCATGTCGCAGATGCTGTGAAGTTCAAGTATGATAAGGAATGAAAAGTGTCTGTTAGCTTTTGGAAATATGGTAATTGATGACAGAGCAGAATCGACAAACTTTTTCTGTCGGGCCAGATACAAATATTTTAGGCTTTGAGGGCCACACGGTTTGTGTTGTACTCAGCACCATTGTAGCGCAGATCAGCCATAGACGATACATAAATGAATGGTCATGGCTATGTTCCACTAACATTTTATTTGTAAAAACATGCAATGGGTCAGATTTGGCCCTTAGATCATAGTTTGCCAACCTGACTTTGTATTAGAGGAAAGGAAGGGGAGAATGGAAACTTAGTATTTATTCAGTACTTACTGTGTCTTAGACACTTCATAAACATTTGCAACCCTGAGGTGTAAGTACTAACCCCACTTACAGTTGGTGGCGAGACCCAAGAGTTTAGATAACTTGCCTGAAGGTTATACAGCTGGTTAATGACTGGCTAGAATTTGACTTGAGTCTCCCTGATGCCAAAGCCCGGATAATTTCCACTTCAATTCATGGCCGCCCAGAACAGCAGCCTTAGGTCAGATCCCTCTCAAAAGGTACAGATGGCACAGGAGCCATCAAGCTCTGCATTCCCACCATTGTCCTTCATGTGACCTTCAGTGAAGCAGTGTTTTTCTGCATCACTCTTGTATTCGTTTGCTAGGGCTGCCATAACAAAGTACCACAGAGTGCGTGGCTTAACAGAAATTTATTTTCTCACACTTCTGGAGGCTGGAAGTTGAAGATCAAAGTGCCAGCAGCTTTGGTTTCCCCCGTGGCCTCTCTCCTTGGCTTACAGATGGCTGCCTTCTCACCTGTCCTCACAGGTCTTTCGTCTGTGTCTGCACATCCCTGGGATCTCTCTGTGTGTCTAAATTTCCTCTTATAAAGACGTCACTCAGAGTGCATTAGGGCCCACCCCAATGGCCTCATCTTAACTTAATTACCTCTTTAAAGGCCGACTCTCCAAATACAGTCACGTTCTGAGGTCCTTGGATTAAGAACTTCAATATATAAAATTTGGGGGAATACCATTCAGCCCATACTAACCCTCCTTCTCTGGCAGATGTCAAGGGACTGTCAGGAACACAGCCTAAATTCCTTAATATGGAAGATAACGGCATTCTCTTGTATGTGAAAGTTGTCTCTTAGTTACCATTTGAGCCTTGGATCAACTTTTTTTTTTTTATTTTACTTTTTTTAAAGATTTAATTTTTTCCTTTTTCTCCCCAAAGCCCCCCGGAACATAGTTGTGTATTCTTCGTTGTGGGTTCTTCTAGTTGTGGCATGTGGGACGCTGCCTCAGCGTGGTCTGATGAGCAGTGCCATGTCCGCGCCCAGGATTCGAACTAACGAAACACTGGGCCGCCTGCAGCGGAGCGCGCGAACTTAACCACTCAGCCACGGGGCCAGCCCCTTGGATCAACTTTTTTTAAAGTAAACTTTTTATTTTAGAATAGTTTTAGATTTCTAGAAAAGTTGCAAAGGTAGTTCAGAGTTCCCCCGTATACTACATACCCAGTTTGTCTCATTATAGTCATGAGCCGTGTAACAATGTTTCAGTCAACGACAGACTGCATATACAATGGTGGTCCCCTAAGATTAGTACCACATAGCCTAGGTGTGTAGTAGGCTATAGCATCTAGGTTTGTGTAAGTACACTCTGTGATGTTCGCACAATGATGAAATTGCCTATTGATGGATTTCTTAGAAGATAAACCCTTCATTAAGGGACATGTAACTATATTAACATTTAGTTACGTGTACATTTAGTTACATGACAATGATACATTGTCACAACTAATGAACTAATCCTGATACATTTTTATTAACTAAAGTTTATACTTCAATCGTATTTCTTTAGGTTATCCCCAGTGTCCAGGGTCTTATTCAGGATACCACATGATATTTATTTGTCATGTCTTCTTGGTCTCCTCTTGGTTGTGACAGTTTCTCAGACTTTCCTTGGTTTTGATGACCTTGGCAGTTTTGAGGCATACTGTTCCAGTATTTAGTAGGATGCCCCTCTGTTGGGATTTGTCCGATGCTTCTCTCATAATCAGACTGGAGTTACAGGGTTTGGGTGAGGAAGACCACAGAAGTAAAGGGCTCTTCTCATCACATCGTGTTGATGCTGCATATTAGCAATGTGACTTACCACAGTTATGTTAACTTTGGCCAAGGTAGTGGTGGCCAGGTTTCTCCACAGTATAGTTACTCTTTATCCTTACGTCCCTGTCCACACTGTACTCTGGATGGAAGTCTCTGCACAGCCCACCGTGAAAGATGGGGTGTTATGTTTCCCTCCTTGAGAGTGGAGTGTCTACATAAATTATTTGGAATTTTTCTGCATGGGAGACTCATCTCGTCTTCCCCATTTACTTATTTATATCAGCATAGATTCACAGGTAGATAACATTTCAGTGTTGCACGGTGAGGCAGCTAACTCGGGTGCTCAGCCCTTCTGCCCCACATTTTGCCTTGTTGGCTCTAAGTGAAGCTGATCAGCCTTTGCAGGGGCTAAATATGTTGGAATATTCTGTTAGGTCCAGCCTAAAATGGGCAGAGAGTTGCTGCCTCCTCAGTTTCGTTCCTCCATATGGACTGTTAACCATGTGTATGTTACCTGAAACCTTAAAAACAAAACAAAACTACATTTCCAGACTTCATGCTTCTGACTCCTAATGGGTGCGAGCCTTGTCTTGGTGGTGAAGATGCGCGCTCCTGGATTTAGTCTGAAATTAGCATTGAGCAGCGCCACCGTGTGGTAAATGCTGACGATCAGCGTGTTGTAGGAACAACTGCGGAATTCTCTTTCCTGACCTGTGTGCTGTCTAGTGGCTAAAGTTTTTTCAGAAAAAATATTTTAAGTTCTTAAAAGAGATGCTACCTTTTGACTTTGCCTTTATAAATGAACAGATTTACATAAAAAGTAAACATGTTAAAATTCCCAATAGTTATTTCTTTTGGCATACAGTTAACTTTTAAAATTTATCTAAAGGTAAGCTTTTTTTATGATTATTCAAAATTGTTTAATAGCTGAGGTATAAAAGTACAACAGGTTGAAAGCCAAATTTCTGGAGCTATTTTTCTTTGGCTGTAGGCAGATTGGGGACTTATTTTAATAGTTTCATTCTTCTTTGCTCAGACGTTTTAAGGTAATTAAGCCTGTGTGGAAAGCAGCCAGGCGTCTTCCTAATGCCCACCATGATGTGTGGGAATGGGGGCGGGTTGGGATTAGTGGCTCTGCCTCCTGGGATGTTAACATCCGTAGGAAGAGTCTTCAGAATGGGAGAGGTGGGGCAGATGGTGGGACAATTTAATATGGCCTTGTGGTTGACCTAGGTGACTGTTAGCAACTGCTAAACTGGAGCTTTGTGTGACAGCCTGTTAGTTGGTTAAAAAAAAAAAAAATCAAGAAACAGCCGCTCTTTTTGTTGTAATAAATCAGTGTGTAATCAGGAATTCTAAATTTTATGTTAATCTTCATCAGCTTTTGAGAATGAGGTGAGGGAAAATTATAGTTGCTTTGATGGGTAAGAAAAATTCTCAAAGAACCCGGACTGTAACTCAGTTAATGTGGAAAGCCTTCCCTCTGTTGTCTCCTGAATCCAGGACACAGATAGAAAGTTAAATCTCATGAGGAGCTGTGCTCTGCCTGTGGCTTGTCATCTGGCTCCTTGTCAGTGATGTCATGGGTTACCTATGTCATCTGTCAGTGCAATTTGTCCTGTTCAAACTCGAAAGAGATAACAGCTAAGCCCCAAAATGTCACTTTGCTGCTGCTCTCTTAGGTTCCTGATGTTTTCAAGAGGTATTTGAGATAATGGAAGTCACATGATTTCAAGTGTGAGCTCCTCTCCAAAGAGGTCAGAGAAGGGCGTTTGCCTTCAGCTCACAAGCCCAACCTCTGCCCTGCTCTTGGTTTCAGTCTCAGAGGAGCCTGTCGTGGAACTCTCTGGGATTGTTAGATGCCGCTTGTGTGTGGCCTGACACACCAGCCCTCTGACCATGTGCAACAAGATTGCAAGCTGCTCCTGATCTCAGAGACGGTGTCTCAGAGCAGAGTGCCACCTCTCTACAGATGCCAGGAACACAGAAGAGTGGGTTCTCTGGGGGATGCTGACAAGTACACAGTGATGACAGTGGGAACTGCAGTGGCACATGGAAGGTTCTAGAATTCAGCAGAGGGACCAGAAATGAATGATGGCTAGCCTTGTTGGCTGGCTTGGGCTGTGGGAGTGGGATAGGCAGTAGACTGTAGTGGTCTTGGAGTTAAGGGAATGTGTTTTTCCTTTCTTCTTTCCTGCCTCTCTCTTTATATCCCTCCCTCCCTCCTTTCTCCCATCTCAAACTCCGTCTAATGAGCATTTTGAAAGCGAGAGACTGACTTTATACAGTGGAGAGATGGTTGTTAAAATGAGCCTTTTTAATATCTGAGAGCAGCATTTTTTTTTTTTTGAGGAAGATTAGCCCTGAGCTAACATCTGCCACCAATCCTCTTCTTTTTGCTGAGGAAGACTGGCCCTGAGGTAACATCTGCTGCCACTCCTCTTTTTGCTGAGGAAGATTGGCCCTGAGCTAACATCCATGCCCATCTTCCTCTATTTTATATGTGAGATGCCTGCCACAGCATGGCTTGGTAAGTGGTATGTGGGTCCGCTCGTGGGATCACAAACCACCAAACCACGGGTTGCCGAAGTGGAGCATGCAGACTTAACCACGGTGCCACCGGGCCGGCCCCCTGAGAGCTGAATTTTGTGTACTCATGATGATATGAATTTCAAATTACTGTTCAATGTATTATAGTTAATAATTTTAAACTTGGCTTTCCATAGCCTTTAAATTCAATTTAGAAATTTTATGTTTATAATCTAATATAAAATTATATATTTAAAATGAATTTCACTTAAAGCTAAAAATTACTTATTTCAAATAGGAATCACCAAGTTAATCAGTCAGATACTGATATGCCACATTTTAAAAACATTAAAAATTCTTTCCTGGACGTATTCGCTGATTATGTCCAGTGATGGCAAACTTATCCCTGAATGTAACACAATTGTATCAGTGCTTTGGGTTTGACTTATTTCTTCACACTCTTCGTTTAATTCTCAACCTTGCTGAGGTTGCAGGACAACCAATATAGTTGATCAGCTCAGGCAAGGTGAGGTTAGGGCCGACAATTCAGAATCACAGTATGTTACTGTATGGTCATGTCACTTAACGACCAGGGTATCTTCTGACAAATGAGTCGTTTGTGATGTTCACACAACGATGAAATCACCTGAGTGCACTTAGACGAACCTGGATGGTTTAGCCTGCTACACACCTAGGCTGTGCCGTACTGATCTTATGGGACCACCGTCATATATGTGGTCCATCACTGACCGAAACATCGTTATGCAGTGTGTGTGACTGTATTAGGATTAAGTTTGGCTTCAAGTAAAAAATAATCGAATACATAATAGCTTAAATAAGGTAAGAATTTATTTCTCGGGGCCGGCCCCGTGGCCGAGTGGTTAAGTTCGCGCGCTCCGCCGAGGCGGCCCAGGGTTCGGATCCTGGGCACAGACATGGCACCACTCGTCAGGCCACATTGAGGCAGTGTCCCATATGCCACAACTAGAAGGACCTGCAGCTAAGATATACAACTATGTACCGGGGGGATTTGGGGAGATAAAGCAGAAAAAAAAAGATTGGCCAGTTGTTAGCTCAGGTGCCAATCTTAAGAAAAAAAAAAAAAGAATTTATTTCTCTTTCCTGTTAACAGTTTAGATATAGGTGATATAGGGCCTTAGTGACCTCAAGGTGTCATCAGGGAACCAGGTTCCTATCTTAGTGCTCATCATCTGTATTAGTTTCTTAGGGCTACTGTAACAAATTACCACAAACTTGATGGCTTCAAAAAGCAGAAATTTATTCTCTTCACAGTTCTGGAGGCTAGATGTCAGAAATCACAGTATCAGCAGAGCTGCCCTCCCTCCAGAGGCTCTGGGGAGCTTCTGCTCCTCGCCTCTTCCAGCTTCTGGTGGCTCCATGTGTTCCTTGGTTTGTGGCTGCCTCACTCCATTCTCTGTCTTCACGTGGCCTTCTCTGTGTGTGGAGGTCTAACCTCCCACGGCCTCTCTTTTATAAAGATTCTTGTGATGGCCTTTTAGACCTACCTGGATAATCCAGAGTGATTCCTTCGTCTCAAAATCCTTTGCTTAATCACATCCACGCAAACCACTTGTCCAAATAGAGAACATTTGCCCATCCCAGGGATTAGGTCATGGACATTTTTGGGAGCCATTATCAGCTTACCACAGCCTCCCACCACAAGGTCACCTTCTGGTCCACTGTGACTGTTAGAGCACCAACTAGCATGGCAGCATTTCCTGCCAGGAGGAGGAGAGAGAGAAGAGCAAAAAGGGGCTCTCACGGCTAGGTCGGCTCCCTTTAAACAGTCTTCTTTGGAATCCCACCCAACACTTGCTTTCCTCCCAAAGGCTGCATTTACCTAGCTGCCAAGGAGGCTGGAAAATGCAGTCTTCTATTTGTTTAATGCCCTAAGGTATAATTTTCAAAAAGGCAAAAATATGACATGCAAATAAAAAAGGGTCATATGTCAACAATTTTGTTTAGCTCGTTAATTAAGGAGGAAATGAGTAAGATGTTAAGATCAATTTAAATGAGAATTTGGATTACAGAGATTTATATTCTCTGCCAGACAAAATTCATTTGCGTTGCTATGGACAGGAATAATTTGCATTGCTATCAGTTTTTTGCAATTTGCAGAGCTGTAAAATAGTTCAGTTGATAGAAAGTCAATCAAGAGTGTACACCTATAGAATGAGATAGTTCTGGAGAGTCTGCTTTACATAAACAACCCCCAGAACCTCACTGAAGGGATCCCCCTATAGTTTCTCTTTTTCTCCTTCCAGGTATTGGGTACTTTTTAAAACAGACAGTTGAAAACAGGGGCTCTCTTACCAAGGTGGAAGAGGATGATAGATGTTGGGGCTGGCCTCTATCTGTTTCTGCCTCTCAGTGGATCAGAGATATTTGCCCAGGGTGCAGGCTTCCTACAGTTAGAGTCATAACTCCCCTACATAGATGGACATCCTAAGTCAGGTCCCTCCCCCCACTTTTTTTTTTTTTAAAGATTGGCATCTGAGCTAACAGCTGTTGCCAATCTTCTTCTTCTTCTTTTTTTTTTTTTTTTTTTGAGGAAGATTAGCCCTGAGCTAAGTGCTGCCAATCCTGCTCTTTTTACTGAGGAAGACTGGCCCTGAGCTAACATCCATGCCCATCTTCTACTTTTATATGTGGGATGCCTACCACAGCATGGCTTGCCAGCGGTGCCATGTCCACACCCTGGATCCGAACTGGGGAACCCTGGCCTGCCAAAGCTGAACCTGCACACTTAACCACTGTGCCGCTGGGCTGGCCCCTTCTTTTTTCTCTTCTTCTTTTCCCCAAACCACCCCCCTACCCCAGTATATAGTTGTATATTCTAGTTATAGGTCCTTCTATTTGTGTTATGTGGGATGCCACCTCAGCATGGCCTGATGAGCGGTGCCATGTCTGCGCCCAGGATCCAAACCAGCGAAACCCTGGGCCGCCGAAGCAGAGTGCGTGAACTTAACTGCTCAGCCACGGGGCTGGCCCCTGGCCCCCTTTTTTTCATTAAAGCATTTTTTTTTATTTATATAGAAAAATTCTCTTTTTGTTGTACAGATCTGTGAGCTTTGACAAATGTGTAGAGTCTGTAACCACCACCACAATCCAGTACAGAACAGTTCCTTCACCCCCAAATATTCCCTCATCCTGCTCCTGTGTAAAGAGGAACTAGAGGCTTGGAGAATGGATCAGTGGTTGCCCGGGAGCTGGGGTTGCTAACCCTAGCCCCTTGGCAACCACTGATCCATTCCCTAAGCCTATGGTTTGCCTTTTCCAGAATGTCATATAAATGGAGTCATACAGTATATGTAGGCTTTTGAATCTGGCTTCTTTCACTAAGCATAATACATTTGAAATTCATCCATGTTGTAGTGGGTGTTAATACCTCTGCACTTTTTATTGCTGAATATTATTCTGCATGGATATGCCATAGTTTATTCATTCACCAGTGGAAGGGCATTTGAGTAGCTTCCAGCTTTTGGTGATCGTGAATAAACTTGCTATAAATATGTACACACAGGTGTTTTTGGTAAATGCACATTTTCATTTCTCTTGGGTCAGTGCCTAGCTGTGGAGTTGCTTGGTCATATGCTAAGTGTGTTTAATTTTACATGAAAATGCCAACTGTTTTCCAAAGTGGTTGTACCATTTTGCTTTCCCACCAGCAACGTGGGAGAGTTCCTGTTGATCTGCATCCTCACCAGCAGTTTTTAATCAATTTTTTTTGTTTTTTAAATTTTAGCCGTTCTACTAGGTGTGTCATGGTCACCCATTATCTGAACTGGGCCCTCTTAATAGTCTCAGTGCCACCTAGTCAGATTGTAACTAACATCTGTGGTGAATCTTTTAACCTAATCTGATGAAACTGATAAATCCTCTTAACCAGAGCAACAGTTCTTATATCTCACCCTTTCTTGCCCTTGATCTTGGCACCCTGAGCATAGGTAGAAGGATTAGCTTTACGTGGATGTGACAGGATGAGTACCATTGCCAGTGAGTGTGAGGATGGAGCTGAGGAAAGTTTCAGCTGTTCCTTCTGGTGGCCACTCTCTGTGATGTAGGAGCTGAGGGTTCCTGTACAGGGTGAGGGTGGGGTGTGCACGTGTGTGAGGCAGAGGTTTGTGTGAGGAGGATGGAGAAGTCTTGACCTGGCCACTGTGGGGAGAGAGCTGATGAGAGAGAGACGTGGGGCTGCTCTTCTCCTACCTTCTCGGTGATGGTTGGGGAGGGGCCCTGGAGCACCTGCCAACAGGTGGGAGCCTCTGGATGGACAAGGACCCACACTTTTCCCTCCCTCCCCTTCCCTTCCCCCCAAATCTCCAGCCCTCGACAGAAAAGAATGAATGGGTTTAGAACAGGATTCCATAGTAGCCACTATACTGGATGAATATTTGAAAAATATCTCCAAATCAGGAAGTTCCTTAGAAGTTATTAGTTTATAGCAAATAAGCATAATTCATTTAAAAAGCAGGAAGTTTTTATTGTCAAAATTAATATTTGTGCACCTACTGAGTACACAGAACTGTAAGGAACCCAATAAGAGGCAAGGTTCTCTTCCTCGAGCTGCTCTTATTCTGTGTAGGAATGGAAAGAGTAGAACATTGTTTCTCCCAGTTCTTGCACTCCCTCCAGGAGCAATGCCACTCGCACCTCATCCTCAGGCCCAGCCAGGTCCTGCCTCTTGCCTTCACTGCTGCTTTCCTCCCCAAGTCACGTAACACCAGCTGGCCGTGGGTGGCTGTCTCTGTCCCGTCTTCATACTTGATTGTAAGTTGCTTCAGGGCCTGGGCGAGGTCTTCTGTAGCTACACCAGACAGGCTAACGCAGTGGTTTTCAAACTCAAGCGTGCCTCAGAATCCCTCAGTGGTCTGGACTGGGGCTAAGAATTGGCATTTCTAACAAGATCCCAGGTGATGCTGTTGCTGCTGGTCTAGGGACCAGACTTTGAGCACGACTCATCTGAACCCACAGAGAAAGAACGTCCTCAAGGACCTTGCCACCCTCTTTGTGGAGTCATTTCACTTCATCATGCAGCATAGAGCTCGTTGCCCACTAGTGTGAATAACAGTGTACATTCCCCTTGATAGCTCCTTCCCTGGTTCCTTAGAGAAACTCTGAAATTACCATTCCAGGAAAGACTCAGATCCTTCTTCCAAGGACATCTTAAAACCCAAGTTTGCGGTTATTCATTTATTTGTGATGGTTTGGTTAATGATTCTTACCAGCATAATGAAACCAACTTCAGGTATTAGGTTCTTTTCAGTTAATTATAATTGCTACCAGTAGTTAGAGGAGGTGAGGGCTGGAGATTTCTTCCCTATAAACTCACTCAGGTGTGAAGGAAAACAAGGCTCAGACTGAGTTCTGCCCATACATAGATTTATTAGCAAGTTGGTACAACACAGCCAGATAACTAGATTTATATGCTTAGTAAAGTTCCAGCTCTGTCCTTTTAGGGGGTTGGTGCCGTGACAGCACCTTGCTCTCATTATGTACCTGTAACAAATATGACAGTATTTCATGGACAACATATTAGTTTTCTGTTGTTGCCCTAAGAAATGACTACAAATGTATCATCTTAAAACAAATTTATAATCTCACAGTTCTCTAGGTGAGAAGCCCAGGCACGGGATGGCACAGCTGGTTCTTTGCTCTGGGTTTCACAAGGCTGAGCTGAAGATGTCAGCAGGGCTATGTTCCTTTATGGAGGGAGGCTCAGGGTATGAAGCAGTCCCAGGCTCGGCCAGGTTGGCAGAATTCACTGCTACAGGATTGAGGTCTCCGTTTCCTTGCTGGCTCTCAGCTGGGGATTCTTCACATCTTCTAGGGGCTGGCCGCATTCCTTTGCTCATGGCCCCCTTCACCCATCTTCAAAGCTAGCAATGTGTCAAGTCCAGAAGGGTCGAATCCTTCTCATGCTTTGAGTCTCTCTGACCGCCTCCCCTCTTCTGCCTCATTTTGTCTCTTCCTGACTCTTCAGTCTTCCTCTTCTGCTTTTAAGGGTGTGTGTGATTACATTGTACCCACCCAATAATCCAGGATAATCTCCCTATTTTAAGGTCAGCCAATTAGTAATTAAGACTTATCTTAATCCCATCTGCAGAGTCCCTTTACAGCAGTAACCAGATTGTGTTTGATTCGATAACCAGGGGACAGGAGTCTTGGAGTAACATCTTTAGAGTTCTGCCTATGGCAGATAGAGTTCGGTTTTCCTGCTGTTCTGCATCAGGGGCCTAATAATTCCCTGGAATCAGCAGCTGGACCTGGGGCCGTGTAGTATCAAGCCTAGGGCACCTTTCTAAGGACCTGATGGATTTTTTTTTTTGAGTTTGTAATAGTTTACATCATGTGAAATTTCAGTTGTACATTATTTCTTGTCTGTCACCACATAGGTGCTCCCCTTCACCCACTGTGCCCACTCCCCTCTTTCCTTTCCCTGCTGGATTTTTATAGCTGGGTCGTACAAGGTCCGGAGTGCTTCTGTGATATTTCTAATCAATCCTCTTACCTCAAATGTCATGAATTTCACCACTGAAAGTAAGTATCCAACAACCATGATACTAGTGAACAAAGTCAGTAATTTAACCAGTGTGAAAGTCTATTTGTAACCTCAGGGGTGTTGGTTGGTGATAAGGGAGGCTGGCTGACCGACTTGCAGTGGCCTCTTTTGAGTGTGGCCTTTTGATTAAAAGCTGGTTAACTACTGGAGTTGGTATTCCAGAATGAAATAATTGATTGCCTTTAGGTGGTAGATTAAAGCCAATTGACACACATTTCTATCACACTGTTTATATTGAAATGTTTTGAAATAAAATTCAGACGATGTAACAGAGACTCTTGCCCCCTCCACTGAGATGCCCAGCAGAATGTGGTCATGTCTTGTTCTCACCCTGTGTGCCTGGTACATGGTGGACGTGCGATAGATATTTTCTGAGTAAACTAATAAGGTGAGTTAATGCATTTCTACGTCTTAATAGATAAAAACAATTACATGCACTATAGGAACAGTATGATAGATCAAACTGCATTGGAAGAAAGCGGAAACATTACTCATGTTACTTTGTTGAGCTGGGCATTTATTGTACTCATAGTGCTATAAACACGCACACTACAAATTGAGACTTGAAAATGTTTGTCAACGTTTGTTTTAATGATGCCTATTGAAAGGAGCATGGCTCCATTTTGATGTACTGTCTTCCTACCAGAGTTAAGTACCTTGATGGTAATGTACATTTGCATCTGCACTGTGCCTTGTGTGTTGCATGAATGAATAAAGGCTATCCACCTTTCTCGATGCTCTCAAAAAATGAGGTATTTGAAATAAAAAAGAGGCTTATTGAAAGTAATGTCCAGTAACTTTCATATTTCATTCACCATCAGCAGGTGACCCATTTTTTCTCTCTCACGTTCTGTTTTTTCTTCCCTTGAGTTGCCGCCTAAATTTCCCCAGACCTCACCAGACTTTGGGTATGGATGAGGTCACATTGGTAGCAGTAACTCAGATTGCACCGACTTGCTACCCTCCTCTCCTTACACAAGGCACCAGGCCCTTGTAAAAGTGTTTCTGGAAGTTTCTGGAAATCCCCCCGGGGTATATGTCACATGTGCTCGTTCATGACCAGGGAAGCTCCTGCTTCTGGGGCAGCTGGTGCCCTTCTCTCTTGGAGCGTTGCCCCGCTTCAGCTCCCAGTTCCCAGGCCTGTGGGTCAGAGCAGCCTAGTGCTGCCTTTTGCCGTTCCCTGGAGTAGAGCGATCTCAAGCAGCATTTTAGGTTTTTATTGACAGCTTCTCCTTTTCTTCTCATAGGAGAAATTCACATCATGGACAAAACACTGTGCTTGAACTTGCGCTCCCCTTCGCTTGAGGCGTTCTGACTGCGTTGATCCGTCATCTGGCGGCTCCTTGCCTCAGAGTGAATCCTCCCAGGAGGCTCTCACCCCTCACAGACTGGGTCGTGGGCAGTCCCACCGACTCACCCGCCCCACCTCAACTCAGCAAGCTGGGAGTCGGCCCAGGGTCCTGCCACAGAGTGCTTCCTTATGGCCAAGGCTTCCCCTTTCTCAGTCCTAAGTTCCGTGTCTCCTCCTGTCTTCTCTCCCTCCAACACTTTTTTGGGGTACAGGGGAGAGAAGGGTCAGACTTTGGAAGTCTAGGTATCATGCTCTTTAAAACTCCAAGACTGTGATCTGATCATTTACCATTTGGAAATGGCTATTTGATGACATTTGCTTTAGTGATAAAGGTCCCCCCCCACCCCGCCCCAATCCTCTTACTCATCTCCTTTTGGTTTTTCTCATCTTGTTGTAAGCATTTCCCAATGTGAAATGCAAACCTAGACCAGATAAAATTGGCAGGAACCTTTACTGTGAAAGTTCAAGATGCTAAAAAAAACCTCTAAAATGATTGATAACACAAAGTGTCAGGTTTCATAGTCTCCAGATGTTGTGAAAAATGTAAGATCTGCTTTAAATGCAATAAGTCACCTCAGGTATTCTGCATCGCAAATATTGCTTTCATATATATATGTAATTATTTTTAACTGAAACACTCAGAAATGAAAAGTAACCCCTGCCCTTCTCTCTTTCACTGCCTGGAGATAAAGCCCAGTTTGGTTTATTTCTGCCATCCCTTTTTAAAAAATATTCCTTATATGGCAGTTTCTAAGCAGCAAGATAGTCAGCTGTGTGATTAAAATGTCAAAAAGAGTAGGAAAACTGGCCGCTGGGAAAAGTCTGTTTGGAGATTTACATAAAGGCAGACGACTGACTGGGGAGTGCTGAGCCCCCAGCTTGTAGACCGCTTGCCGCTCCCCTCCCAGCCCGTCGCAGGCCCTTTTGTACCAAGGAGCTGGTGGGAGCTCTTCTGCAAGCTGCATTCGGGGTACCTGCAAGTTTATGGCTGTTGAACCTCTTTGGGGCCTATTTTGTGTTTCTCTTTCTCTTAGGAGCCCTCTGTCTTTAACTTGGAGAGCCCCCTTCCCCTGCATCTCACAGTACAGGGTGGGGGTTGGGGGAATTGGGGTGAGGCCACAGATCCAGAGTTGCAATGAAATGGGTTTAGTTTATGACCAAGAACAATCCCCGTTTACCTTAAACCTTGTAAACTGGGTAAGTCGGTACTCCAACCACAGGGCCGTAGATCCTGCTTCGACCTGACAGGAGTAGGGTGGTCCTCCTTCGAGGCCCTGCCCATGGCGGTCTCTGCTCTGCGTACCTGATACCCTGGTTACCAATGTAAGGCCCGTGGTCCCAGCCTCACCTCCTAAGAACATCATAGTTTGCATTTTAACAAGGACCCCCCCCCCCCAACCCTCACAGGGGATCCCTGTGTCCTGTAAAGCTTCAAAAGTGCTTCTTTATACCAATGCCGAGGGTGGGTCAGCTCCCCAGCAATGATGGGCAGCTGTGACAGGCAAACACATTGGCTTCTAGGTGAGCCAATTTTCAAGCTAATACCTGACAGTCTTGCCTTGTTTTTAAGAGCCTCTTGCCTTACAACATAGCTAGTAGCCAGAACACTATGCTTTCTGGGTAACTATTATGTGGTACTACATTCTGGTTAATTTGGGGGGATTAACCTGACAGCACTTGGTTTACATAAAGGGGGGAAATTATTTTACTTTAAGGTATTCTGTGGTTGGGAATGTTGAACATTTCGTTTTAAACAAAAAGCTGTGTGTAGAAAGGCGCTGGGCAAGTTTCCCCTGAGGAAGGGGATCTGGAGGAGATGGATGTTTCAGTTTTCATCTCTGGTGATGAGGAATGTGGCCACTTCATTCGGAGGCAGTTTTTCATTTCAGTGGCGTGGAAATCAGTGTCATCGTGGTTTCGTCGATGGCAGTTTAAGTGTAAGATCAGCGCCTGTGATTACAGTGGCTTGGAACTGGCCTCCGCTTGTCCTCGTTCGGCAGGCAGTCTGCTCAGCTGACCACTTCATGGACCCTGAAGGTCTCTTGTCCTAGTAACAGCTCGTGTAGTGGAAGCAATAGCTCTTCTCTTTCTGGAGAGGGTTCCTCCTGTTTTCTCTCATTCCTCAGAGTTCTTTTTTTAACCCGTTTTGGTCATTGTTGAGGGTAGGGTCTTTCCTTGACTGTCTGATGATCCTAGTTTGTGTGTGAGTACGAGGTGCTCAAAAGCTGGTTGAAAGGGCTGGGTGTGTGTGGAGGGCAGCCTTGATGCCAGCGTGATTGGCCAGGGATCCACCATTTCTTCAGGGGCACGTACCCAACTGTGATTATTTATAGGTCTTTTCTCTCGGTGAGTATCCCCAGAGAAGAGTGCTCTCATCTCTTCCTGCCGTGGAGGGCGAGCTTGCTGTCCGCCTTCTCAGAGCTGCGTGGGGAGATGCATCTGGGGCCCACCCATCCGCATGTAGAATTTTTCTTAATCCCAATTTTTTAGTATAGCACTCAAGAGTTTAGCTCTTGAATCTCTGTGGTCTTGGACTTGAGCCTTTCCAGAGAAAAACCCCACCTCCAGGATAAGGGAAGGAATGCTCCCTGACTTGGGAAGGGGTTCTGGGTGTCTAATTCTCCCTGACATGAATTTCAACTCTTTGTCCTGTGTTCGGCCCCACCTGTGTCCCTGCCTTCAGAGGGATCTGGCGTCTCTGAGGCTGGGTGGCGGGTGCTAAGTCCTCCCCTCCCCCTCCTCCAGCACTAACCTTTTCTGGTCTGTTCAATCCACGGCTCCCTTGGCAGTCTGCTTCCCACTTTCCGAAGTTTGGTGGCTTTCCTGTGGTCGTCTCCTTTCCCCACTGGTCTCTCTCAAATCCCTTTACTGCAACTTTAATGGTGTTTTGAAACAGAGTGAAGTCAAATGAGTGTTCATCTGCTGTGTTTAATGGAAAGTGCGCACACACTCTCTAATGAGTGATTGAGAAGGGGAAAGAATAAAACTTCTATAGTTATACATTTATCTTGTTTTATAGCATTTGAGGTTCAGCTCTTTGTGAAAAGCAATTTAAATAAGGATCGTGTTGGAGAGCAGTTGTTTATATTCACTTCATAATATTTCAACTCCCAGTAAAAATGAGGGGAGATCAGAGACAAGACAGCATGAATAAAAGATTTGTTGACTATACAGCCAAAGCCCATGGACTGTTGCATGGTAGAAGGTTCCACCGCCCTGGCCTTTTCTAGAATTGCACGTTTAATCTAGGTTTCCTAGTTTTGTAAGTGCTGAGTGGTGGTTCAGTGCATGAGCTTCAAACCTGCACAGAGTGCAAAACTATTTGAATTCCTGCTTTGCCGTATGCACGCCCTTAGCAAATTGTTTAACTGATTTGACCCTCAGTTTCCTGACCTAAAAATGGAGGGAATTGTGCTTTATTCCAAAAGTTATTAGAATTGAATGAATTAGTGTATGTAAGTCCTTAGCCTTGGGTGACTCCTGAAAACACGTTTTATTTACTTTGTTATATGCTAGGTCTCCTTTCCTAGCTAGCATCACTGCTCACTGTGCCAGGCACTGTGCTCAGCCTGGGAACCAGAGCCACCTGGTCTCTGCTTGCATGGATTTTTCCCTTGGAGCAGGGGCTCACTTATTCATCTATTAGCTCTGCGATGTATTGAGGCCCGACTTGGGGTGGGAGGGCGACCGTATTTGAACTTAGGTCTGCCCAACTCCAGAGGTCTTGCTCCTAACAGCCTCACTCCTCATTGTTGAGTATTTCATATAGTGAGTGGTCAGCCTCTAAACAGAACACAGTACAGACAAACGGAGGGGCATGGCTGCTTTCTGAAGGTTTTGGATGATGTTGGGGTTTGGTGTTCTAACCATTCACAAAAACCATTGCACATCCATGTGAAATAGCCCACATTTTAAGAGGGGGTGCTTAGTATTAGAGAATATTGTTGGAGGAGGTGAGGGGTGGGTAGATTGGAGCTTGGAAGTAGGTGTCTTAGTTTTGCTGTTACTATGTCCTAAAGAGTTAAGGTGAGCAGAAACTTACAGGTGTCTCTTGAGCAGTGGCGTGGTTGCTGGTTGGGGCAATTCAAGTCATCAGACAATAAAAATAAAGGGCTTTACCTCCCCTAAGTCCTTTAAATGAAAGAGAGCAGATGATGGGAGGGAAATGCCTATGATCTGTTTTGTAGGGAGTAGGTTGGGAACCAAAAGTGTAGAAAGGTTCTCGTATTTCTCCTGGTTGCATTTCTACCTGCCTTATTGGGGCCCTTCTTCCTAGTTTCTGGCTCCTACACAACAAATATTTTCATTTCCCCTCTACCCACTGTCTTCCCCCCCCACTCATATTTCTATGTGGATACGTGAATGTTTTAGATAAAATATGAATGATACTTTGTATATTGTTGCAGAGCCTACATTTTCCACTTATATTCTCCCTTCCCCTCCCGTGACCATTCTATTTTAACCTTTAAAAAATTCCCTTTCTGACACCATTAAATAAGTTATGAAGACAGCCATATGATTAAATAGTACGTTAGCCATTTAAAAACCATGGTTTCTAAAGTTTGAAATAATGTCCCTATTTGTCAAGTACCATAAGCTTCTTTGATAATGTAGCCTATTTTAAGATGTAGTACATTATAGCTGGCTGGGAATTGGCTTATTTTTATAGGAGCGTAGATGCTTTTGCAGAAAACCTTTAGATGGCAGCATCTCTCACCATAAACCATACTCTGAATTGAAGTTCTCAGATGCGTAAGGTGTCTGACACAGGAGGATGCTCAGAATCTGCCTGACTCTTCCTTTCAGTGTGCAGTGACTGAGCTGAGGCCCCTAGAGGGTCAAGGTCATGGTTCAGGGCGGAGAAGGAGGGAGACCTGTGGACCCCTATCTGGCACCCTTCTCACCAACCTCTCTCTTACTGATGGGAAGTGGTTCCTGTCTCTCTGGCCTTGTTAAAAGCATACTTTAAGTATAAGGCAACCAAGGGAAATGAGAGTCAGGTGGATGATTCTGGACCAAAATGTAATATGATGTTTGAAAGGAGCAGATGGAATGGAATAGGCAGTATATTTCTTTTAAAGCAGCTTTATTTAGATGTAATTCACATACTGTACAATCTACCCAAAGTATAGAGTACAGCCGTTTTTAGTATATTCACAAGATTGTGCAACCATCACCACAACCTAATTTTAGAACATTTTTAATCACCCCTAAAAGAAGTCCCATACGCCTTAGCTGTCACTCCACAAGCCTGCGTATCCCTGAGCCCCTGGTAACCGTTCATACTTTCTGTAAGTTTTCCTATTCTGAACATTTCATATGAATGGAATCATATAATGTATAGTCTTTTGGGGACTGATTTCTTTCACTTAGCATAGTGTTTTCATGTTTCATCAATGTTGGAGCATGAATCAGCACTTTCTTCCTTTTTATTGCCCAATAATATCCCATTGTTTGGATATATCACATCTTGTTGTCATCGGTTGATGGACACTTGGCTATGATGAATAATGCTACTGTGAACGTTTGTGTACAAATTTTTGTGTGAATATATATTCACATAGAAGTGGAATTGCTGGGCTATATGCTAACTTGACGTTTAGCCTTTTGAGGGTCTGCCAAACTGTTTTTCAAAAGTGGCTGTACCTGTACATTGCCACCAGCAATATGTGAGGGTTCCATTCAATTTTAAGAATTCCTGATTTTCTGATGATAAGTTGAGGTTGCGGGGGAAGTGAGAGAGAGAACTCTGGGTCTCTCTCGTGTCCCCCGAATCGCATGCCAGGTTGGCTGCTGCGCCTTTTTGAAGGCAGCTATGTCAGCTGCCAAGAAAGCAATCATCTTCTCTGCCCCACACAATTGCTGTGCGTCACCAGTCTGATAAAATGCCTGCATTCTCTGGCCGCTCAGAGCATGTTGATAGTACAGCCTGGCTGTTTGTAATCCTTGCCTCCTGACTTTGGAGATACCAAGCAACCCAGTCGTCTTTGTCCCAGTTAGAGAAAAATTCCAAATAAAAAAAGCCGTCCAGGTTCGAACATGTCAAAATCACTTACTTGACATACACCAAAGACAGCTGTAGAGACTTAACAGCAAAGGAGCAGCTTTTGTTTTTGTCAGAGTTGACATTCTCGAAACCGAGCTTACCCCTTTCTCCTTTGGCAGCCCAGACTGGACATTCCCGTCTGTACTGAAATGACTGTGTGTGTGTTCAAGGGAGGGGAAGGGGCCGGCTCTTCCTTTAGGCATATTTGGGTCCTAGTGAGGACACACACTGTACATTCTGAAGCTTTGTTTGCATCTGGAAAAAATTAGCTACACTCAGATCTTTCCCACTGCAGGTCCCGTCAGGAAGCCCAAGTATGTGGAAAGCCCCAGAGTGCCTGGAGATGCAGTTATAATTCCGTTCAGAGATGTGTCCCAGCCAACAGAGCCCAATGAGAATGGTAAGAATATGTTTTCAATGATTTTACCCCCTGAAGGTTTTATGTAATGACACTCCATTTCTGAGTGAAACTTGAGTGCCTCTTGCAGGAATGCTTTGCTAAACTGAATGTATTTGGGAGGGTTTCTTTCTTCCCTCGGGCAGTTGCAGAGATCTGTTCAGCTCATGTAAATTCTTGGAATTATATACACAGTGTATGACTAGTTGAGTGGGTGCATATGCATTGTTTAAGCGTTGAGTCTTATTTCCTCTCAATTTTGACCTCCCCGGCATGGGGGGATATGAAAAGCCAGCCAGTAGACTGCTTCCAAGACTTTGTTTTGTTTTTAGTACTCCATCGTTTTAGAATATTCTAAAGGCTTTGGCTGAAAAGTTGAAACTTTAGCTGGACAAAGCTTATAATACCTAGTTTTCTTAAAAGCATTTGGTAGCTCTTTAAAGCTTATTTTTTTTAACATCTAAAATTTTTCTTCAGGGAATGTGGAAATAGGGCCACAAAAAAATGGATTGAAACCTTTTCATGAAATTTTATATTTTGCTTTCTTCTTCTGTATCTGGAAATATGTATAATAGACATTATGAACTTAAGCATTTAATAGATATATTAATAGTTCTTTGTTTTTTAAAGTCACTTCAAGAATTTATCTGTTTGTTCCTTTCTGGGGAGTCACCAACTCAGGTCTGTGGTCTTTAGTTTGTGTGTTTTGAACTTATGTCCTATTTTCCTACAGAAATGTGGTTAGGGATCCTGGGCTATGTTGGGAAGCCTCTTTTACCCTCAGTGTGGGCATAAGTTTGTGTATAATGCTGAAAGAGAACTTGGGGAAACTCATCCATCCATATTTCCACTTTGGAATCCCTGGTGTCGTTCTCTCCCTGATGACGGGTGGCGAGGGGTACAGCTCCTCTATGTGCTACCCACCGTGTGAGCATTTTGTTTCTGCAGATGCATGGTGGGGAGTAGGGACGAAGTAGGACATGGTAGGAGAATGGAATGAGGTGAAAGTGGTGAAAATAAAGGTGAAAATGAGCTGAGAGGAGGGATTGGCAGGAGATGATAATCAGGAAGAGGAGTTTGGGTGGGTGGAAGATGAGATGGGGCCAGGAGCTGGGCATTTTGGGCAGGGAAGAGGTGCTGTTGCCTGCGTCTTGACTTGAGAAATTCTACTCTTTTTTCTTCTGTCCAGACACCTCGTTGTTTGGTTTAGGTGGGAGGTTCACACTAGAGCTTGTGCTGAGAAGGGGCAGGGCACCGGGTGTGTGCTGGTGAAGAGGGGAGAGTGCACGGTGGCGTCTGGTTAGGGCAGCCATCCTGCATAGGTGAGGACCCTCTCTGTTGTGAATTCACGTGTTCAGGATGTCCGCCTGTCAATCTCTTCTCTCATTTCTATTCTGGGTGTCGAAAGGAAAATAAAAATCTGTTCCTCTGAAGTAAATATCAATAATCAAATTTACGGAGCTGTCTTCCCATTTCAGAATAAGCCTGCCACCCCTTTCCCTCCTCCCCGCCCCCCAAAGCCTTTGTAGTCCTGGTTGGTTATGCCGCTGGCATTTTGGCTGGCCTGGACTCCATTATGTAACCTTTTCTTCCCTGGCGGGGAGTATTGTTGAGGTCCTGTCTAGAGTTTAAGATTACCCTTGGGGTAAAAATGGGGGAGAAATTTAGGATTTTTATTGGGCAAAGAAAAGAGGTTATAAAATAGTTCCCATTGTCAACTTCTCTCTACCTTGTCTAAGGCAGAATTGGCTGTCTTTCCTGGGGGCAGGGGGCGTTCTTCTCTTTGGCTGCCAGCTGAGCTAAATTCAAGTATTGTGATTGATAATCACTAGGCTAGCAGTTTGCATGCGCGCTCACTCCTGAGACCTGTGCTCTCAGATCCAGCATCATCAGTCTCCATGGGGACTGAAATTATGACATACCTGGGCTACAAATACTACCAAAAGTTTCTAGGAATTTTGCCTAGAATTAAGAAACAGGGTACGTTTCCCCCACTGTAGGTGTCTGGGAAAGGAGTGTGGTTCATGTCTGTGGGCATTTGGTCTTGCAGGGGTACCATGATGTGGGTGGAAGCCCCAGCAGAGTTATCTGTGGGTGATGAGGAGGTGAGATGGTTACCTAACAAAATTCAACTTGACAATTAGTAAAGTATTGTAATCCCTATGGAATCCTTTACATTTCAATGGGGTTAATTAAGTTTGCCATATTAAAGTGTAAATTTTTTGTCCAGGTCATTGAACCTAAAGGAGAGGCTGCAGGGAACTAAAACTAATTGAGTTTGAGTATTAACCCAAACATGTACATTTGCATGATGGACAAACTGTCATTTCTAGGGTTTAATATCAGCATCGTCATTTAAGTTTTAATTTAAAATTTGGTCGTATACTTTCCATATTTCCTTTGGGCATTTTTTTTTTTAAGTCTCGAAGACACTTTTCTGGGTGCTGTTAATAGTAGCATTTCAGTATTTGCCAGACTAACAAACTATTGAAAACAGCTCCTCATGAAATGCTTTTGAAATTTCACATAAACACTGAAATATCAAGTTATTCCTAAATGTTTAAAATACCCTTCCAGACTAAGCCGCCTTGCTTTATGGTCATGTAGTTCCATAAATTCTTGATTCTTGGCTCTCTGTTTGAAATTTAAATCAAAATAAAACAAAACCAGTGAGCACTTTGAATTTGTTCCTTAATTTATAAGTAATAGTGTTTATGTGTAAATTGCATCTTTTAGCCATCTGGGAAGTGGGTTATATGATATGGGCAGGTGAACATTTTTATTGTAAGCAAAGAACCTGGTCTATTAAAGTTTGCATTTACCTGGAGACATCTTTAGGGAAAGACATTCTACTTTATTCAGTATTTTAAAAAATTTTTGAAAAACAGCATTTTCTATTCTGACAAAAAAGAGGGATTTAATGAGGTCCTCAAACAAAATGCAATCCTCTTTTTCCTGTCAAATGGACCTAATAAGCTGCACATCCTACAGAATAAGTTCTTCACAAATAAGTTCCTATTGCTGAACAGACATTATTTGGGGGAAAAAAATGTCATTTATCCACAAAACAATATCTCTGCCTTAAGGGAAAATACAAAACCAGAGAAATTAGGTAGGATTATTAAAGTATAATAGGATTCACAGCTATGTTTCTTTGAATTAGGAGCAACCATAATCCATTTAGATTTACTCCAATCTGTCGTTAGCTACTTGAGCAAGCTTTGATGGGGAGGAATGAAGAAGTGTTAGTCTTATGAGTCATTACTCGGTGAAGATCTGTCTCAAAATATGATGGAACTTTTTTTCTGGCAGCCTGGTTAGCAAGTAAAACTAACGCATATGAAACAGCAGAATAATGAAACGCAAAACTATCTTATTGGGAGGAATGGGTCTTGATAGGTCTTGATGGCTTATGTTTTTGATTGCTATTTCTGACATTCAAAAAGATATAGAGAATGAAACAGGTATGAAGAATAACGGCACCTGTCTGCCCACTACTCAGTTTAAGAGTAAGACATAACTGTATTTCCTGCTGATCATGTTCCTCTTCTTTCCCAAGGGTAACCTTGCTCCTGCTATTTAATTTTCAGCTTCTTAGAAGGGTGATGTGCTATTTGACCAATGATTGAATAAGGTTTTAATTAGATGAAAGTACAGAATGAGGACATTCCTCATATGTGTGCAGTGGAAGAGAGACTAGAGGTAGGGTATCCATTCATTCTGCATTTCCATAAATAAACAGTAATTAAATACCTATGCCGTGAAAACTACTATGTTGGATGCTATTTGAGATGGGTTATCAAGCATAGGTCCTTCATGGAGTCTTAGAGTTTGGTGGGAGATTAAAGACCTGTATACAGAGTGACTATAATCCAAGTGGGGAAGTAGTGTTGACTAATCCAAGCTGTGTGACGAATTGGGTACAGATGAAGGTGCTGAGCCTGGAAAGACTTAATCAGAGCTGTGCCTTGAGATTTACATGGCAGCAGAGTACAGGATGGAGTGGGGCAGGAAGGAGGCTAAGATCAGGGAGAATGGTTAGAAAATGATTTTAGTAGTTAAGTGAGAGATTAAGATCTCAAATTACAACAGGAGGACCAGGAAAGAAGAGGTGATGAATGAGAAGATTCTTGAGGAATTGCAAGGACCTGGGAGCCTTAAGGGACAAAGATATTGACTTCAAGGCTTTGAGATGACTATTAGAAGGACACTGGAAGAAACAAAACCATCGGTTTTGGTTTGAGTTCAATTTCAGGCATGTTGAATTTGAGGTGCTGGTGGAACACCAGCAGAAGTGTCCATTGAACAGTTGGAAAATCAAATTTTTGGGCTCAAGAAAGAGCTTAAGATGTAAACTGGGCAGCCATTTGCTTAAAAGGAATATCATGAGACCAGGTGCACTAGAGTAGAGAAAAGGTCATTGAGAGAAGGGTACTGAAAGACTTGGGGATGTTGTTCATGAGCTGTGAAAAAGGTGGAAGAAACACCAGCAAAAGGGTAGGAGAAGAATCTACAGGCCCCCACAGAATCCTGGAACTATGGATTCTCCCTCTGTGTCTCTGTTCTGATATGACAGTTGCCACTTTCTTCCTTGGAGGACAGAGTATTTGCAAGATCAAAAATCTACAGGAGGGGCTGGCCCCGTGGCCGAGTAGTTAAGTTTACGGGCTCTGCTTCAGCGGCCCAGGTTTTCGCTGGTTTGGATCCTGGGTGCGAACATGGCCATGCTGAGGTGGCATCCCATAGACCACAACTAGAAGAACCCACAACTAAAAATATGCAACTATGTGCCAGGGGGCTTTGGGGGAGAAAAAGGAAAAATAAAATCTTTTTTAAAAAATAGACTTTCTTAAAAAGGAAAAAATGTACAGGAAAACCAAAAGAGGAGATGGGCTGTTAAAAAAAAAAAAATTGTGCCTAACAGGGCTGTTTCAGGAGACTTGTGAAGGGGAATGAGTTTCAGTTGTAGGTAAGTGATAAGGAAATGGAATTAGTGAGGATAGATCACCCCTAGGAGCTGAGCAGGTAAGGGAGGATGAGAGATCAGTTAAAAGGCTGAGGGGGTGTGTGTACCTGTGGTTTTTTATTTACTTTTAAGAAAAGGGAGAATTTAGTACAATTGAAGATTTAAAGCAGAGGTTCTCAAAGTGTGCACTGTGGAATTCTAGGTGTCCCCAGGACCCTCGCAGGGGTCCGTGAGATCACAGCTCTTCAAAATAATACTAAAAAGGTATTCCCATTTCTTTCGCACTGATGGTGTAAAAGCAGTTGTTGGTAAGACTTGTGATACCTTGGTGTGCACACCAGAGTAGGGCGCCTGCTCCACTAGGGCAGCATGTGGTATTTTTCATCACCACGCACCTGCGTCAGAAATGATTCACTGAAGAATGTCCTTGACGAAACACTAAAAATAATGAATGTTATTAAATCTCGACCCTAGAATACCCATCTTTTTAATATTCTGTGATGAAATGGGAAGTCTGCATAAAGCACTTGTGCTGCATGCTGGAGTATGATGGTTGTCTCGAGGAAAAGCACTTGTGTGATTGTTTGAATTGCAAGCTGAACCTAGCCATTTTTTTAATGGAACATCATTTTTACTTAAAAATGACTGACAAGCCATGGTTATTTGAAATTGGGCATTTGACACACATTTTCTCGAAAAGGAACAAAATGAGCATGTCATTTCAATTTTTTTTTTTTTTTAAACCTGACAGGATTAGTTGCCAATGATAAAATTTGACCTTTCAAGTGAAAATTAGATTTTTGGAAATTTGCGTCTGTCACATCGAGCTTGACAGCTTCCCAGGCCTTTTCAATTGAGATCTGTGGTGATATTAATGAATATGGTGTTTTGGTATTGTGTAATAAAGTGTATCAACATTTGCAAGATCTGCAAAACCGGTGTTTTCCAAATGACCCAATACATGATGTTACAAAATTTTGCCTGGGTAAAAATCCATTTGAAGCATAAAACAGACCATTGAATTTTGCTGTAACACCACACAAGAAGTTCATTGATGCGGATTCAGAGTCAACATTGGAACTAACCTTTAAGAAATCGCTACTTGTCAAGTTTTGGTGAGGTATCAAAGAAGAATATCTGTAATTATCTGAAAAGGCTCCTCCTTTTCGCAACTACACATCTGTCTGAGGCCACAATTCTTCACATGCTTCAACCAAAAGTGCATATCACAACAGATTGAATGCAGAAGCAGACATGAGAATCCAGCTGTCTGCCATTAAATCAGATGTTAAAAAGAGATTTGCAGGGGCTAGCCCGGTTGTGTAGTGGTTAGGTTTGAGATATGTGCTGTGCTTTGGCGGTTTGGGGTTCATGGGTCCAGATCCTGGGCGCAGACCTACACACTGCTCATCAGACCACGCTGTGGTGGCATCCCACATGCAAAGTAGAGGAAGTTGGCACAGATGTTAGCTGACGGCCAATCTTCCTTACAAACCAAAAAAGAGATTTGCAAAAATGAAAAACAATGCCGCCTTCTTAACTAACTCTTAAAATTGAAAATATAGTTATTTCTTATTAAAAATATTACTTGTTAACATAAGTTTTGTTAAAGTAAAATGAATTACATACATTTTAAAAATTCCTAGTTTTAAGATAAATATCAATAGGTATAAACCACAAAAGGCAAAGTTCTTTGGAGTCTCAATTTTTTTTTAATTTTTTATTGAGGTAACATTGGTTTATGCATTTTAGAACTTCCAAGTGGACATACGGTATTTCCACTTCTGTATAGCCTACGTCATGTTCATTACCTGGTCTAATTGCCATTCATCACTGTACACATGTGCTCTTTGACTTCTTGCCCTCCCCCTCCCTTCCCCTCTGGTAACCACCTATCTAATCTCTATGTCTATGTGTGTGTTTGTCGTTGTTGTTGCTTTATCTTCCACATGAGTGAAATCATACAGTGTTTGGCTTTTTCCATCTGACTAATTTGATTAGTGTGATACCCTTAAGGTCCATCCATGTTGTCACAAATGGCAACATTTCATCTTTTTTAGTGGATGAGTAGTATTCCACACATCTTTATTCATTCATTTGTTAATGGACCCTTAGGTTGTTTCCAAATCTTGGCTATTGTAAATAATACTGCAGTGAACACGGGGGTGTATGTATCTTTTCAAATTAGTATTTTCATGTTCTTTGGATAAATACCCAGCAGTGGACTAGCTGGGTCATATGGTAGTTCTATTTTTAATTTTTTGAGGAATCTCCATACTATTTTTCATAGTGGCTGCACCAGTTTACATTCCCACCAGTAATCTATGACGGTTTCCTTTTCTCCACATCTTCTCTAACACTTGTTATTTCTTGTCTTTTTAATAATAACCATTCTGACGGGTATAAGGTGATATCTGATTTGCATTTCCCTAATAATTAGTGATATTGAACACATCTTTTCATGTGCTTGTTGGGCATCTGTATATCTTCTTTGGAAAAATGTTCAGACCCTCTGCCCATTTGTTAATTGAATTGTTTGTTGTTGGGTTGTATGAGTTCTTTCTATGTTTTGGATATTAACCTTTTATTTGATATATGATTGAAAATGTCTTCTCCCTTTTGGTAGATTGTTGTTTTGATTTATTGATGGTTTCTTTTGCCTTGCAGAAGTTTTTTAGTTTGATGTACTCCCATTTGTTTCTTTCTTTCTTTTATTTCCCTTGCCTGAGGAGACATGTTCAAAAAGATAGTGCTAAGACCAATGTCAATATTGCCTGTCTTTTCTTCTGGGAGTTTTATGGTTTTAATTCTTACATTGAGGTCTTTAATCCATTTTGAGTTAATTTTTGTGTGTGGTATAAGAATAGTGGTCTACTTTCATTCTTTTTTTTTTTTTAAGATGTTATTTATTTTTTATTTTTCCGTCTTCTCCCCAAAGCCCCCCAGTACATAGTTGTATATTTTAGTTGTGGGTCCTTCTAGTTGTGGCATGTGGGACGCTGCCTCAGCGTGGCTTGATGAGTGGTGCTAGATCTGCACCCAGGATCCCAACTGGCAAAACTCTGGGCCACTGAAGTGGAGTGTGTGAACTTAACCACTCAGCCACGGGGCAAGCCCCTACTGTCATTCTTTTGCATGTGGCAGTCCAGTTTTCCCAGCACCATTACTTGAAGATACTTTCTTTTCTTCATTGTTTTTTCTGTTCTTGGTTCCTTTCTCAAAACTTAGCTGTCTATAAGTGTGTTGGTTTATTTCTGGGCTATCAGTTCTGTTCCATTGATCTGTATATCTGTCTTTCTGCCAGTACTGTGCCGTTTTGATTGTTACAGCTTTGTAGTATACTTTTAAATCAGGGAGTGTGATGCCTCCAGCTTTGTTCTTTTTTCTCAGGATTCCTTTGGCTATTCAGGGTCTTTTGTTGCTCCATATACATTATAGGGTTCTTTGTTCTAGTTCCGTGAAAAATGTCTTTGGGACTTTAATAGGGATTGCATTGAATCTGTAGATTGCTTTAGGTAGTAGAGACATTTTAACTGTCTTAATTCTTCCAATCCATGAGCATGGAATACCTTTCCATTTCTTTGTGTCATCTTTGCTTTCTTTCAACAGTGTTTTATAGTTTTCAGTATACAGGTCTTTCATCTTCTTGGTTAAATTTATTCCTAGGTATTTTATTCTTTTCGTTGCAATTATAAATGGGATTGTATTCTTGATTTCTCTGTTGTTATAGACATGCAACCGATTTTTGTATGTTAATTTTGTACCCTGCAACTTTGCTGTGTTTGTTTATTATTTCTAATACTTTTTTGGTGGATTCTTTAGAGTTTTCTATATATAAAATCATGTCATCTGCAAATAGTGACAGTTTTACTTCTTGCTTTCCAATTTGGATCCCTTTTATTTCTTTTTTGTGCCTAATTGCTCTGGCTAGGATTTCCAATACTATATTGAATAAAAGTGGCAAAAGCAGGCATCCTTGTCTTGTTCCTGTTCTTAGAGGGATAACTTTCAATTTTTCACTGATGGGTGTGATGTTAGCTGTGGGTTTGTTGTATATGGCCTTTATTATGTTGAGGTACTTTCCTTCTATACCCATTTTATTCAGAGTTTTTGTCATAAATGGGTGCTGAATCTTGTCAAATGCTTTCTCTGCGTCTATTGAGATGATCATGTGATTGTTATTCTTCATTTTGTTGATGTGGTGTATCACATTGATTTGGGGTGTTGAACCTTCCTTGCATCCCTGGAATAAATCCCACTTGAGTGTGGTGTGTATGATCCTTCTAATGTATTATTGTATTTGATTCACTAATATTTTTGAGGATTTGTGCATCTATGTGCATCAGTGATATTGGTCTGTAATTTTCTTTTTTTTATTGTCCTTGTCTGGTTTTGGTATCAGCATCATGTTGGCCTTGTAAAATGAGTTAGGAAGCATCCTTTCCTCTTTAATTTTTTGGAAGAGTTTGAGGATGATAGATATTAAATCTTCTTTGAAGGTTTGGTAGAATTCACTGGGGAAGCTATCTGGTCCTGGACTTTATTTCTGTTGTATCCATTGTAATTTCTCTTTTCTGATTTTATTTATTTGAGCCTTCTTTTTTTCTTAGTGAATCTAGCTAAAAGTTTGTCAATTTTGTTTATCTTTTCAAAGAACCAGCTCTTAGTTTCATTGATCTTTTCTGTTGTCTTTTTAGTCTCTGTTTCATTGAATTCTGTTCTGATTTTTATTATTTCCTTCCTTCTACTGATTTGGGGCTTTGTTTGTTCTTCTTATTCTAGTTCCTTTAGGTGTAATGTTAGATTATTTATTTGAGATTTTTCCTGTTTCTTGTGGTGGGCCTGTATTACATAAACTTTCCTCTTAGTATCACTTTTGCTGTCTCCCATAGATTTTGGTATATTGTATTTTCATTTTCATTTGTCTCCAGGTAGTTTTTGATCTCCTTTGACTTCTTCATTGACCCAATAGCTGTTTGGTAGCATCTTGTTTAATCTCCACATATTTGTGACTTTTCCAGTTTTCTTTTTATAGTTATTTCTAATTTCATACTGTTGTGATCAGAAAAGATGCTTGATATTATGTCAGTCTTCTTAAATGTATTGAGACTTGTTTTGTGGCCTAGTAGGTGATCTCTCCTGGCGAATGTTCCATGTGCACTTGAAAAGATTGTGTATTCTGCAGTTTGGGGGTATAATGTTCTGTATATATCTATTAAATCCATCTGGTCTAGTGTGTCATTTAAGGACAAAATTTCCTTATTGATATTCTGTCTGGATGATCTGTCCTTTGATGTAAGCAGGGTATTAAAGTCCCTTACTGTTACTGTGTGACTGTCAATTTGTCCTTTTGTGTCTGCTAATATTTGCTGTATGTATTTAGGTGCTCCTATTTTGGGGGGCATAGATATTTACAAGTGTTACATCCTCTTGTTGAATTGTTCCCTTTATCATTATGTGATGCCCTTCTTTATCTCTTGTTATAGTTTTTCTTTTAAAGTCTATCTTGTCTGATGTAAGTATTGCTACCCCGTCTTTCTTTTTGTTTCCATTTGCATGGAATATCTTTTTCCATCTATCAATAGATATAACACACATAAGCCAAAGCACTTTGCAGTCCTCATTTTTAAGAGTGAGATCTGATAACAAAAAGTTTGAGAACCACTGGCTTACAGGAAGGAAGAGAAGGAGAAAGTAAAAATAGATGAGAAAATTGACCCAGAGTCTAATAGTTATCTAGACTTGAGAGGATGAGGACTTAGAGATAAGTGGCAGTGTGACTGAAGAGGAAAAGGCTAATTCAGGAGACATTTTGAAAGAAAAAATAATATGATTTGGTGACAATTTCATTATGGGCGAATGAGATAAAAGCTTAAAGATAATTTGTATGATAAAATGTTTTCACATTACAGACTCGAAACCAACTATTGACAGAACCAGAGCACATTCATGGATAGATGCTCTTATATAAATATTATTTTTGGAGATCCAAGGAGGAATGAATGGTGATGGCTTAGGAGAAGGACCAGCCAGAAAGAAACAGGAAAATGCTTGTAAATAAAAGGCAAGGAAGGTAGGAGGTTAGTCAAGAAACAGGTTATGGGACAGGTAGAGGCAGAGGAAGAGGTTTAACATCAGTCAAGACCATATCACATTTTAACAGACCTGATTCAGAAGTACTGTCTTAGGGGTCAGCCCGGTGGCACAGTGGTTAAGTTCTCATGTTCTGCTTCTCAGCGGTGAGGGTTCGCCAGTTTGGATCCCGGGTGCGGACATCGCACCGCTTGGCAAAAGCCATGCTGTGGTAAGCGTCCCACATATAAAGTAGATGAAGATGGGCACAGATGTTAAGCTCAGGGCCAGGCTTCCTCAGCAAAAAAGAGGAGGACTGGCAGTAGTTAGCTCAGGGCTAATCTTCCTCAAAAAAAAAAAGTACTATCTTAGAAACTGATATTAAGTCAGTTATTCAAGGTCATGTGCTAATGAATGGGCAAACATTGTCAACAAAGCTCCCTGCTCTGTAGATTTTGAGGAGGATGAGAGTGGAAAAAAGGTTCCTCTAGATGGAATGATAGTTGTTAATCTCCAGGGACCTCCACGGTTCCAATAGAGTCTGGCTGTGAGAAATGACTAGATGGGAAATGAAAGCAGTAAGTGAGGGCCAAGTTGGAACAGTTTGATAATCAGAAAAAATAGGGAATTGATTGTCTTGAAGGAATAGTGAGTTCAGAAAAAGTTATTTAAGACAGAAAAATGGTAAACAGAAAACTATTTTTAGGTAAGAGAAATATAAGCACATGAATATAGATATGAATCCATGAAACCAGAAAATGAAATAATAGTGAGAAAGTGGGCTCTTGGTCTTAAAGTTGGTAGAAACAGTGACCAATTTTGATATAGCAACTTATTTAAAGATGTTTGGCTTATAAGGTGTTTCTCACACATTTTTGTTTTGAGCCTCACAACCTATAAGAAGGGGGTTATGGCCACTTCCCTAAAGAGGAAATTGAGGTTTAGAGAGGTTCATACTGTAAGGGGTCCAGAATAGCTTTAGTGTGGAGAAACATCCTTTCTTCCGAGACTGTAGGGAAGAGTAAAGGGATGATGATTAAGGACACAAGTACGTTTGAAGTTATGATGGCGGTAATTGGGGAGCTGGTCAGTTTATGGATGGCACTTGAGTGTTTGTGCCCCACATGTGTTCCAACGGTAAGAACAGCTAAAAAGAGACAGGCAAGAAGTGAACCAAGAAATTCTCTTTGCCTTTCTCCACCTGGTTATTCCACAATGGTGTGATATCAAGGATTCTTTGAAAACATGATTGGGAGGAATATCGTGCTCCACTTGCCTAGTGGATTCCCAGGGAGTGTGAGGCCAGTTATTCTCTCAACTCCAAATACAGCCATCCTAAATTCTTTAGATATTTAACTCTGTGAGATGTAAAGTATTGCTAAGAGATGAGATCTTTCTCTCCAGGCCTCATCCTACTAGTATTGGGTAAGGTACACCCATTATTGATGAGTGATTTAATATTAACTATACAAAATAAAATAGACTCTTCCTTTAGAGTGTCCCATTGGATTTTGGTTTGGGGGTCATTTTCGAGTAAGAATTAGCTCAAAGAAAATCCTGTCTGTTCGAATCTCAGTATTTAAAGATTGGCTATGGAAGTGGCACTGCATTTCCATTTTACAGTTGAGTGTATAGTTTGAGTTCCCAGGCAACTCATCTCTCCCAGCGTGACACTGTTACACTTCACCCAGGGGTCCTTCTGCCAGCGTGAAGAGTTCAGTGAGAGAAGGCTCTGTGCATTAGGGGAGGAAAGATGCAGAGGGCTTGACATGGATTAAGAAATTCAGACTCGAGGGTCTTCTGAGGGGAAGGTCACATTTTAGAAGAGAGAATAACAAGAAAACACAGAAGGGTTTGAAAGAAATAAAATTGCAGTGACTTAATGGATGCAAAAACTGAAATAAAGAAGGTCTGTTCATTCATCCTGAACCCAGGTAGGGTTTTGGAACTTTGGTAGCAGCAAAGTCCAAGCCGAACCATTAAGAGAACAAGTTAATCATGAATTTGGATGTCTCTTGTCGATTCAGACATTAAACCTGGAATTGCCACTGCTCCCTGTCTTGTCTGAAGGGGGAGTTTTGGATGACTAATTATCTTTGGATATATATTTTTTAGTGAAAACCTTGACAGTCTGGGCTGTCTGACTGCAGACGCAGTGCTGAGGCTGCAGTGACTCTGCTGGGGGCATCCTCCCCACCCTGGACCTCCACAGCATGCAGGGTCTCGAAGCAAGCCCCAAGTGAGCCATAGACTGTGGCCTTGTTTGTCGTCAGGGTAAATTTTGTGGCAGCCAAGCCTGTGCAGCTGCTCTCTCTGCCTCCACAGCAGCTGCCAACTGGGAGTCGTTTCTGGCTCTTTCCCGGAGTTTCAGGTTGAACCAGAAGCTAGAGTTCTGGGGCACAGTCACAATTGGGTAGCAGTTTAGAGATTGTTTCGAAAGGAAAGGGGGGCGTGGAGTAGAAAAACTGCTGAGTTCTGCCCCCCACCCACTTCTTCCCCTCTCCATCTGCATCCTGTTCTCTTTCTCTGGTTCAGCTGCCACCTGAGATAAAGGAACTGCCCTGCCTCAGCCTTGGGGAGAGGGAGGGTGGGACGGATCCTGCTCTGAAGCAGTTCAGCCCTTGGGTGTGCCTGGGTTGTGTTGCTTTGGTTTGGCTCCTGCCTTCTTTTCCCGAATGCCCTTGTACCTTGAGAGTCAAACTGTGGTTGGAGATCTGTGGTGGGAAGGGACCTTCTGTAGAGTGGCCTGGAGAGTGTGGTTGACCTGCCACTGGGTGGCTCTCCTACCCCTGTTGGCCTGGGGCCATTGCCCCTTCATGTTATGAGTTTCATTCAAGTGATCCAGAAACATCAGGGTTCTCTTAACCCAGAACAATCAAGCCATCCTTATTTTACCCCTTCAGTTTTCTAGAGTAACTAAATAACATCCAAGCTGGCAAACAGCTCCTCTTCTCACCCCAAACACTGGGAGCTCTTGAGAGCAAGCAAGAGGTGGAGTGCTCTTCCTTCCTTGAAGATACAGCTGGCCTAGTTTCCTTTGTAGCTGCCATCCTGGGAACGTGACTTAGCAAAACTGATATGTGAATACAGATGGTCTTCTCAGCTCTGCTTATTTTGATTTTTGTGCTTCTTTACAAAAGGCAAAGTTGGCATTGAACTTCGGTGGTAATACCATAGCTCTAAGGTACCACATTGCAATTTTGTTCTTTCCTCATTTTATTTTTCTAAGACCTGAAGATTTCCACATCTAGGGAAAATTGGTTGATGAATGTATGAGTCTAGGTACTTAGTCAATTAACAAAAAAGGAACAAACCATTAAGATGAGTGACGATATTAGAGATTGCATATTGTTCTTAAGTTTTAACTTCTGTAAGCATAGTTTGCTTTATAAGTTATTTCATTCCCTGATGGATGCTGATTTACAAATGTAAGAGAGGTGTTAGAATGACAAGAATGCCATTTTGTCAACCATAATTAAGTTCCCTTAGGCTTTCCGATGCAGGGTTAACTTACAACTCAATATTTAAATCAAATTCAACAATAAAATCTCTTAAGTGTGAAAAGCAAGATAGCCAGCCTTAGGGAGACCAGAGAAAGGAAAGACTTCCCAGCATGCCCTGTGACCTTCAGGTAAAACCGGCTTCTAGCATTACTTTGGAGTGTGCTTAGAACTCAGCCTGATTTTTCTACACCTCCGCTTAGGGAGCAGAGTGTATTACTGGGACCTGTGTCTTGGGACACATTTCACTGGGATTTAAAATCTTGGTTCTAATGTGCATTCCTGATGATTGATCCTTGAGTTGGAATCCTGGTTTTGACTTGCAAGGCTGTGGGAAATGCAGAGCAAGTTTCCACTGAAGTAGTCCTGCGCCTGCCTGCCTTTAATGAGAGCTTGGATTTCGGCTTTACCCTGATATCTAAGTAACTGGGTCTCTGCCAGCTTGCTGCTTGGGTTTTACGTTATTTCAGCCTCCTGTGGGCATTGGCCACACTGTCTTTTAAAGAGTAAGATGAAGAGTAGACCTTTTTCTATCTTTGGTGTCTGAAGTCCCCGTTTTTCACATGACATGGAAGTGGGAATTGCTATCAGATAATAACACTGTGTTCCTCTGATTCAGGTCAAATATTTTACCCTTTGCTCTTGGAGTTGCTCTTCTCCTGTTTTCTTAACCTGTCATGGCCTCTTAATTAGAATGTATTGCTAGAGGACAGGCAGCATTGTCAAACTTTGTGCATTTTATAAAAATACACAAAAGCACCAGACAAGCAGCTGTAGTGCCAACTCCTCCAGATGCAATACTGAAATTCCCCAGAGGGGCATCTTCATTGTTTTCTTTCTTTGTTCCAGAAGCAAAGGCCGATAATGAACCGAGCTGTTCACCGGCAGCTCAAGAACTGTTGACAAGGCTGGGATTTTTACTGGGAGAAGGGATCCCAAGTGCCACACACATAACCATTGAAGAAAAAAATGAAACCATGGTAATGCCCGGGGAAGACACTGCATTTCATATCTGTTCAGAGAATGAATGGAGGGTTAATGCTCTTCCCGCCTCCTTGAGTCAGGGAGTCATTCAGGCAGAGGAGTCTAGGCTGTTGTGTATTGAAATTTATTTCAACAGTTTGTTGGCAGGTTTTTGCAGCGGGGAGGTGGGGAGAAGCAGAAGAGGGCAGAACTTAAGAAAATGTCCACATTAACCTTGTAGTCACCACCCAGAGAAGCGTGGCTAAATGAGTTAACGTGGCTGAAAGAATTCCTTAGTAATGATACTACTTTTATCTTTATAGCACCATTCTTCTCATCTGGCTGCTTTGGTATGTGCTTTCCTGAGCTTTTTTAGCCGTGGAGATTTTGGAGGGTCACTGGGGTGAGGAAGAGATTTATAGGAGAAGAGGCAGAGACAAAATAAGATGAGATCAAATGGTTCATCTCCCGGAGAGCACTCCCCATCCTAGGGAGCAGCAGCCCGCCACTTCCAAGAGGTGTGCGTTTGAATAGCAATGAGGGGCCGCAGCTTCTGCCCCTGTGAGGGGTCTCTGAGAGGGTGTCATGCCTTGAGATTGCAGTGGCCATGTCTGCTTCCCCTGATCGCAGAGCCCATAAATCTTCAGGAACTGAATCAGGTTGCAGCACTTGTGAAACATTACAAAAACAGAGTCCCCAGATTTCCCGTGCAGAGGTCAAAGAACCCATTTGTCTTCTGCAGACTTTAAATGAAAGGAAGTCTGCCTGTTTGCTATTTCTGTTTTACAAATATGCATTCCCACTAAATTATTTCTAAGACTGCCTTTTTCATAAAAAAAAAAAAAAAGAACATCATAAGGGAGGGGAGCAGAACAAGGTTATTTCTCTTTTAAAATTTGGAAGACCATGTGTATCTTAAGCTCCCTAGATTTTAAAACCTGTTTTCCATTTTCATGTTTGTAGTTTTATTGTTTTAGCAACAAAAACAAAAGAATGTGTAGAAGCGTCCTGGGTAAGCCGTGCTAACTCCTCCTTCCGTTCGTCTTGCAGTGCACAGCTCTGAGCCAAGGCGTCAGTCCTTGCTCCACACTAACAAGCAGCACCGCATCTCCCAGCACCGATAGCCCCTGCTCAACCTTGAATAGCTGTGTCAGCAAGACGGCAGCCAGCAAAAGTCCCTGTGAGACCATTAGCAGCCCTAGTTCCACACTGGAAAGCAAGGACAGTGGAATTATAGGTAAGAAGCACACTGCTCGGTAATGTAATGGCTCCATGCACGTCAGCCAGAGCATTCACCAGGCACTTCTTAAAGAGGGTTTTAGCGTGGTCTGTGAAGGTCGGTCGGCCAGGGCCCGCCCTGTTCTTTGCAGACAGCACTGGCTCCATGTACAGCCGAGAGAACGAAGCATCCGTTTTTACATTCCTGGGTGTTCATTTTATAACACTGGGCTCCTTTGGTAAAAAAAATTTTCCAGATCAGATCTGGCCTGTGTAGTTAGAAAAAAATCTTCCCTCCTCGCCAATTAATTCTGTTTGTTGGGGATCGGGTCCCACTAGGACACACAGGAGGGCAGTGAAATCCCTACATGTGTAGAGAAATCTTCCCAGCTCAATCTCAAGGTCACTTATTTCCCCTCAGGAGTTTGTTCTTCATTTTCTTATAATGGGATCCGACCGATGTTTTCAAGTCAGAATTTTCCACTGTTGCCCACACACACCCACACAGTAGGTGTGGTTGTCCTGAATTGAGTGTCAGGAGACACGCATTCCAGTCCAGACACTTAGGCTGCTTAGCTAGGTGACTTGAGTGACATTTAATTGAGTTCTTTGCGCACTTTTTTCCTTCTCTGTAAAATTAAGGATCTGATTAGTTCAGTAGTTTCTAGTCCCAGGTGCACATTAGACTCATCCATGGAATGTAAGAGCCTTTATTTTCACATCGCAGAAAGACTGCATCTACGTTTCTGCAGGTGGGCCTGGGTGTCTGTGTCTCAGGGCTCCAGCTTAGTGCCTTTCAGGTCACAGATGTGGGGGACCCCTGGATAGATTGTTGAGGTCCTCCTCTGCTCTCAGTTTGTCCTGCTGTTTAACATCGGCACTCCACTGAACAATTCAACTCCTTCCCTTTTGCTCAGTTATGCACGGGTCTTTGGGAGAGATTTTACGTTTTATTGTGGACAGAACCCCACTCAATTCCACATCAGTATGTAATCAAATGGAATGACATTTGAGCTTCTTTTTTTTCTTCAGTCACCTGCAATTTCTTTCAAGTGTAATTTGAAAAACCAAGTTGCGGGTTCATCCGGTTTGTATCTTGGAGATTGGCCCAGAAGATCTTGGAGATTCCTGGGACTGGGTTGTGGGCTCCCTGGTGTAGACCTCACCCGAGCTTTGTGAAGGGCCCCTCAGCATAAGGAAGCCACCCTCTTTTCTCAGTTTTCACTTGGATCAGGATCTTCAGTGGGTTTTTGTTTCCTTCAATTTTGTCTTATTGAAATACGATTCACATACCATAATATTCACCCATTTAAACCATTGAATGGTTTTTGGTGTATTCAGAGTTGTGTGACCATCACCACCATCTGATTTCAGAACGTTTCATCACCCCAAAAGTAACCCTCTAGCCACTGGAAGTCACACTCCATTTCCCCCCTCACCTCTGGCCCTCGTCAACTGATAATCTACTTTCTGTCTCTATAGATTAGCTTATTCTGGACATTTCATAGAAATGGTGGGTTGAGATTCTTGTAGCAAATTTAACTTTTTTTCACTCAGCTTCAAGCCCTTCCTCTGAATTTATTCATCTAATTCTCCGTTCTTGTCTCTCTCTGCTTCCCCACCTGCTATTTAGTCTAATCCAACTAATTTTTCCCTATGTTGCTTCTTTTCTCATGCCCTGTCTCTCTCTGAGCTGTCCACCATTGATAGATCTCTGAGTATTAATTCTGTGATAGCCAGACGACTTTCTTTACAGCATTCTTAGCTCTTCTGAAATTTCCTCTCCTCCATAGAGTTCATCTCCCTTCAACGAGTTTTTTTTTTTTTTTTTTGATAGTCTCTTTCTTTTCATTGTATGTTCTGGCATTGGCATTACATGCCTCTGATTATAACCAAGCCAGTTTTTTGTTTTGATAGCTAGAAACGTTTTTAGTAACAGAAAGCTACCCTCATTCATTCATTCATTTATTCATCTCTCTTTTTTGAGATACAGTGCTGCAATTTAAAAAGTGTTCTAAAGAGAGGAAGGAAAAGTTGCTGGTTTGGTTTTCTGTATTGTCAATGAAAGACTGAGCCACAGGAATGTTTGAGACTCTTAATTAGTACTTATTTAATACAGCCCCACCCAATCCTGGACTGGGTAGTCCCCCTATTGTATGCTTTCCGTAACATCTCAACATTTTTCCTTCAGTTTACTTACTCTTATTATTTAATTTTGTCTCCATATGGATAGGGGTCTCATCTCAATTATTCTGGCTATCTACTGGGCTCCTAGCATGGTGTTGAGAATGAGAAATTAAGGAATTGTTACTACTGTTAAGTTGCATTGAAGAAGGGAATGTCTAGTTGGTTTGTAAAGAAGCTATGCAGGATTCCCGTTCCAAATTGGCATTGTCAAATCTTTTAAGGTCATCTATATTTTAAGCTGTGTCTTGTCGTTAAAGTTAAATGACACATTTCACGTCATTGAGGCTGTCCTTCATTCCTCGGCTCAAGTCAACATGTTCCCTTAACTTGGCTGAACATGAAAAATGGTGACAATGGAGATGAAAGCAGGAGGAATTAGGAAGTGGTAAGTCCCTCTTTTACAGAGGATCCCCAGCTTCTGGAGATCGTGCTTCATGCTGCTTTAGCTGGTCTCCTGCAGGAAGCAAGGACTGTAAGTGGGTGAGAGGCAAACACTGTGCCGGTGACAACGTTCCTCTGTTCTCTCTCCTTCCGTGACCTGCAGAATTAGAACCTGTTGCCAGGGTACACACTGGAGGTGTGGTAGGGAGGAGAAGGGAAAAAAGCCAGCGTTTCCTTTGTAGGCTGACTCTAGCTGCAGTTCTTTGAAGAGGCACGAGTGGTGGGGCCAGAGGAGGGAGAGAGCTTCCTCCCGAATCAGGACAGGGTATGCAGGTGCCAGTGCCTCTTCAGGAAACAGGTTTCTGTGACTCAGTTGTGGTTCTCTGATCGCTGGGGGTGGGGTGTGTGTTTTTTCTACCAGAAGAACATGCCTGTTTTTGTAAGGTGTAGCCTGGGAATGGCAGCCTTTGGGCATCTTAAATGTTTGACAGAGCAGAACATTCAAGAACACAGCAAACCTACTGGGCAGAGATGAAGGTGAGATACCTTGGCTTCCTGCTTTGGAAAGCCTGGCATTTTGCTTGTAAAACAGGCTGGTTAGGATCCATGTTCCAAATTACATAGGGCCTGGGGAAGGGAGGAAGAGGCTTTCCATTTAATTTTCCATTTTAAGTTATTTAAGATTTGTCAACACACACAGCCCGGGTTGGAGTGGCAAAGGTTTTGGGGGTGGGCGGGTATAAAGTGCACACAGCTGCTGTGCCATTACAAGCTCTGGGTAGCTATAGGCGCCCCTACAGGCCTCAGACCAGAGTTCCATGTACAGTATTAGCACAGTTTATTTAGGGCAGTTAGGGGACATTTCCAACAGTACTAACCCATCCCTCAAAATTCCTGGGCCTCCCCTTACTATTGAAGCTGATTTCTGTCATGCCAATTATATTTCATCTGAATATTTTTGCCCACCAGATGCTTGCAAGGAAACTTATGTTCCCACACGCCCAGACAGCCTTCTCAGGGCTGCCCCGGGGTGCCTGCGTTCTGTTCCTACTGGTTTTGAATATTGCTGGTGAAGAGAATTTTCATTTTAGGAACTGCTTAGTAGGAGACAGGGCAGGCTAACGACCATTGGAAGAATTTATTGGACCCCTTCTAGTGTTTCTCTGTGAAGGCCAGGGCTTAGCGGGACCCTCCCCACCCCCTGTTGCAACTTTATTCTGTCGTACAGAGGGGAGGCCCACTTCATCCTATTTCAGGAGGTCCAGGTTCTTCCTACATGAGTGTCTTTGGAGGTGTAATAATTCTGTCATGTAGAAATACTATCTAAGCTGGATGGGATTAATTAAATTCCCCATGAGTATCTTTTCTTTTTAAGTAAAATTCCTTACCCTTTATGTATTAAAATCAGTGGCATTCCCTAGTAGTTAGTGTCTGCTTTTTCAAATTTGCAATGTGAAGACCTGCTCAACGTGAAACCCAGCTGTACCCAATCACCATAAAGTAGCTTTTTAATTATTTGCTTTGAAAAGGAAAACTTCATAAAGAAGTAGCTTTTCAAGGTGTTTTCTCCATGTTTCTTAGTGACACTCCTTTGAATATGACTTGCTTCCAACTGTTTCAAATGAAAATTGTAAACTCTTATTAATCCCAGGTTAGAAAAAAATTGCATATGTATATTCATTGGAATGTGTGTAAAGACCGGTCTGATTTTTTAAATAATAAAAGCATCACCGAAAGTAGTGGATTTTAAAGCACTTTTTGGTCTAAACGTATTATTTGATTTTTGTTGATATCATATCATGATCAATACTTTTTCTTATGTGTGTGTATTTCATGAAAATGGGCTATTTCTCTATTTAGGAAGAAGGAGGATATAGATTGGAAGAGGAGAAACAAACAAAACCCAGCTTCCTATCAAGAGTAACAAAATAATAAATTCTTCCTATCTGTTATTGATAGATTTGCCCAGGAGAAGGCCTTACAGGTATCAATTAGAAAAGTTCTGGCTGAGAGAGAGGCCGTTTAAAATCAGTCGTCCCTTCCACTCCCTTCCTCTACTCTCTGCTTGTACCTGTTGACACTTACAATCTCCAAATGACTTTCATAGTGTCCTGAATCTGTTTCTCTTTGAGGGGTGGTATTAGGACAGCGCTGTGAAGGGAGAGGAGGGGATTCTCAGTGGACTGGCTGCATCTCCCCCTCTTGGTGTGTCTCCCACACAGAGTAGGTGTGTCATTTACCTGCCTGCCTCCCCAACACCGGAACCACCACATTCCACCAGGTAGCTTTCAGGATGATTAAGTGCTGAGAATTTTTTGAAAAGGATAAAGAACTTAGACTCTTCCTGCTGCCCTTCCCCTTTCTTTGGTTGCGGGGGTGTGTGGGGGGGCTGCATTTGCTCGCTACTCCTCCCTGTGAAGCTGGGAGGCAGGGGTAATTTAGTTCCTTCACAGAAACACTTCTGCAAAACTGGCTTGCAGTAAAACACAGGACACTTGATTCATATCCTGCTGGTGCTTGCTGGAGTTTGGCAATATTTATTTTTCTGCCCCGTTGCTTAGGACATAAAAGTCGGCCCATGATAACTTTTTTTTTCATCTTCCCGTGTCTCTCTTCTACGCCCTTCTAGGCTCGTAAAATGAAAGCGATTGCAGAGGTAGCTTTAGACCTTTAATTTCCTGGACTTTGTGTCCCAAGAGAGATGATCAGCTGCAGAGAGAGGCATACAAAGAGGAATTAATTGTACTTTATTTTCATTTGTAACTTGTTGTAAATCCTGCCCTTTTGATTTTATGCTAATGCTACCTTGTTGCCACCTGTATTGCCCTGCTTGCTACTAAATTGAAATGCTTTGAAATTGATTTGGTAATAACTATTTAGAGTGTTTCAGATCTGTGTTAATATTCATTTTGCTACATTGCCTGCAATTTAAAAAATCATCCTTAATTATAGAAGCTTTTTTTAATCTCTTGGGTGAAGGAGGAAAATTTGCCATTACATATATAATTTGGTAATGTGTGTAATGTGGGAAAGAAATGCTTGGTGATGATTCGAGTCAGCAAAGCACCTGCTGTACTTTTTATTCAGACTATGATTGGATTCTTCTGGCTGTTCTGTTGGTGTAGCAAGCATTTATTGGCACCTACTGTGTACTAAGAGCAATTTTGTTTAGTACTGAGACAATAAAGGTAAGGCACAGTATCTGTTTCAAAACTTGTGTAACTGTGGAACCAAAGAATGGTCTTGGAGACCTGGGCAAGTTGTCAGTTGCTGAAAAAGGTTTAAAACATGGCAATGATTGACACCTCTGATGGAAGATGTATGCTGTAGAGGTGCATAATAATACCAACCACTAATAGTGCTTTATGTTCTTTTCCAGAAGAGTCCAGAACTCTGTAGAGTCACTGGACTATGTTAGAAGCTCCAGTGTATAGGGTATAAACAATAATATATATATGTATGCATCTAGCATACAGGTTATGCGAAGCTTTACCACAACACTGTGCCATGTGCTATCGCTAGAAAACTTCATGTTGTTTAAGTTCATAGGCTTTTCTCTGGAGACTGTTACCTGCTATGTCAGACTGAGTTTGGGCAGTGTGGCTGAGCAAGGTGGGTCTGTCCTCCTCTCTCCCACCACCCTACCCCAGCTGACTTTTTCAGGTCTTTTCACAGTCAAAGGGCCTGATGAATGCTCCTGTGAATGCATGGCTCAGGTCCCTGGCCTCGCTGCATGTCATAGCAGAGCACAGATTGCACAATGTGGTGAGCACTGAGCTGGAGATTTGGTACAGAGATCTGGTTGTTACAAGCCAAAGCACAGGGCTCCCGTGCAAGGCAAGAAGGGGGGCAGGGCCCTGCAGCACATTACACAGGGCTGCCCAGAAGAGCCAGGCTGTTGTCCATGGAAAGCTGAAGAAGGAGAGGCCAGAATGTCCCTGGAACCAAAGGTACCTCAGGCTGGCTTCCATGTGGCATTCCAGGCGAGGGTGAGTTAGCTTGAGTGCCTTCTCCATAGCCCTCTCCTTGCTCGGCTGAGGGAGGTGGAAGCAGTCACTCCAGGGGAGCTGCAGACTCTGTTCCCTGTGTGGTTGGTTAGTTTGCAAGCAGGGTGGAGGGAGCAGTGCAGCCTGGCATTTCTGCTCAGAAGGTTTCATGCGGGCCGGTTTCCTCCATGCCATCTTTCCTTTTGTCACTTGGGAACATCCGAAAAATAGCATGGCAGCCTGAACTGTGTGACATGTGAAGAGTGAGTGCAAAGGAGAGGAGCGGAACCTTCTGTCAGGTCAAGAGGCCCAGGGTATTGGGCATGTCACTTCCTTGACTTGTCTCTTTGATCTTTTCTCAATCTCATTTTAGACTTTCTTTGCGTTCTCTTTTGAAAGTCGTTAGTGATCTTTATTCAGTCAGGTCAGAGGAGGCTATCTGCAGTAGTTGGATTTCCCTTTTTTATTCAATTCCTCCTTTCTCCCACTTTTATAAGTAACCATTATATTTCTTTCTTGTTTGATCTACAATTCATTGGTCCAGTGTTTTAACTTTTAAACTCTTCATGTCAACCGTTAAACTGAATACAGAAGGTAAAAAATGTTTGGTTTTTTAGCTACTTTATTTTTCTTCAGTTGTGTGTGGGGGGAACATCCTTGAGTACTCATGACACATGAGGCACTTTACATATGCCCTTGTGTCTGATTTCCGCCACAACCAGGGAAGGACAAAGGACTCTCCTCACAGAGCCCTGGCTTTGAAACTGGAGAATGCAAGACAATGTATGGAGTGCTTGAAGAAAATGTCAATTTCTGGGTTTTTTTTTTTATCCTTTCAAACTGTACATTTTTGTGTGTGTTTTATATTATAATAAATTAGAGTAGTACATGTGCATAATTTATAAAGACGTGTATTTGGGATGCATGCTCACAGTTTTCTAATAGTAGAACAGTCCTTGTGGGGCTTCCTGCCCATAGGGCTGTTATGATATTCAGTGAGCTGAGGCATGGTAAGGGCTTAGAAGAGCCCTTAAGGGCTTATGTAAGAGCCTGTACATAATAAGCACTATAATAATATTTGTGTTAGCCACCATTGTTGTTATTTCCTAAGCATACTTATTTATTTATAATTATTTTTTCCCCAATGGATTTGAAATGCTCACAAAGAGACATTTAGTAGAACAATATTTTTCCAGGGAAGAAAGGAAATAAGAAGAGCAAGAGAAAGATGAAATCAGGAGTCAGGTTCATAAGATTTCATTCATTTTGCTCTTAAGTGGGCAGAAAGTTTTACTCTTAAGATTCCTAGTAGCCAATATATAGAGAGAAACAGCATCAAACACATAAGATGATTGTAAAGTACAGAGAAAAATGTACCCATTGCTAGTGCTGGGCCCGGAGGGGCATGCCCCCTTGTAGGTCCTCAGAAGGAAAGCAGCCAGGGTTTGAACCCAAGCCCCTGGCACTTTTCACCTCTTGTCTTTTCTGAAGCTCAAAGAGAAAAGAATTCTGCTCTATGTAGTATACTCTTGATATTAATGGCCTTTTAGTTCCTAAACAATTCTGGATGAAAGCTATAGTCAGTTTAATTTTCTTCTTGATATTCTTTTTTAGATCCCACCAAACTGCTTATTGGACCCTGGACTTATACTGATTTTTTAAAATTCTATTTTAAGTGTACATCCATCATATGAAAGAACCTTGAAAAGGCAAAGAGCGGGTGAAGGAAAGAGGGGAAGAAGAAGGAAAACAGTTTTATTGCAGCTTTATATAGGAAAACATTTAATGACTGAGTGGATCTCTCTGCTTCCCTCACTCCCAGGCGACCCGTGACCCCCTCCTGGCTGTTGTGAGCCCATGAATGGCCTTTCTCCACTAGCCCCTGCCCAGGGGCTACAGTTTTTAACAAGGCAGATTTCATGAAATGCAAAATATTTTTTAGCCACAGATACTTACAGAACTCCTTTTCTGTGCTGAGCACTGTGCAAGGGAAAAAGAGTTTGAAAACATACTGCATGTGCAGTCAGAGGGACTGCTCTTGGACACACCACTAGCTCTCTGTGTGCGTGCGTGCGTGTGTGTGTGTATGTGTTTGTGTGAGATAACAGTTTCCCCTGAGTCTGTTTCCATATCTGTGAAGTAGGGTTGATGGTTCTTAGCCCACTCACCTTTTCTCGTGGGATGTGGGCATCACATATATGTCCAATGTACTTCGAAAGTGCTTAGGAAGTAGTGTAGCCCTGTGCGCTAGAAGGTCGGGTTAAATGTGCTGTTACCACAGCGGACCGTAACACACTGTCCCTGGCTAAGAGGAATTTTCAAACGACATGGAGAGTCAGAAGTAGTGCCTGTGAATCAATGAGCAATGTGAAACCTAATTTAATACTAAATTGTGAGGCACAGCTCAACCTCATAGCTTCACAAAACATGAGGCTGGAACTAATGAAATGAAACATAACTCATCTCACAGAATCCTGCATGTTAGAAGAGTGGTGGAGGCCCAGTCTTGAGTCATGATGGCATCTGTACTGGACGGAGGAATAACGTTAGAATTTTTGAGTTGTTACGGAACTTTAAAGATAACCCAGTCTCCGGGAAATGTCAAATGGCACTTATTTTTTAGAGCTGTTTGTTTTGTTTTGTTTTTGAGGAAGATTAGCCCTGAGCTAACATTTACTGCCAATCCTCCTCTTTTTGCTGAGGAAGACTGACCCTGAGCTAACATCGGTGCCCATCTTCCTCTATTTTATACGTGGGACGCCTACCACAGCATGGCTTGCCAAGCAGTGCTATGTCCGCAGCTGGGATCTGAACCAGCGAACCTGGGGCTGCCGAAGCGGAACATGTGCACTTAACCGCTGCACCACCGGGCCAGCCCCTAGAGCTTTTTTTAAAAAAAGTCATCATAGTTAAGATATTGCCCTAGTTGTGTGTGTGTGTGTGTGTGTATTGACTTGAAGGTGACTTGGGTTAACTTAATTAGGAGCTTGAATTTCTGTTAGCCTGGAAGAAAAATAGGTCTTTTTGAGTAGCTTGTCATTTGTGGTAAGAACCAGCTTTCTGTTTCTTGAAGACCATGGAGCTCCCCATTTGGTGTGCTTCTTAGGTCATGTAGGGAACCTGGACTTGTGGGGCCTTGGTCTGCTTCAGGGCCTAATCTTGCCTGCGCTGAGATGAAAGTATGCTGCATGGGCTTCATGGCGTGTAGGTGGATCTGGTATTGGACCTCAGGGAGGAATATTGTGAAGTGGGGCATCTTTGTGGGAGGGCTCCTGGCTTCAGCTCTTCTCACCTGCCTGCCCCAGGGCCCTGGCGAGTGTGGACAGTGGAATGTGTCTCTTAGCTGAACTTCATGAAGGCAGTGGGAGGATCTTCTACTTATAAACATAGTATAAACTTGTAATACCCTCCTCTTTAAGAGGCGACCCCATCTGAGACTTCCCCTCCCAGCTCCTGGTCCTGCACCTGAGGGCCTTCCTCTCCCAGCTACTCTCCTTCCGCTTGCTGCCAGGACCTGAGTGTTGCGTCTCAGCGGGGTCTGGAGACTTGTGACTGGGCAGTGAGAGCTGGACCTTCATCCTGTCCCTGCAGTCCAGGAGCTCTGACCAGGCCGTCCGTGCTGGCCTCAGCTGCTTCTCCGGGACCCTGCATTGTTGCTTCTGGTGCTGTCACTTGTCACAGGAAGTAGGGAAGTCCCAGTCTCTGTTCCCACTGCTTGAGGTCTGAGTTAGGTCTCAGATCCTTGGGGGTTTGATTCTGAAGTGCATGGCCCTGAGGGAGCACAAATGAGAAAAAGCATCACTTGGACTTTCTGTTCATTTATCATTGTGCCCCCAAATAAAACAGCCCCAGCAATAAAACCAAACACATCACTGCCACCCCTAGTCTGGAACTTTTCCTGTAAGTTAGATGTTGGGGTAGAGCCTAACCGATTGCAACATGTCTGCAAGAAAAGCATTCTGAGTCCCAAACATTGCACTTACAGGTGAAGGTTTGTAACACACTCACAACTTATTAACAGGGTTACCGTTACTAGCTAATTACCATTGATAAGCAATAATCTTATTAATAAATTAGAGTATTCCTGTGAAGCACTTAGCACACTCCCTGACATACAGAAACCTTCAATAAATGCTAGCTGCTGCTATTACCACCAGCATTTTTAGGATGGAAGGAGTCATACTTGCTAAATTTAGGCTCATATGAATGGTCCCTTAAAGAAACACACAGGGGGCTGGCCCCGTGGCCGAGTGGTTAAGTTTGCGCGCTCTGCTTCAGCGGCCCAGGGTTTCACCAGTTCGGATCCTGGGTGTGGACATGGCACCACTCATCAAGCCATGCATCTCACATGCCACAACTAGAAGGAACCACAACTGAAAATGCACAGCTATGTACTGGGGGGCTTTGGGAGAAAAAGGAAAAATAAAATCTTAAAAAAATAAAATAAATAGGGAGACGAGCAATGGATAGTAAGTCCAGACTGGAGCAGCAAGGGCAAAGACAGTTTTAGAATCACAACAGAATGCCCTGCGGTCACAGTGAGGAAATTGTTTTGTCTTTATTCCTCAACCTTAAAAAGCCTTGTAAAAATAAACAAAACAAAACCCCTTCAGACTCTTTGATCCTAGATAACAGAGTTTGTGGGAGCTAATTCACCAGCCTGTTAAGGTGTCATATCGTCAGGGTATGCAGCTGAAGCAGCTTAAGCTAGGCCACCGGGTTCTGAATACACTCTGACCTGGTGCACTCCCATTTAAGTCCCGCAGGCAGTTAAGGGCCGGGCTGCCGGGATCCAAATAGGGAACACAAAGGGATCAGAGCACATGGCCCCTGTTCTCAAGGACACATGCCAGTGTTGGGTCCACAGCAACCTGTGCTTGCATGGGGATCTTGTATAGCTCGTCATCTTTGAATTGAAGTGGTTGTTTGTAGAAGCTACGTAGGGTGACTGTTGCTGCTTTCCTTCATCGTATTCCTCCTCTTTTGCCAAGATGTTTTTCTGTGCTGGTTTTCTTTCTTAGAGGTTAAATTTTAATCTGCAGTCAAGCATCCCTTCCTTTGTTTGCATATCCCGGTGCAGGTTACATAGAGGTTTTCCATTCTGTGCTGCTAAAGGAATAAAGTCAAGTCAGCCTCTCTGGATCATCTTGAGCAGATGTTATAACATTTAATTCTAAAGATCGCGTTCTCTGCTTGACTTTGTGTTTTTGTTTTCATAGATTTTTCTCCTGCATCTCTTCTGTATTAACCATTGGGCTGTCCTGCCCCCTTCCCCCATAAATAGATGTTGTTATTTTGGAAAAAAATATTTAAAGATTCAAAGGAATTTAATGAGATCTGAATTCTTTTGAGAGCAATTCATCTTTCTTAAAAAGAGGATACATTATCTCCAAATTACGTAGATTTACCATTAACTCTCAGATGCTTTCAGACAGCTTTTTCATTTTCATCTTATCGGAGTTTTTTTCCCTCCCCTGTAGAATGATTTAGCAGTTTATTTCCCCTGATAAGCAACATTCTTCTAATTTACCAAAATACATTGTATGAAACATACTTTGATAAAAATCTGTGTAGACCGGAAAACTTTCCATTGATCACGGGGAGGGCAGTGTGTGTGTGTTAACTCTGAACAGCCCCAGCTGTGCCTGGCCTCCTTCAAAGTATTTTGGTCTCTCATTTCAGCCACAATTACAAGTTCATCCGAAAACGATGACCGGAGTGGCTCCAGTTTGGAATGGAATAAGGACGGAAGCCTAAGGTTAGGGGTACAGAAGGGAGTGCTTCATGATCGCAGGGCAGATAATTGCTCCCCAGTGGCAGAAGAGGAGCCCACTGGGTCAGCGGAGAGCGTGTCACCCAAAGCTGACGCCTCAGCTGGAGATGGTCCGGTCCCTTATTCTCAGAGCTCCAGCTCGCTAATAATGCCACGGCCCAACTCAGTTGCAGGTAAGGCCACCTCTGCCTGGAAGGGTTATCTCGCTGGGTCTCAGGCGCCCCGTGTTCACTCTCTTCACTTGGGAATCTAATCCAGACACAAGCCGGCTTTGTGATCTTGGGTCAGGTCCTTAACCCTTTCTAGACCTCAGTTTACCCATCTGTAAACATGGTAAGATGGAGCTTAATGGTCTTGAAGTGATCTTTCTGCTCTGGCTGTCTTTAAATCTATGATTTGGACTATGTGGCTTTTTGTGCATGAGGGAAGAAAATACAAAAATCTCTCTTCTTGGTTTTTGTTCTTTTAAGCCTGAGCAAATTCATGACTTTTTATTATATCTTGGTAAACAGGAATTGTTGTCTAGAGTGAGTTGGTGAATATCAGCTCAAAGAATTTCTAATCCAGCTTTCAAACTTATTTTTGTATCATGGAGGCCTGTCATACACACAGGAGGTCCAATTTCTGTATAATAGTTATAAGGGAGCCTCACAGCTTAAAATATAAGCAGAAGTGAGAGCTCTCAATGGAGGAAATGAAAATAGGCAAGACAGACTCGCCTTAGCAAGATGGGGCAGCTGGAGCTAAAAAAGTACAAAAGCGGTGGCCGTTGCTAGTTGACTGGTCCGTGAGTGGTCGTCAAGCAGGGAGAGTAGTCTGGGGTGGGTGGGAATAGGAATTCTGCATCTGAGCTGTCGTGCCTGCTTTAAGGGCCTGAGTTTCTAAACCCAGGGCTCTTGGATGGAATGTAGAAGAGGAGCTTGCTTTGGTCATTCTTTGTTACCAGCATAGCGCTTAAAAATTCTCCTTTACTAACCCATGGACCCAGGTCCTCTCTACCTACTTCAAAGGATTTTTCTGTAATTTATACTCCTTCAGGATGTGGCAGGCCATTCTGATTGTTATTGGGTGTTTTTTACAATGGAAGTCTGAAGCAGCTGATAAATTAATGGCCCTAATGGAAAAGTTCTGAGGCACAACTCTGATTCACTTTCAAAGGAAGTGAAATGGCCTCCTTCCGGAAGGCATGTCTGCCAGAGAGAAGTGCCGGAGAGCTTTATGCGCATCGAATGGTGGTTCTTCCAAAAGCTGTTGTGTCCTCCCACTGCCATCCTACTATCTATGACATATGTTGCACCCAAGGCATTTTAGACCATATTTACCTAGTTAGGATGAGGGGTTCATTTGTACTATCCCAGAACTTGATAGCTTTATTGACTTCAACAAAATAGCAAACTTGTAATCAATTTAATCAAGGTATTTTAAAATTAGGAAACACATTAATACATTAACAGTGTTAAAAGCACCCCATTTGGGGTTGTGTTTTCTGCTTGATGTTCTTTTATGTGGTCTCCTGCCCTGTGAAGTGACGGTGGGTGTGAGCTGAGCTTTTCCAGGAGGCTGCAGTGATTATAGAGCAGGCGTTCTGGTTTCTGCTGTGCCCATTCACTACCTTCTTATGGACGCACTCGAGCTAGACCTCCTGTGGCACGGGAGAGTTTTAGCTCGGGGTTCAAGCAGTGACTGCCTGGCCTGATGGGTGTGCTCATTTCTTCTGTGTTGCATGTTTTATAAACCAAAAGCATATTTTGGAAGGAAATAGGCAAGTGCCTTACCCATTAGTATCTGTTAACAAGCTAGGAGTCTGGTAGATTCTTCATTGCCTGCCCTCCTACCCCTAAAGATGAACCTCAGTTAAGAAGGAATGGCAAGATTTTGCAAGTATCATTGAAAACAAGAAAAGATTCAGGTTGTATAGACGAGATGCAGCACTGTTTGTCTAGTGATTAGAAGGCAAGCTGCTACAAATCGGGCAGTAGGCAACACTCGATGTTAGGATTAAGCTTGTTGGTAAGCCCCGTGCCCTACAGTCTCTTGGAAGTATTTGCATGTGAAGATCCATGTAAACAAAATAAATTGCCATTTGATAGGAAGCATCAAACAATTTGATTTGGTGTATGAGGGCAGAGTGAGGGCTGGCCGGTGAAGGGAGGCTGTCGGCAGGCCTCTTTTCACAGCTCTTCCAAGGGACCCGGCCCCCCTGGGGACTGAGGTTGCCAGCCTTTACTGCCGTTGAGCCTGTCTCGAGGCCTGTAGTTGTCTGTTATAAAAATAAGTTGACCAGGTTTGGAGATGGTTTCACTATACAGAGATGTTCTTTGTAAAGGTATTTCTTAGAGTGGAATTGATTTAGAGTGCTGCCGTCAGGTGATTACTGTATACCACATCCAAATGTATGACACGGACACTTTATCCTTTATTAAAAGTAGAGTGAGACACCTTTCAAGTGGTGTCTTAGAAGTTGGATAAAGGGGCTCTACTATTTTTGACTACTGTTTTTTTTCTTTTGAACTACTTTCTAAGTGGATCACAGAACTAAACTGTGCTTAGTTTTCCAGGAAACCAACAAACACAATTACTAGCCAATTTTCTTGAAACTCTAACTAGTAATTACCCTGAACTTAGTGGCGTCTACCTTTGATGGGTTAGTCTATGGTGTTTCCACAGATGTTTCTCTTTGCTCGGCTTAGCAAAATCTCCCTCTGCTTCTTTCTCCAACCGCCCACCCCAGCCCCCAAAAAACCTCTTTCCTGCAGCATCTTAAAATGTACTTCTCACCCAGATGTTAGACACAATGTGTGTGTGCAATAAGTGTATAACTAATTTAATTGTAGAGATACTAGCAGGTTTATTGCAGCATGAAATTATTGCTTTACCTCTGATTTTTTTCGGCCCTCAGTAGGGTTGTGAATTTTGAAAGCATTTATTGTTAAATACCGGAAGGGAGTCTAATTCTTGTGCTGGTAATGTCCCAGAATCTATTCTGTGAGAAGGCAGAATGTGGTCCAGGTGGGCTGCTCTGCTAGGCAGGGAACACCTGGAAGCACAGCTGGGGCTGAAGCTTCGCTGCTCTGACTCTCCGTCTCTCACTGGCCTTGACCACACCATAGACAGCAGAGGTGGCGGGCAGCTCGTGGTTTGCAGCCCTGCTGAGTGGTGGTCCATCTCAAGGAAGCTCAATCATGTTTGAAAGGGAGAATCAGACAGAGCGGTGGAGTTGCGGAGACCGCTTTGTTGTATCCTTTGGATTAAAGCTGTGATGACTGGAAATTTGAAAGCAGTGGTGTTTGAAATCTCGCCATCTCCTGCATCTGTGTCAAACCAGGGCCTTTTTGCAATCCTTTCTTTGGAACGCCCCTTATAGTCTCATGTTCTTAATCCTTTCAGTTGTCACAAAATTATAAACTGAATGTCATGTTCTAAGGAGTCAGGGGAGGAAGGGAAGTATGAGACCCCTTGGAGGCTCCAAGTGGTTTGTTTTCCAGAGCTGAAGCAGCAGCTCAGACATTCGTGGCTGTTCCAGCTCTGAACTGAACTGGCTTATGGGTTACAACTGTGGCTGCCCTGTCTCCCTCGGTCTCCAACATGTGGGTGTATTCACAGTGAGGTGTGCTGAGGAGAGGGGTGTTTGCAGAAGCCCAGGTCAGAGGCCAGGTCCCAGACAGGAGCCTGGAAGTCTGTTCCAAGCTGTAGTATTCTAGGAAGTCAGAGTGATGGGTGTGGTCCTGGTGGCCCCCAGGGAAGTTTCACACATCCTGGTTGTAAAGGACCTGGAGAGAAGCTAGAGGCTGCCATTGGATTCCCATAAATGAGGCCCATTTGGAAGTCCTGCATAAGGAATTAGCTAAATCTTTCTAACAGGAAAGATTTGTGTGGAATATTGATGTAAATGTGTACACGATTTGTAAACAAGCTGTGCACCAAAAGGATACAGAAGCTAAGTGTATGCTATTGCAGAGTCAAGGTGTCAGATGTTTCTCTATGGACTATGAAGGTGTAGGGCACGTGGTTGATGGTCCTTTGGAGAATGCAGCTTGAGGGGACACACCGTCACACATCCAGGCCATGGAGCCAGGCTTGTTGAATGAAGGAATGAGAAGAGGTGGTGCTAACAGTGATGAAGAAAAGGACTGAGGCCTTAGGAGGGGAAATAGGAAGGGCCAGATTGGGCAGATGGGGCTGGGTGGCTGGATACTGCATCGGAGCCCATTGAGATGGCTAGAGGGTTTTCAGCAGACAGATGGCCCAGCTTGACTTCTGTCCCTCAAAACTTGGTCACACTTATGATTTCACCAGCCCTTAGAGGCCTTAGCCCTTGGAATCTGACTCCCTCCTTACTCCCTCCACCCCCCATTTGCCCTCACATGACATCTATATTTTATTATCCTAGAGGATCATCGTATGTCTAGGATCAGCAGTACTTTATGTTGTGCCACTTAACCCACAGACCAAATTAGGTTAATCTTATTTAGATTTCTCACATTGTGACCTAGGATGTATATAGGAGGAGGCTCTTTTTTTTTTTTTAAGGCAAAAACATGCACTGTATATTTGCTTGTAAGATTTTCCAAGAATTAGCAAAATTATTTTGTAGTGGTTATTTTTGTAATCCAACTTGTGTGTATGTTTGAATGAACCCTTAATGCTTTTTGACGGGTACCTATGTGCTATGAGTCTTATTGATTTGATTAGAGGTAAATAAGATTCCTTATTTTTAGAATTTTAAAGAACACATGCATATATAATAGTATATAACATATACATAAAAATTTGAAGTTTAGGATTATGTTTATTTCCAATGAAGTCTACATGGCTTTTACTGCCAAGAGCTGACTTTCAGTGTTCTGAGCACTGTGGAATTGTACACGCAGAATCTGCTCACTTAACTAACAAGGTTGGAATTCCAGCCACAGCGGAAGGCTCTCCAGAGCTGCAAAGAAGATTCTAGTACCATGCTCTGTGTTTGCAGTAAGTACTGAAGCTTTATTGAGTGACACGTGATTGTCAAGTTTCTTCATAAAAATTTTTGGTGAAGTCCATCTCTTTCTAGGAATAATGGAGAATTCTAGCAACCATATCAATATGACTTTGATTTAAGAATGAGGAACAGTTGGTTTTTACCACTTTTCAATTAATGACATTGCCGGCAAAATAAACTGGGGTGGGCAAACAAAACCAAAATCACCTTGAAGTATATTTTGGTGAAAGCCTGAATGGAATTGCTTAGTAATTTATAATGTATATACTTTGAGTATGATATTAAACTCAACTTCGAAGAGACTAAACTTCAGTTTAATATTACAGCGACAAGCTCAACCAAATTGGAAGATCTGAGTTATTTAGATGGGCAGAGAAATGCTCCTCTTCGAACGTCAATTCGACTACCATGGCACAATACGGCTGGAGGTAGGGCACAAGAAGTTAAAGGTATTTATCTTTGCATCCACTGTGATAATGGATATGATGAGCTCATTCACTAACCCTGGAAAGTCTGTGATAACCTGCATTTAAGCCAGCTGTTTTAAAAACATGACGTGAAGTGTGTGTGTGCTGAAAGTTTATCTGTTAGGTGTGCTACAAGGCCATCCTTAACAATTTTGGATATGTGATTAAGTTGCTTCTGGAGTTGAAAAATAATTCTGCACTATCTTATTTTGAAGTGAGGGGTAATTTAATGTCACTGGATTTTTTTGTCACCGACAAAGAATGAGCTTTGTTTCGGTTCCTTGGGCTGCGTTGGTCATCTCCTGCATCTACCTGTAACACACACTGTGGTCAACAGCCTCACCATAAGGGGCAGAGCGCCATCACACCCGGATGAGAGCTGGGGCCCTGTCTCTAGGGAAAATGTGTTTCCATTTTACTCATACAGTAGTGGAAGAAATATGTCTTAAATACTGTTTCAGACTCTGAATGAGACACGATTTTGCCCCTTGCATCACTTTCTCTAATTCTCTGTGTGTCTGCCTTGAGTCATGAGAAAGCTTAGAGGCACGAAAGGACTCGGAAGTCATTTTAATAGGACCCTTTGTAAGACAAATAGGGTATGTTAAATGAGGTATTATGGAAGTATTCATAGAACCAGAGTGGAAATACTAACAGATCCCTTGTGGTGTAAAACTAAAGACTATACTGAGTGTAACACTCAGGCAATGATAAACTGAGTTTTTTAGTGTGTAAAATTATGACATTCTTGTAAAATAATGATCTTTTTTTTTTTTCCCCCTAAGCACGGTTTGCTCCCTACAAGCCACAAGACATTTTGTTGAAACCCCTATTGTTTGAAGTACCCAGCATAACAACAGACTCTGTGTTTGTGGGAAGGGATTGGCTCTTTCACCAGATAGAAGAGAACTTGAGGAACACAGAACTGACAGAAAACAGAGGAGCGGTGGTCATTGGAAACGTGGGCTTTGGGAAGACGGCAATCATTTCTAAGTTGGTGGCACTTAGCTGCCACGGAAGCCGCATGAGGCAGATTGCTTCCAACAGCCCAAGTCCATCACCTAAAAGTATGTCTGTGTTGAACTACTTGTCGAGTTTTTATGTTAATATTAAGATAGATGGAGGAAATTGCTGTTTGGATAGACATAAATTCCCAGTTTTCCTCAAGTTATTCCAGCTGCTGTGTCAGGTTTGCCATCGCATCGTAGAGAGCTGTTTGAACACTGCCATCGATCCTGGTGCTTATGGAGCTATAAGCTGGGGTGAGGCCGGCCGTCCCTGGTGTTCTCCCACCTGTAGGGCCTAGCTCCCTTTATCTGGGCAGAGATGGGGCAGTGAGGCCTGATCACGGGCCCCGGGGAATTCTGGGTCCTAAAACCGAGGGGGTTAGGCTCCTGACAGAACAAGCCAGAACGAGTCTGTGCAGAATTCTTTTGTACCAGGTTCTCGACAGCCTTTGTCTTCTATACTGGATTCACCAAAAGTGTAAAAACTAACTTAGAAATGGGATGGAGCAGCCAAATATTTGTCTATTCACAGCTTATTTTTTGTGCAATAAACCCGTTAATAGAAAGTGTCTCTAACATGGTGAGCAGGAACAAGTGAGCCATGAAAGATTTTTTTTTTTAAACCAGAAAGAATTTAATAAAGGAAACCAGAAACAGCAGTTCTCCGGGGAGACACCTGGGTGGGTGGGAGACAGGGCTGAGAGGGAGACTTGTTCTCCTCTGAACCTTTGCATCTGGAACCATGTTCACTCGTGGCCTATTGAGGTGCTCTGTGAGTCTAATCAGGAATTATGTTGAACATCCCACCAGACCCCTGTTCCAAGGTTGTAAATAATGAAGTTGGTCTCTTTTCTCTGCAGCTTCAGATTCCTCCCAGGATCTTCCTTTCACTCCGTTGCTTTCACCAAGTTCTTCTACAAGTGGTACCAACACGGCTAAAATGCCCCCTGGGTCTGGGTCTGATACTCCTGAGCACCAGAGACCAAAAGAGGATGCAGTGAAGTACCTTGCTTCTAAGGTAATCTACTCCTGTTCCATGGGAGCCTTTCCAGAAAGAGAGAGATTTGCTAGTTTGGCTTTTGAGAAATGAATTTAAAAAGGGATCTTAGGGGCCGATCCCGTGGCCAAATGGTTTAAGTTCCCCGCGCTTGCCTGAGTTCACAGGTTTAGATCCCGGGCATGGACCTCCTCTGCTCGTAGGCCGTGCTGTGGAGGCATCCCATGTATGAAGCAGAGGAAGATTGACACAAATGTTAGCTCAGGCCTAATCTTCTTCAAGCAAAAAAAGAGAAAAAGGGGAAGGTTGGCCAAAAAAAAAAAAAAGAATCTTAAAACAGAGACAACAATTGCTTAATGCAAAAGTGTAGCTTTTGATAGAATTGTGATAGAGTAGGAGTATACTCCAAGTAAAGGGTCTTAATGAAAATAAATGTCTTAGGATGCTGGCAGTCGACTTTTATTCATCTTAAACAGTCGATTGAAAGAGTTCCTCAAAGGAGCAGAAGATATTGCACTCGCCACAAATCCGCCTTTATAAGCACGTACTCTCCTTCATTTGGTCTGAAAGCAGGAGATTGGGAGCCTTCAACAGAGGCCTCTTCCACCTGCTCTCCGTTGCCTGGGGCCCTTGGATCCCTGCATCCTTCTGTCAGAGGTTTCTTGTGATGTTATAAAAGAGGCAGCTGACTTTCCTTTCCTAGAGTCATGGTTATCAAGGTCTTTCTGAAATTTTCCATCTGCTCAATATTCGTCACAGCTTCATAAGCCGCCCTCCTGCATAAGTTACACCTCTCACTCCTGGTGAGCCCCGTGGGTCTCCCTGGGCAGCCGTGGTGTGAGTTGGTAAAGCTGGAGAACCAGCAGAAGTGGGCAGCAATGAGGGGCATCTAGTAAGGAAACACCTCAGGGGTTGAGGTGGGTGCAGGGAGACTGAAATGAATGCCTCTCTGGCCCCGATCCCTGCTCCTGTCTTCTGCTTCCCAGATGAGGGCTGCTCCTCACCTGGCATGGGCAGCCCTGATGCCCTGACCACTGATTTGGGGCAGTCCTCTGGTCATGAACGTGTGATCTGACATGAGGGATGTAGTGCAGAATTCAGAGCCACTGCTGCTACCATGATTCTTCAGACCACTTTGTGACCTGCAGGTCACACACACATGATCACACACACACCTGAAGCAAAAGTGTTATAGGGCCTGCCCGGTGGCATAGTGGGTAAGTTTGCATGCTCTGCTTTGGCGGCCCAGGGTTCATGGATTCAGATCCCGCGCATGGACCTATATACCACTTATCAAGCCATGCTGTGGCAGCGTCCCACATACAAAGTGGAGGGAGATTGGCACAGATGTTAGCTCAAGGACAATCTTTCTCAAGCAAAAAGAGGAAGATGGACAACAGATGTTAGCTCAGGGCCAATTTTCCTCATCAAAACAAAAAAGTGTTATAGACTATACTTATTTTTACATCCTATAAAATTCACTTTGTTAAAAAAGAAAGCTCTTGTGGCTCCAAATTGACTTCATGAGCCACCGTTGGGTTGCCAGACTTCGTTTGTCAAACGCCGTGTTAGATAGACTGTGGTCCTGGCTGTCTTGTTGGTGGTTTTTACAAGCTCACGTGTCCTCACATGTTCCTGCTAATCTCTGTCCAGTTGACAATGGAAGAGCAGTCGGCTCTCCTCTGACTGTTGATGATAAATTTAATCTAAAACAGAAGTCACATGGTGGTTCCAAATTGGCCACATCTCTTCTGGCCAGTTGCTATTTAAGAGTCTGCAGACCTGGAATCTAATCCCAGGTCTTCCATGGACTCTCTGTGTCCCCGTGGCAAGGTGTTTCACCTGTGTGCCTGCTGCCCTTGTCTGTGAGCCGCTTGTGGTTCTCGTCCTCCTCGTGCCGGGGTGGCGTGGAGCCGAGGCAACTGAGTGGGACAGCAGGGACTCAAGTTCTTCAGAAAAACAGAAGGCACTTCACACGAATGTGTTTGACCTGTTTCAACTTGTTTACCTCATGATTCTATTCCTCCTTGCATCCTCATTTAGGGAAGTATCAGATTTTTCATTTATCTGCATCGTACCTCTCACTCACAGGAGAGTTCCGTATCTGGCGTTTTCCTTGGGGATCTCTTCAGTGAATAATCTGCTGCCACTTCAAATCCATCCCAACAAAGGGAACACTCCTCATCCTCTTGGTCCTTAGACAGGAACCTCTCTCCTCCTCAGGGTCCCTTCACATGATAGGCAGAAATGGGGTAATTTCTGATTTCGGTCCTTCAAACAGTGTTGCTGCTGAACTCCCCCACAGGGTCACTTGAGGCATGGGTGTGGGGAGGGGGCTTGAGCCACGCTGCCTGGAGGAGGAAGCTGCTGTGACTGTACAGGCCGGCTTTCATAGCCACCAACCTTATTACCTGTTTTTTGGGAGCAGGAAATGAGTTTCCCAAGGAGCTGCTGCTGTTTTTGAAAACAGAATTGTAGTGAAGATGGTACTTTGGATGTTGAGAACGTTGGGATTGCTTGGAATTGCTTTAAGCCAGGGTAGACTTCAGGTTTTATGAATGACTTTTATTAATTTATATTCAATATAGAATAACTTGTGCTGATCTTAGTGTCATCAAGATGGACTTATGGCTGCAATGAAAAATATGTCTAGAATTGGCAAAGCACGTGAAGGAAGGAACAAATGAATCAAGCTAAATCATGACTCCGTCTTAGGGAATAGAAGCACTGTATTTTGTTGTCTCAGCAAACGGGAGAATTGAGTCGCTGTTTTAGAGCGTGGAAGGAGCCGAGTGGAGAGGGTGAGGTGATGCTGACGGCTCTGCTTCCCCCGTAGGTCGTGGCCTACCACTACTGCCAGGCCGATAACACGTACACGTGCCTGGTGCCCGAGTTCGTGCACAGCATCGCGGCTCTGCTCTGCCGGTCCCATCAGCTGGCCGCCTACAGAGACCTGCTGATAAAGGAGCCCCAGCTACAAAGCATGCTGAGCCTCAGATCCTGTGTGCAGGACCCAGTGGCCGCCTTCAAGAGAGGAGTGCTGGAACCACTCACAAACCTGAGAAACGGTACCTGCGAGCAGCCGCCCGTGCCCCCTCTCTCATCAGTACTTTGCAGTCCCCGAGGCAGTCCTCAGAAGGAGGAGGGTCAGCTGGGCCCTGGGGTGGGAGTGAGGTGGGCCCAGAGAGAGGATGCGGTGAATCAGTGCACCCCTCATGCTCAGAACCATCTTCCCAAGGTCCCTCCTTGCCCCCTGAATGGTGTCATTTTATTTTATTTTTTATTTTTTGGAGGAAGATTAGCTCTGAGCTAACTGCTCCCAATCCTCCTCCTCTTGCTGAGGAAGACTGGCCCTGAGCTAACATCTGTGCCCATCTTCCTCTACTTTATATGTGGGACGCCTGCCATGGAATGGCTTGCCAATCGGTGCCGTGTCCACACCCGGGATCCGAACTGGCGAACCCTGGGCTGCTGAGAACTGGACCGTGCGCACTTAACCACTGGGCCGGCCCCAATGGTGTCGTTTTCAATGAAACATCTCTAACAAGAATTAACCCCATAGTTGAACATTTTCAAAGTAGCTAATTTGTAACTAGGTTATTTAGTGACTTACCCCCTGGAAACTGTTGCCTGCGTATTTTGCACTCTTATGTAGAGGAGGAATAAATTGATTATTTAGGGAATTTGCCAGCATATTTTTCAGGGCCTCTGCTCTGTTGAGTTGAACCTGAAGCCTGGAAGTTTCTGTTTAATTTTTTGCCCTTGAATATTCTACAAGGTAGGGGGCATCATCGATGATATACACCCTTTGGTTTTCCATCCTCCTCCTTGGCTCCTTACCTTTGAGCTGGTTTACCTGCCTATAGTGCTTCTGCCAGAAGGTGCTAGAGAGTAGGGGTTGAAACAGATATATCATCAGTTCTCAGTTCCCTGGGCAGAAAGTTGGCACTAATAAGTAGAAAACTCGATTCAGGCTCGTGGGAAAGAGCCCCGTTTTAGGATTCTGTAAAGTGGAGCTCTCCCCACAGCTGGCTGTGAGCCTTGGGCTGGATGCTTTGCCCTTTGGGGGTCCGTTCTCCTTTCCTGGAATCCACTGAGGGAGTTCTGCAGGGGAACCTAGACTCTTTTCCAGATTTCATCTCTGTATTGTTATCTTTGCTGTACTTACTCCACCGACAGCAGTTTACGAAGAGCTAACTGTATCATATACATGGGTGAGAGTCTGCAAATGTGTGTAATGCAATATGTTTCTGAAAACTGTTTTGTGAAAATTGGTTTTCTTTTGGCTCTGGTTTTCATTATAAATTTAATAGGAAATATGCTTCTGTGAAAACCATTTCTTCTGCCATATGTAAACCTTTTTAGTTTTTCCTAACGCTTTAAACAGTACGTTAAAATACACTGGGTGGTGCCATCTTATAGAAATGTATAATTTCTTAATTGAAAAAAACTATTTTATCCTTTAGAGCAGAAAATTCCTGAAGAAGAATACATTATTTTGATAGATGGCTTAAATGAAGCTGAGTTTCATAAACCTGATTATGGAGATACTCTTTCTTCATTTATTACCAAAATTATTTCGAAATTTCCTGCCTGGTTGAAGTTGATTGTGACTGTGAGAGCAAATTTTCAGGTAAAAAAGACTTCTCAAATCTCTTTCCAAGACCCCATACCCAAATTTTACAATGATTAATGCTAACAACTCAAACTGTTGCAAACCATTTAGCTGCTGAATTGAAAACTATATTAGGACTTTGAAATATTAGTCCTCAGGGCCCCAAATGAGCAAAACTTTGACCTTTTTACCCCATAAGATGTCAGGTAAGTTTCCTGTTAGTGTTGAACTGTACCTGTGCTTCTAAAATGGAAGTGTCTACCCCAGTTTCCCATAATTCATTGGGGGAACTGTTTGAGGTGTCTGCCTATCAGTCTGTGAGTTTAAAATTATTCCTCCTGCTGGTAGTTATTTGCATGAGTTTGCAGTAGGACTTTTATTATTATTATTATTAAAGGAAAAGGGAGAGATGAAGGAGAGAGATTTTTTTAAATTTAATTTTATTATTTATTTACTTATTTTTTGAGGAAGGTTAGCCCTGAGCTAACTACTGCCAGTCCTCCTCTTTTTGCTGAGGAAGACTGGCCCTGAGCTAACCTCCATGCCCATCTTCCTCTACTTTATATGTGGGACACCTGCCACAGCATGGCGTGCCAAGTGGTGCCATGTTCACACCCGGGATTCGAACCTGTGAACCCCAGGCCGCCGACAAGCAGAACATGCGAACTTAACGCGCTGCGCCACTGGGCCGGCCCCTGAAGGAGAAAGATTTTTAAGGCCTGAAAGAAGGTCTATTTTAACAATCTTCTCTCTACCCCTCTCCTTTTTCAGTAAAGGCATTAGACATTAGAGTTTGATTTTTACCCTATTATGATGATATTTATTTAAAAATAGCATTTGGCTTCTTTATAGACCTCAAACTTGATGTTTGTTTTTATGGACATTTGATTCATACACCTTTCCGTCATTTTTCACACAGTAAGCAGAATGTGCCCATCGATAGGGCTCAGGAACAGGAGTCCTGTGCTTTATGTACTAGCTGTGCATGTTCTCAGAGGTTCAGTTAGCACTGATGTGAAAGAGGGGGGGGGTAATTGTACTCAGCCTGCCTCCTATAATTACTACATTCAATGAGGACATGTGCTCACACACTTCAGAAATGATAGTGGGAAGTTAAAAAAAAAAAAAAAAAAGGGACACAACTCATCCGCTGTTAGGTGTCAGGATAGTGCTTATCTTTGGGATGGCAAAGGGACACGGGGCTTCTGGGAGCTGGTGATGTTCTGTGTCCAGCTGCTAGTTACACAGGTGTGTCTGACTTTGTGACAATTAATGACACTGTGCAGTTATGATTTGTGCACCTCTGTGTGTATGTTGTACTTCAATTTAAAAGTTTACTAAAGCCAACCACCGAAAAAGGTGATAGCGGGCTCCTTCAAAGTACGCAGTGTTATAACCGCAGGCCGTCCCTGGAGCATCGCCTGGGGGGCAGTTTCAGATTTCCAGCCCCAGTATCTGATACACAAAGAGGGATGCCTCTTATCTTGATGTCTGGCCAGGGTCTTAGAGGTACAGTGTTGATTTGTGTGCCCTTGTTATATAACCAGTTGCGTAATGTAAGGATTATGGGGATCAGGTCTCCTCAGGGTCTCACTACCCCTTTGCTGGGACAGCCAGGTCGTTGTCGTCTGCTGGGACTCCTCCATTGCGCTTGGCTCTGGGTCCTCCGGTGAGGGCTTTAGGAAAGCCTTTACTGATTTGATCTCGCATCAGGATTTCTTTCACATAAGCTTTTTATCTTCAATTTATCCTATTACATGTTTTAATACAAAACAATGAGTCCCTGTAATCCATGAAAATCCTCCTTGAAAGAAAACTAGTGAATCTGGTTTGAAATGCCGCTGACATAAAAAAGAAATCTCTGTGGAGGCACACCGTGGGTTTTGCTGTTTTGCAGGAAATCGTAAGCGCTCTGCCATTCGTCAAGCTTTCCTTAGATGACTTTCCCGACAACAAGGACATTCACAGCGACCTGCACGCTTATGTCCAGCACCGGGTCCGCAGCAGCCAGGACATCCTCAGCAACATTTCCCTCAACGGCAAGGCGGACGCTGCCCTCATCGGGAAAGTGAGCAGCCACCTGGTGCTCCGGAGCCTCGGCTCCTACCTGTACCTCAAACTCACCTTGGACCTTTTCCAGAGGGGACACTTGGTCATCAAAAGTGCCAGCTACAAGGTGGTGCCCGTGTCTCTGTCTGAGCTCTATCTGCTGCAGTGCAACATGAAGTTCATGACCCAGTCCGCCTTTGAGAGAGCACTTCCGATTTTAAACGTGGCCCTGGCGTCCCTCCACCCCATGACGGACGAGCAGATTTTCCAGGCTATTAATGCCGGCCACATACAAGGGGAGCAGAGCTGGGAAGACTTTCAGCAGAGGATGGATGCCCTCTCCTGCTTCCTCATTAAGAGGCGAGACAAAACTCGCATGTTCTGCCACCCGTCCTTCAGGGAGTGGCTTGTTTGGAGAGCAGATGGTGAAAACACGGCCTTCCTGTGTGAGCCCAGGTATGACAGGCCGCTTTCTGTCAGCTCTGTGCAGGGAGTCTTAATGCGTGATTGGGGAAGGGATTTCGAACTTAATTCATGTTTTTTAACGGAAAGGCAACACGGAATGAGTAATTCAGGAGGGGCAATGGAAAATTCTGTCTGCTACTAAACAGAAGCTTCCGTCATTTAATTGCTAGAATTTTAGGACTCCTCAGGACATTTGGATGAAAGAGAAGTTAGGCAACGCCTGGGTGATATTTCTTTGCTGTCTGTTCTCTTCTAGACCCCTGTCTGCTTTCACAGGGGTCACACGTGGGAAACTGATGTCAGCTCCAGAGACAGCAGGCTTCTCTAGAGGCTGTTCATGGCTCCAGGTCTTCCCTAGGGGCCTGTGGACTGTCTTGGACGCTCAGCACCACCACTGCCCACCACCTCTTTAGCATGTAGCATCTTGTCCCAGGGATCAGATGTGTCTTCGGCCCAGAGGGGAGCACAGTGCTCACGTCTCACCACCTCATTCTGTGTTTGTGGTTCAGCTTGGTGTAACCCACTGGGATTTGGGGTGAAGAGGAGAGAGGTTCAGATCTCAGATGCCCCATTTACGAGATGGTGGTAGGGCAGCTGCATCCAAGGAGTCGAAGGTTCCACTGAGGATTTGCAGCAGAGCTGGACCAGGATGCAGTTCTCCTCACTGCCCAGGGGCGAGGGGCAGTGAGCCTGCCTGTCGTGTGGCTTGGTGCTAGTCAGGGCGAGAGGTCGTGGAATTCGAGGGTGTGGGTGCTTTCAGGTTAGCGTATGTTCATGTCTCCCACTTCTGCCTGGCCCTGACCTTGGCCTGCACTGTTGCTATCCTGAATGGCTTCTGCTGTCCGTGAGTCAAAATTGCTCCCGACCCTGTAACAGGTCTGGCAGGCTGCTCAACGGTCCCCTTTGGGCTGGACTGGGCATTTGACCAGATGCTGGAGTCCACAAATGAGGAGGTGAATAAGCGCTGTGAGCCACACACTACCTTTCTCCCCGTGAACATTGACTTCACGTTCACCCAATAGGTCTAGCTGTTGTTTCATGTTGTGGAGAGTATTGTTTTCTTAGGTGACACTGGGCTAAAAATTTGTTATCTTTTCAACCTGGTTTGGGGCAATAAACTGTAACTCCCAGGTTATTTAGCCAGAACGTAATAAAGTGAAATGCGTGCTGTGACGTATTTAGCCAAATCAGATTATTTTCTGGGAAAAGTCAGATCATTTCCTAGGAAGATAGGCTGTAGTTGAGTTTGTAGAGACATGGAAACAAGTTGAAAGAATACAACAGGAGGATGTAGATCTCTTCCTGGGGTTTGAGGCAGAAGCAGTTGGACTGTAGGTACAGTTAAGCTTCGCTCCAGTTTGGGTGGTAGGTGGCATGAGGGTGATACAGCCTGGGGTGGAGCTGAGAGTGGGATGAGTAGCTGGTCACAGTCAGACACCTGAGCACTGGTGTGTTCCTACGGGTAGAACCAGGACTGAGGCAAGAGAGGCACTTAGGGTGCAAAGTGTAAGGAGGTGCCCCTTCTCAGGATTGTGCAAGTCAGCATTTACCCCAGACCACTATAATTCTTGAACCTCATTCAGCAGACAGACAATATATAGAACGATGTTGGAAGGACACTGCTGGATTCAGTTCAGCAAAAGTTTTTGTGGACCCACTATGTGCAGAGTACTGTGGCAGATACACAGATTCCTGGGACAAGGGCCCGGCTCTCCAGGGCTTCCCACACAGGAGGGCAGGTGAGGCAGGAAGTGACGGTGCTGGAAGGGAGCCCCCTGCATGTGGGACTTCAGGAAAGAGAGAGAAGCTTCCAGCTGGGGGAGACCATTGCTGGAAAATGTTTCACACACACAAGTACATTTGGATCAGGCCTAGAGAGATGGGTAGCATTTCTCTTCCCATCCCAATTAGTAGTTGTAATTTTGCCCCAATTATAGAGAAGAAGAAGAAAATCTAACACCCAGAGACAATGACACTTCACTTCTTATTTCTGCCTCTTTCCATGCATTTTAAATATTCTCCAAATCATCTTTTCTATATTAAAATTCTCATCATGCTTTTTTTGCTTAACACATCATGGACACTTTAGCAAGCTGTTTGGAAATCTCAGTAGTAAAGTGTCGTTTTTCAAGACCATGCAAACATCCTAGTAGGCAAATGGGAACGTACTTCACCGTGCCCTTGTTGTGGGGCCTGTAAGTTGTTCATGGGTTACTTATAACCATAAAAACCTATTGTGAATATCTTGGTGCCTTACAGGAAAACAGTAGAATAGAGTTTAAGCGAGGTCTGGATTAAAATCCTGTTTCCAGTGGTCCCTTATGTACTTCCTGTGCGCAAATCATTTTAATTCTCCAAGCTTAGTCTTCTTACCTGTAAAAGGAACGAAAGAATCTCTTCACTGTGTGACGGTGGCTGTTACAGGAGAGGGATCTGTTTCTCCCTCCCTCCACATTACCTAGACTTAAACATTCTTCACAGTTCTCAGTATTTGTTACATCTGTTATTTTTTCTGAAATAAATTGCAGACATCGTGACATTTTACCCTAAATAATTGATTATGCACCTCAAAAAAAGAGGACATTTTCATACTTAACCACAATACCATTACCACACCTAAAATATTAATAATTCATCAATATCGTCACACATTTAGCTGTACTCAAATTTCTCCCCTTCCTTCCTTTTTTTTAGTATGTTTGAATCAAGGTCCAGATAAGATCCACAAAATTCATTTTATTGTGTCTCTTTTATCCTGTAGATTCCCTCTTCTTTCTCTTTTTGTTTTTCCTTACAATTATTTGTTTAAAAAGAGCAAGTGGGTAGTTTGTCCTGTATAGTTTTCTATAATCTGAATTTTGCTGTGTGCATTCTCATGGTGGTTTTTAATATGTTTATCTATCACCTCTATTTCTTATAAATTGTTAGTTAAATCTACTGCCTTGGTCAGATTTTATTTTATTTTTAAAATTTTTTTGAAAGGATATTTAATAGGTGGTAGTGAGTACTTTCATCAGGGAGACACCTAACGTCTTAATGTCTCTCTCTGATATTCGGAGCCATTGATGATTTCTTCTGGATCCATCGATTCTGTTTTTTTTTTGATCCACCGATTCTTTATGGTTGCCCCAAACTTTTTAAATCTAAAATAGTCTCCCATCTGCTTTCTTTTCCACAAGTCTTTGACTTGAGGACTGACTGGATAGGGTTTTAATAGATGGAACAAGGCTACTGCAGACAGGAGGAGCTGTGTAAGGCATAGCAGCAGGATGAGCAGGCTGTGTTCTGGCAAAAACAAATGTAATTTGGCTGGAGCTTTTGTCATGGAACAGAGGAGTGGAAAGAGCTAACAGAAGGATGTGCTAGAGAGTGTGGCCTTTTATAACAGTCATCACTGGAGAACCTGTGAAGGTTCTAGAGTGTGGAGGGTCTACATGGACAGAATGTTGGAGGGTGCGGAGCCTGGGGACTACTGTAACAGACAGGAGTGGGAACTTGGCGGACCTGGCTTGGGGACACAGTGGGGTAGAGACAGGCCTTGCTGACATGAGATAAACGGGCATGGCTTGGCCTTGTGGGCAGACTCAAGAAAAGGAGGTGCCATAGATGACATCAAGGTGTTAAGCCTCAGAAACTTCGGCATAGCATTGTTCTTTTAGAAAGGGTACTGAAAGGCAGGAGGTGTTGAGTGGGTTTTGCAGAGCAAGAGCTGGCTTTTGTTTTCAGCAGTTTGAGTTGCAGGGTTGGTGGAACCCCTAGCTGGACAGGTTCTGATGGCAGGTGGGATGTGAAGGCTGGAGGACAAGTTGGAGTTGAAGCCTTGGCATGATTGCTGCGAGGGGATGGTGGGACTTGGTGAGGAAGTGTAGTGAGAGGAAAAGGAGCACTGGACTTCTGGGACATAGAGAAGGACTTCCGGGAAGGAGGTTAGGGCTGTAAGTGCTGCCGAGAGGGAAAGGAAGATGAGGATTAAGAGGAAGCCATTGGCTTCCCGGTCCAGGAGGAGGGTCCTGGATCCTAAGGAGATTCCTTCCATTAGGTTGTGAGGAATGAAAGGGGAGAGAGCCAACACCCTGCGTTGGGAAGTGGAAGGGCTGAAAGGTTTGTGGTTGAGTGTGGGGAAGGCATTTGTTTTGGTTTTTAATACCACAGGAGAATGGACATCATTGAGACAGTGTGGGGAAACATAATCCATAAAGAAGGAGAAATTGGACATGCAGGAGGGTAAGGGGAGGGAATGTGGGCATCTTGCCTCCTCTGTACTCCCAACGAGTCTGTTCATGGCACCATTCTGGCTGAATTTCATCTTGTTTATTGATGAGATCTTTACTGATTTTGTTTACTTGTTCGCTGAGAGCACCTCAAGGGAAGCACCTTGCATTCTTCCTTGTGGAATTCCCATTATCGAGGAATGTTAATGAACAAATGAGTGAATGATAAATCATGTTACACATATTGGGTAGATTTCAATTCAAATCTCTGCTCAGTCATTTACCAGCCATTTGATCTTGGGCAGATCACTTAACCTGTCCAGCCTCTGTTTCCTCATGTAAACAAACTGGGAATCATAATACTTAGTGATTGACAAGACTATGCAGATTAGAGAAATAATTCAGTCAAGCTTCTGCACCTGACATATAGTAAAAACTTGATGTGTACTATAAGCTTTGGGAAGTGAACAGACTTATGAGTGTGGGTAGACTTAGAAGGGGGCTTGTGATTCTGACCAGGAGGGAAGGAAGGAGAAGTAGATGGGCCGTAGAGGAGCACAGGTATCTATTGATTGATTGCATGGTGAATTGTCTCCTCAGAGAGGTGGGAAGCCATGTGCTTAGCTCAGAGCGCTAGAAACCTTTGGCCCAGCCACTGAGGATGTATGGTCATCACCTGATAAGGGCCAGCCATGGTACTTACCATAGTGTGTCTTTGTTGCGGACACAGTTGGCATGGCCACGGAGCTTGGCAGACTGGGAGACCAAGGATGGCTTAGCCTGTGGTTAGGAGAGTGCCTTTGACTGGAGTGATGTCAGCCAGGTTGAACCCTGGGACCAACCCATGAACAGGGACTAGGGAGAGGGCGTGGAGGCCTGGAGCACTGGAAGGTGGCAGAGAGTGGTTTCCATGGGAGGAAGGGAGCAGGAGAGGTGGGAATGTGGGACGCTACCATCTGAGAGGGGAAACCCAAGCTTGAGGTCTGGGAGGTGGAGCGTGTGCAAGGCCGCACAGGGTATACACTCATGCGAGAGCTCCAGACCCTTACGAGACATTGGATGGAACACTCAGTGGCAACATTGCCTTAAAAGCCATGCCTTCCCTTGTATAAAAAGCAATCTCTTGGTCTCCACCTGCCTTGATTTCCTCACCTCTAGCATGGTTTATAACCTATTTGAGAAAGAGGCATGCATCTGTATTGATAAAAACTGTTTAAATGATGTATGCTTTCAGTCATCTTTAGAAGAATGCATTTTTTCATAATATTTATGAAACACCTCTTCCTCCACAACTACCTGCTTTTCCCCAACAAGATAGCAGCTCAAAGTTGTCAAGTTGATAAAAATAGAAATAATTCACATCGTGCAGAAATCACTGCTATTGGAGTAAGCAACCCTTAGCATCTTTTCCAAACAAATTGGCTCAGACAAAGGCATAGAGTCCACAGGAGACAGAATGAGTCCTATAGACATGGAGGGGAAAGTGGGTAGCATGGCTCCTTCATGAAAGAGTTAGTGGGGATTCATTGGTGGTGTCAGTTGAATGCCCACTATGTGCCCAGACATAGCAAGCCCACTCATACATCTTAGCTTACCTTTGTGTTCCATCCAGGCCTAGAATTCTGGGTGCTTCTGATTGTGAGCTGTTGCAATGATCAAGGCTTTTTTTCCCATCCCATTGTAAGGTCTTGCCCCTTGCCCTAGGTCTGTCCCCAATGGTGATTATCCTGAGGGGAGGCCTGAACACCAGATGCAGTGATAGTTCTGCTCCATCTGTTCATTTTTACATCCATTCATCCATCCATCCATCCATCCAAGAAATACATATTTGAGTTTTACTAAGTGTGGACATTTGTTAGGTATTGTGACTATAGCTGTGACTTAGACAAGACCCTTAGAGTTTACATTTGGTAATGGAGTTACCAAAACTTGGAGTTACTCCAAGACCCTCATGGAGTTTATATTTTTGTGACAGACATAAATCAACAAATAAGGTGATGAGAGAGTGATGCATCATGAACAGAGAGGGGGTGGTTCCAAAGGTAAAGACCTGCCCTGTGCTAGGGCTTCTCTCTGGGTCACTCCACAGAGAGAGAGGAGAATTCCAAAAAAAAGTCCTTTAAGTGACTTGAAGAATAAACAGCATTGGCCATCTTTTGTAAAGAGGCAGGTTTTCACCCATTTTGAAGCACCAGGAGAACAGTTCTGGGGTCACGTGGCAATGTACACACCCGAGGGCCTATGGTGTGGTGAAATAAGGGGTCTTTTATTATAAGAGTCTTTGTTTCTTGTCCTAGGAATGGGCACGCTCTCCTGGCGTTCATGTTTTCTCGACAAGAGGGCAAGCTGAACCGCCAGCAGACCATGGAGCTTGGCCATCACATCCTGAAGGCGCACATTTTCAAGGTGAGACAACCACTGTGAGCAAGGGTTTCACTGTTGTCATTTTGACGTTTTACTTTTAAAGATGTTCGACAGCTTTCTCAGCTCTCAGAGCCCTCCGTGAGCCCGTTCCAAAATCAACCCCATCTTTCCCCTCTGAAAATTACCATTGTTCTGACGTAGATTCACTCCAGCGTGTATCTAAATGCTACACTTGAGTTTTACGTTTTCCCCCTTTAAATCTCTTTTAAATTTCTTTTCCCCGAAAGGTTCCACTTCATTCCCTTTTGTTTCATTGTTATTTCTTTGTCGAAGGACCTGAGTTACTTGACTGATAGAGTTTTGTACCAGCTGGATTTTCTGATTATATCCTTATTATTTTTTTTTTTTAAAGATTTTTATTTTTCCTTTTTCTTTTTCTCCCCAAAGCCCCCCGGTACATAGTTGTGCATTTTTAGTTGTGGGTCCTTCTCATTGTGGCATGTGGAATGCCACCTCAGCATGGCTTGATGAGCAGCGCCATGTCCATGCCCAGGATTTGAACCGGCGAAACCCTGGGCTGCCGAAGCAGAGCATATGAACTTAACCACTCGGCCACGGGGCTGGGCCAGCCCGTATATCCTTATTTCTTGTGGTCTAGTTCAACATGTTCCTTCTTCCTCTGGGTTTCCTATCATTTGGTAGTTGTATCTAGAGGCTTAATCAGATTTAGATTTGATTTTTTTTTCAGGGTGTCACGGTTACTTTCTAGGTATACTTAGAGTTTAAACTCTGTGTTACTCTATATGATGTTTCTTGCATCAAGAGGCCCAGCATTTGTGCTTGTTTCTCTTGGGGTGATGCCATCAGCCACTACTGGTTTCTGCCTGGACTCATTCATTCATTAGAGGTTGCAGAATGGTGATCATCTATCATTTATTCTTCCTTTAATTTACTGGAGAACTTCTATAAAGAGAAACTTTCTCCTCATTTGTCATCTCTTTCCCCAGGCGTACAGTTGGTTCGTGTAGCAAAAGCAGGCTAATTCTGGACCCTTGGTTTTAGGGAGGGAAGGCTCACAGGTCCAGGCATTTGCAGCACAGCTCTCTCCAGGCGTTAGTGCGGACCTGCACCCTCCGAGGCACACCCACATTCAGGCTGATGCTCTAGTGGGAAAGGAGATGCTGAGGCCAGTTTGTCTCTGATTGCTTCCAGGGCCTCAGTAAGAAGACGGGCATCTCTTCAAGCCATCTCCAAGCCCTGTGGATCGGGTACAGCACTGAGGGGCTGTCTGCCGCCCTCGCCTCTCTCAGGAATCTCTACACTCCCAACGTGAAGGTAAGCAACCCCTCTGCACAGCTCTGCAGAGCTCCCGGCCCCGGCGCCGGCTGCTGTTCCTCCAGCCGTCCTACCCACCCTCCCCCTGCACTGGGTGGTGGCCAGAGTGGGTGGAGGAGCTTCTAATGATGCTTTTTCCCTGCGGTAAATCACTCAAGCTTGAATGCTCTATTACCTGTTTTCTTCTAGAAGTTTACCTTTTGCCTGGTTAGGAAGATGCGGGTGGGCAGGGCTGCTATGTGAGTGCTTGGTGAGTGTTTCAGAGTAGATGTGATAAGGAAGCAATTCACAAAGGAAGCCAAAGGTCAAGGGAGATTTCCAGGGAAAATTGATTTTTAAAGTGTCCTGCGTTTCTAATCTGGACTATCTCTTGATGGTTCGTAGGAAATTAAGCATTGATGAGTGACACAAAGAGATGGGTACACAAAGGAAAACTATTACTAAAGGTTTCGTGTACACACGTGTTTGTGACCATGGGAAGCGTATCAGGGTCGGCCCGCTGCTGAACCAAGAGCTCCCTCTCCCTTCGTCATGTCTGTCATGTCACAGTATTCTGCTGAGGTTTTTCTTAGGATAGATTTTCTCCCTTCATTTAATGCAGTTTAAGAATCAAACACACAGAGGCCAAGTACCTGGTTAAGGCAACAAAGAAGGGTTAACTCCCACCAAGAGTGTTGGAGTCACGGGTTTACATTATAGCCGCTTACAACCATCTTTTCCAATGCAAAATAAGATGAGATCACAAATGTCTTAGCATTTTGGATTCCTCACCAGCTTGACGTATCTGCTAGACTCCAGACCTTTCAGCCCAAGGCCCTGACATGCCCAGCTGCCTGCAGAAACTCGGAGGTCCTCCCCTTCAATCACCTCCATGAAAACAGTCATACATGTTCCCTCGTTAGTAGCACAAGGGTGGCCCAACATGGTCATGCAGCAAAGGACAAGCGAAGCCTTGGAAGGGTCCAGGCGTCTGTCTTCCACTTCTCCTCACTTTGAGTCATCAGACCCACCTGGGAAGGGGCCCACATGCCCCAGGGATGGCACTACAGGGGACATTCCTGGAGGGCTTCTGTGCCTCTCCTCCCCTTCTGTCCACACATGGTCCCATCCCCCATACCTGTACCTCGGGTGTGTGTCTGGGGGTCTGGGCCTTGCAGAGCACTTCCCCGTGTCTGGTAGATGTGTGCTCTCGCCCTCTTTTCCCTCCCCGGCCTTCCTGGTGTATTTAGAGGGGAGAGTGTAACGATGCTGACTGAGGAGCCTAGCTGTCAGGAAGGATCCAGCAGTGTTCTGAGTCCGGCATGACCCTCCCAGAGCCCTGCTGCCCAGTGCAGGGCCTTGGTGTGGATTAGAGAAAGACCACCGCCCCATGTGGATGTAAACAGGGTCTTTGCAGAAAGTGCCACCTCAAGCTGGCGGACTCAGTCCCCTGTTAGGGTTCCAGGCTTAATGGGCAGGGGGCACATTGGGTTTCAGCCTGACTTGCCCCTCAGCCAGACACCTGGGAGCAGAGTCCACCTGGAGAACAGCTCACAGGACCCCAGTGCTCTGCCCGCTGCTTTGCGTGGTTTCACTCCCTTGAGTCCCGACTGAGCCCCACGTGCGAGTTTTATAGGGTGGAGGCACAGGGAGGCTGGTTTTGTGGGGCTGCCGTTGGAGGGCAGCTCTTCCTTTCTAGCTGGAGTTACTCCAAAAGAAAGGTGAGAGCCCGGCTAAGTTTAGGCTTCACGTAATGAAGAGGTCCTATGGAGAATTTTTGTTTTACTTAAATTTTGAAGAAATTAGAGTTGAGGTAGCTGTAATGACATTGTTTCATCTTCCACTTCAGCTAAAAGTATATCTTCTGGCTTCTGCATAATTATTAAAATTCTATAATGATGGCAAGGATGAAAAAAATAAGAATAAAAATGGCAATATCTATTTACACTACTTTAATGAATTATGGGCACAGAAGCTCTTCTTTGAACGTGGAGAAAAGTAATGGGAAACATCATATTCTGTTGAATATGAGGTTTTCAGACAGTAAATTAAAAGGTACAGCTTTTATGTGTGAGCTTGACTCTCCTGGGATTGTGGACTTTCCTCTTTAACATACTTGAAATTTTAAGAGGAATTCATCTTTACTTTGTTTTCTAGAACTCCAGTGTCACCCACATCTACACTCTCCCCAAAATTATATAACTTGGTTACAGAATTTTAAGGCTTTCCATTATCCTTCAGTTTCTTTTATCTTTCAAGGAAAAAAAACGGGTTTTCACAGAATCTTGAACAAATTACAGTAATTTAAAATTATGCATGCAATTAAGGAACTTTTTTTAGAGAGTATTAAATGTTGTCATACAGGAATGGATGTCATTTTGAGCAATAATTGCAGTTTGCCACTTTGGTAAATTAAAGTGACTTGCTCCAGAATGATTGCTTGGTGGATGGATTTTAATTTCAGTGGCATGCCAGCGATTTCTAACAATGCAGTCTCCTGTTAGCAGGCCAAGGTCATGCCAGCCCCAGCCCTGGCTGGCCCATTGGGGTCCTTGCCCCCAGGGTCTCCAGGCTCCCATCCAGCTGATTCTTTTGTTCACACTGTCCCATCAGACTGGCTGCCAGCCATGGGCTTCTCAAGGCTGTAGACTCAGGAGAATTCAGATTTTGATTCTTCTCTCAGTGGAAGGGAGGGAGGGGAGCAGACTGGAGTTAGGTGTGGACTTGGGCCTAACTTCCCTTGCCAGAGGGATCCGGTCACATTCTGCATCACAGTTGGACATACACATTTTAAACCGGTTGTGTTGATGCAAACCTCCAATATGCTGATTGAGAAAACTGAGATTCTCACCTCACAACCATGCTGGCCTCTTCTGTTCCTCGTGACCATGTCACTTGGCCTACCGCCTAACCCCCTTTTCTATTTTTTTTTTTAAATTAAATCCAAAAGTTTATAGATGATAGTGCCACTTCCAGATGTTATCCAGGGAGAGCTCCTGTGGTGGTGATGATGGGAAATTTCCCATGCACTTGGGAAAAAATCTGTAGGATGGACCATTTAAACCCCATCCTTGAAGGCAGAGTGACCTTAGCTGGGACCGCGGCTCCCGCTGCGCTGCTCTGTGACAGTAATGAGTTTTGTGCCCAGAGCTAACCCGTGCCTCACTCCCTCTGAGCCTCAGATTTCTGACCTGTAAGATGGAGGTAACAAAAGAGCCTGTCTCCCAGAGTGATGGGAAACCTGCTCCGGATGTTGAAGCTCTTGGAAAAACACTTGGCATGTGTTACATGGTCAAGTGAGTTATTTTTATTAGTGCTTCACCTACTTTCTGGAAACGGGAATTCTTCTGTAGGCACCTGAGAACTTGTGGATGTGCCCGTTGGCAGTTGTTAAGAGCAGCTGCCTTCCATGGGGCTTGGGTGGGTCCAGGTGACTCTCTTGTGCCCTCGAATAAGCATGAGGTTTCCCTGCTGCTCTGTGTTGGTGAATGGCCAGGGGGGCTGAACCTTCAGGTCGCTGGGTGCCTGGGGCAGAGCACCCTCCAGTGCCTTCCAGGGGTCAGGGACCTGGATTCTTGCCCCTTCTGAAGATTCCATGATAGGTGGTTATAACAGTAGCAAATATTTATTTAGCATCGACAGGATGCTGAGGGCTGTCCTGAGTGCTTTGTATGCGTGTGTATGTGTGTGTCACATTCATTTTTAATCTTGCAACAACCCAACGAAGTGAAATTGTTAGCTCCATCTTTCAGACGAGGGAACTGAGGCTGAGGGCAGTTGGTAGCTTGCCCCAAATCACACAGCTGGCAGGGTTCCTGGCACTGAGCAGCCCATGCTCCACAGGTGCATTTATCACCTGATGTGTTTATAGTCCTGGCTGCCAGCTAGAATCACCCGGGAGCGCTCCATACCCCAGCCAAGTCAGAGTCTCCCAGGCGGGGCTCGGGCACTGGAAACATTCAAGCTCCCAGGTGGTTTCAGTGTAGAGCGCGGTTCAGAACCATGGGCTAGAGGAAGATCCAGGAGCTGATTGGGGGTTAAACGTTAAAAATACCCACAGCATTACACCAACAAAGGAAACGTTTTTCCCAAGAAGTAGATGAAGTGTGAAGTGATGACAGCCATCTTTAGGTAAAGCTCTACCCCTAAGTACATACCTTCTAGATAAAGTCGTCTAAGGTATTCAGCAAGAAAGAACTGAAAGTACACCTTCTGACATTGTTAGCACAGAGTACCTGTCGGGTGGAATGGGGTGGCATACTACTATTTTCTTAGGAGGCACCTGAAAGAACAGAGCGGTTGAGTAATTTTTAAAAATCACACAGCAAGTTAGTTAAGGAGGGATTGAGAACTCAGACTACTTAATCCCTCATCTTTTTCTCTTAGGCTCATGGATTTCAAGAGAGGATAGGATTGATGGGAGAGACGGTAACTGGCTGTCAAGGTCACCCAGGGCATTTACAAACTATTCCTGACTGTCCTGTGGTGACCAGAGTCTGATGTGCCCCTCAGTGGTGTTATGTGTGTTTTGAAAAAGCTGCTAAGGTTCTTTTGTACTCCTCTCACTAAGAACCAATTTCCTAGGCATCCATAAAGTCCCCAAGTATTTCACCAGCGTTACCCTATTCTTTCCATTCTAAGTTGTTGCTCAAAGGGAAATAATTTTGTAAAATACCCTTCCTTTTGTTTAGCACTTAGAATTTTAAAATGCTTTTGAATCATTTTTGAGTCTGGTGCTATTTTTAAGAGTGAACCCATGTAGATTTGTGCAGCAGACTCGTCAGCGATTAGGTCGTTTGCGCAAGGTCGTGCATTACATGTCAGTGTCAGACCAAGGACACCTTTTCTCATTTCTCGTCCATGTGTTCTCTGCCTGTCCATCCACAAGTGCTGGTTGGCAGTGGGAGCCTGGAGGCTGGCTTGTTGATGCCCTGGGTGGAGCTACAAGATAGTCCCTCTGATGGGTGTAAACAACGACGGGGCGTGTGGTGGCTCATGGGGCCTTCTTGGCACTTGTACACGATCTGTCCTTGCTTAAATGTAAGTGACAGTCCTAGAGGTGCGGAGGATCTGACGCGCGGACCATCCTGTTGGTGGAGGGCCTTGCTTGGCCTTTCTTCTCTGTGAACTTCTGAATCTTACAGCCGGTATGTGGTGCAGTGGGCTAAGCCGGAAGATGGAGTGTGCGGAGTGGGTGGAGAGTGCCTGGGGTTGATGCGTGCGTGGGGGCGTGCGTGTGCGCGGACGGGTGCGCATGGCGGGAGGGATGGGAGTATTCTCTATGGCTGGGGGGCTGGAACTGCTCTCTGGTGTCCTGGCATTGGAGCAGAGACCTATATAGGAAGTGATCTTTTGTCATCTGTGTCTATGGAAAGGGCATTCCTGATAGAGGGAACCATAAGTTATGAAAAGGCCAGGACGCGGGGCCTGCTTGCCATCATTGCAGGACAAGCATTGGACCCAGCGTGGCCACAATGGGGGAGGCGGGGGAAGGGTGCTGGGAGAGGTCAGAGAGGGCATCTTAATAGGTCCTAAAGGAGTGTCACTTTTTTCAGTGATCTGGAGATTTGAAGAAGATATTAGTATAGTTAACATTTGCATAAGGTATTCAGCGATTTTATTTTAAAATCTACACATGAAAAACTTCCCCTGGTATCTGGATCCAAGCAGTTAGTGGGAGGTAGATAGTAATTAGTAGAAAAAGCAGATTATTTTCTGGGAGTCTTGTGCTGCTGACAATCCCAGGGACACAAGAACATTTTCACGTGTTCTGCTTTTTATTCTAGGTACACTTCTTTATGAAGGAAAGAGCATTTGCATTTACTTTTGGCTTATTATCTCACTGTTAATTATTTAATCCTGCGATTATTTTGTTACCAGAAAAATGAATTTTCTGTTTTTATTTAGATTAAACGGTGATCTTTCAAAGTGTGGTCCCTAGATAGTATCACCTGGGAATTCATTAAAAGTATACATTCTCAGACCCCACTCCACCTACTGAATCAGAAATCCAGGGGTGGGACCTGAGAATGGGCTATTTAACTTTTTTTTATTTTTAATTTTGGTTAAAAAAAATCCACATAATGTAAAATTTACCATCTTAACTATTTTTAAGTGTAGAATTCAGTGGTGTTAAGTATAGTCCCGTTATTGTGCAATAGATCTCCAGAACTTTTTCATCTTGTAAAACTAAAACTCCATACTTTTTTTTTTTTTAAAGATTTTATTTTTCCCTTTTTCTCCCCAAAGCCCCCCAGTACATAGTTGTATATCCTTTTTGTGGGTCCTTCTAGTTGTGGCATGTGGGACGCTGCCTCAGCGTGGTTTGATGAGCAGTGCCATGTCCGTGCCCAGGATTCGAACCAACGAAACACTGGGCCGCCTGCAACGGAGCGCACAGACTTAACCACTCGGCCACGGGGCCAGCCCCTAAAACTCCATACTTTTTAAACAACTCTCATGTCCCCCTCCTCTTCTCCCAGCCCCTGGCACCCATTCTACTTTCTGTCTCTCTGAATCTGACCACTCTAGGTACCTCACGTGAGTGTTATCATGCACTGTTTGTCTTCTTATGACTGGCTTATTTCACGAAGCATAATGTCCTCAGGGTGCATCCATGTTGTAACATGTGACAGGATTTCCTTCCTTTTAAAGGCTGAATAATACTCCATCATCTGTATATGCCACTTCGGTTTATCCATTCATCAGTCGACAGACATTTTCGGTTGCTTCCATCTCTTGGCTGTTGTCAATAGGGCCGCCGTGAACATGGCAATGCAGATACCTCTTCCAGATCCTGATTTCTTTTCTTTTGGATATATACCTGGAAGTGGGATTGCTGGATCTTGGCAAACCTCCTCACTGTTTTCCATAGCAGCTGTGCCATTTTAGATTTCCACCACCGAGAATGTGCATTTTTAGCACATTTCCCAGGTAAGACTGGTGCACGCTCGAGTTTGAGAACCACTGGATTAAAATGAGGATACTGCCCCTCTCCACAAATGTTGTTGTGACTGACATTTATGTGCGAAATTAATCTTGTTGGGGGACATTATCCAACAGGTGAGCCGTCTCCTGATTTTGGGAGGGGCCAACGTGAACTACAGGACAGAAGTGTTAAATAATGCCCCCATCCTGTGCGTCCAGTCTCACCTCGGCCACGAGGAAGTGGTCACTCTGCTCCTGGAATTTGGTGCCTGCCTGGATGGGATGTCAGAGAATGGCATGACCGCCCTCTGCTATGCGGCAGCTGCCGGCCACATGAAGCTGGTGTGTCTGCTGGCCAAGAAGGGGGCCAGGGTAAGCAGCAGCCTTCCCCTGAGGGGTGGGGTCTGGGGAATGTCTTTAGGTCCTTGCTGGAATTATCATCAGCTGGGCCAGTCTCTTTTTTGTTGAATTACAGGGAACAGAAATTGCCACATAAGCAGGGTGGAGCTGTAGGCGCTGGTCAGTGTGTGATGTCTGATGCGCGTGCTCGACTGTCCAGCCTTGGAGAGAGAGAGGCCATGTGTTTTGCTCATAAGCTCCTACTCTGCTTAATATTGCCCAAGGGGAGGCAAGGTACCAGGGAGACCCCTGGCCACCAGCATAAGTAGGGCCATCCTTTCAAAAGCCTGCAAGTGGCAACCTAAAACTTATCACAGATTGGTTGAAAAGATTTTAAATGTTTGATTTTTTTTCCCCCTCTCTTGATCTTATCCCATTTCATTCATGTCATTTTTAAAACAATAAAATGAGTTCTGTGAGTCTTAGAAGCCATGTATGTGCTTAAGCACATGGCTGCAGGAGCTAAATGGACCAGAATCGTCATGTCTCCAACTGCTGGCTAGGACGTTGGGCAAGTTGTTGAGCTTGTGTGCCTCAGGTTCTCATCTATAAAATGGGCATAACACCAGTATGTAGTGTGAGCATTAAATAATATACTAGCATTAATATGAAGTAACTATATATTAAACAGGTGGCTCTAGGACTATCAATGTTAATAGATAAGAACCATGCCAAGCTCACCGTAAACTGTTTAGGTTTAATATCAGAATTTCATGGGGAGGCGATGCGTTTAAAAAAGAACAGACTAAATCTATTTGTATTTAGGATATTTAAGGTTCAACAAAAAGACATTAGGCTTATATAGTAACTGTGGGCGCCTTTTTGTTTTTTTCTCTCAAAAATACAACATTTTGGGGTGGACCGGAGAAGGGAAATGCTGCAGTTAAGGCTGCCCGTGTGAGCGTTAGTGTACGTCACCACGCCTCCATTCCCATATCCAAGTTGTGGCTTAGCTTTATTCGGAGGCTAGCAGGCCCCTCCCCAGCCTGGCTGAAGGCTGTGTAGGAGGAGGGTGGGGGTTACATATGTGGCTTTTGCAAAGCCTCTGGGTGGGGGTACAGAGCATCCCAAGAATTTGCAAGCAAGGCGAGGCTGGACCCTGGGCTCCTCTTCCAGCCCTACATTGCTGGGTTTGGACAGGGAATGACACGTTGCCTGCTGCCTCTTGGGTTTTAGTAGGTACACAGCACTCAGACACTCCAACTTTGTGGCTAGCTGGGCTTCCCTGCTTTGTGGCCACACTTTATTACTATTATGTCCCAGGTCACCCGCCTGCAAGCAGCTTCCCTCCCCAGTCAGATGCCACTCTGAGTCCCTTCCTGACCTTCCTTGTTCAGAGAGGTGTTTTCTCAATCCCTCCCTTTTGCTAGCTGCCCTGGCTTGGTGACTAAAGACCTGCTCTATTCCTCCAAATCGGAGCTCATCACAGCTCAGGCCACTCAGGCCACCGAAGGTGGGAAGCACAGGGCTTTGGCTGTGGTTTGGTGTGCGTCCTCACACGTACTCCCCAGAGGACTCAGAACTCGGAGTCGTTTCCTGGAGAGGCACAGGGAGTGAGGCGGGTGGCCTGTGACTACTAGATCTACAGAGGAGGCCCGAGGCCTGCAGTGGTGGGTGTGTTCATTAGGACCAAGTCATTCAAACGGACATTTGGTGCTCTCCAGAAAGACGCATTGGAACATGAACCCCACATCGCTCTGCAGTGGGATGGGGTTTGCACACGGTGTTTATGGTTCACACATGTTCTCAGAGAGGTAATACTAAACTGTGACCTTCTGTTCCTGCCCCGCAGGTGGACCACTTGGATAAGAAAGGCCAGTGCGCGCTGGTCCACAGCGCACTGAGGGGCCACGGTGACATTCTCCGGTACCTGCTGACCTGTGAGTGGTCGGCCGGTCCTCCCCAGCCAGGTGCGCTGAGGAAGAGCCAAGCCCTGCAGCAGGCGCTGACGGCGGCGGCCAGCATGGGCCACGGCTCGGTGAGTGAGGGTGCCGGGAGCCCTTCTTGGGAACCTGGAAGCCTTAGCCCCGTGGGTCGGTGTTTTTGCCAATCACCTTCGTCTGAGTTGCTACCTGTGACACACTGAAGGAATGAAAGAAAATGAGGATGTCAAGGGATAAGCGTTAGTTTGACCACGTGTAAAGATCTTCTGTTGGCATCACATCCTCCCGTGAGCGAAAACCTGGAGAGCCCGCAGTTCCAGTTTCGGGTGCGCATGCGCTCTCGCTATGGGGCAAGGCCGCTTCCACGTGGACCTTTTCCATAGCGTTCATTGTCGGCGCTGCTTTTTCTCTCTCCCTTCCCTTTTCTGCCTTTACCCTCTAGACTAGCCTCACTCGTCTTGCACTTTTTTTTTTTAACCTTTGATTCATTCTTTTGTCCTCGTGATCTGTTAAAAATAATCACATGGAATCCTAATTCTAAAATTGTTCTTGAGTATTGGAAGGATTTTTAAAAATAGAACTTCAGTGCTGGAGAGCGTGTAAGAATGCTTGTCATTCGCAGTTCCCGCCCTGAAGGAAGACTTCAGGCAGTAGTTAAATAGAGCACTTATTTATGAAAGATGTCGGTATTCCTCAGTTTGAAGGTTTAGTTGTCATCTCCTGACCCGTGTCTGTGAATTTAATAATATTTTACCTGCGCTCTTCCATGTATTTCTTACTCTGTATTATCTTCAAGCAAATGGAGTTGCTGGTTTTTGGTAAGATTCTTCCCCACAATGACTTAAAGCCAGTTTGGGTGCAAAGGTGACTGGCTGGCTAGCTGCCTTTTGGCATTTAAAACACAAGGGCAGACATGAGCACATGTACACACGCACTGCTGACTGGCTGATTTTTGGCATTTAAAACGTTAAAAATACACACGTACAATGCTTCAAACAACACAATATATTCCAGCAAGTTGAATGTGGAAACGTATAAGAGATTGGAGCTGTGTTCTCTTAAGAAAGCCATAAAAGAGATGTACAAAAATATGAAACAATGCCAGTCAACTTACATATATGTTTTAGTTTTGGAACAAATATTCATTTTATTTAAAAATACACATTTCGTAAAAATGTCTTGTGTTACCATCTGATGGGTTTATTATTATTCCTTTAAAATAAAACTATAAATAAATATTTTTTAAATACTCATTTACATAGATACACAGAGAGCATGTTGACTATACATATCAGAAAATGTAAATGTTTTTCATTTTTAAACTGTTCCCAAAATCTGAGTGGGTCCAGAGTGTGGTAAATCATCGTAGGGAGGACAGTGACCTTTGTCTCAACTCGTGTTAAACTAGACTTGTTTTAAAGCTGGCTGGGAGGAATGCTGTGCAAAAGCAGCCTCAGCATAGCCAGTGACTTTCATGGAAGAGGGCAGGATTCATTCACCAGAGACTGGAAGGGTATGTTAGTTTCCTAATGCTGTTGTAACCAGCGACCACAGACGTTCGTGGCTTAAAACAACACACACTTATTCTCTTAAGTTCTGGAAGTCAAAAGGCTAAAACTAAGGTGTCAGGAAGCCAGTGTTCCTTCTGGAGGCTCTAGAGGAGATGTTTCCTTGCTTTTTTCTAGCTTCTGGAAGCTACCTGTCTTCCTTAGTTTGTGGCCCCTTCGTCTGTCTTCACAGGGCATCACTTTTACCTGTGCTTCTGTCGTCCCATCTCCTCCTTCCTCTGACCCTGGTTCCTCCTGTCCCTCTGTGAGGAGAGTTGTGATTATGTCAGGTGTATAATTCGGGATAATCATCCCATTTCAAGATTCATATACACATCTGCAGATTCCTTCCTGGCATCTAGGGTGATGTTCACAGGTTTCCGGGAGGAGGATGGCGACAGATTTCAGAGCCGTTATTCAGCCTATCGCAGAGGGCGTGGATTGGGAGACTGGAAAATGGCTTTGTCCTGCTCTCCTGTCGCTGCTATTGCACAGGGTGAACTCTGGCTCTGGTTTGGGGCTCAGTTACTTCCATTTCCCCATAAGCTAGCACTCCTGCCTCCACACCTGTGACCCAACCACTTTGACGGGGAGTATTCTCATAGGGAAAAGAAGAATAATGCTGTCAATGGAAAATCATCTAGACACTACCATTTATTTTATTTTACTGAAAAGGTGTACATCGCTTTGTTTTCCATACTTGTGAAAAAATGGATTCACCATTTTCTGGCGATTTATGCAGCAACTGCACTTTGTGTGATCTCCCGTGTCCTCTGTTGATTAGGCTGGCATATTTGGGTCACGTTGGAATTCATTAGAATTCTGAGTACCTAGTAATCCTGAACAATGTTGCTGAAATTCACTGAGTTTTTTTTTTTTTAGTTCTTCTCAAAGTGAAAATGTGAATAGCATATGAATTATGCTTGAAAACGGTTTTCATTATATTTTCTCTCCTTGTGCAGCATGAGATAATCATGGTTAAAAAAAAACACTGTCCTTTGATATGTGGGATGCGATAAGTGCATATGGCTATAAGATCTCACCTTAAATCATCTTGCCACTTCTGACAGGTGGTCCAGTGCTTGCTGGAACTGGAAAAGGAACATGAAATAGACGTCAATGGCACCGACACGCTGTGGGGAGAAACAGGTAATTATGATTCCACTGCTTGTAGTCTGGGCCAACTTTCTTAATGTTTTAGCCCCCATTTTGGCCTAATTGTCTTAAGAATGACTTGGGATGCATGTAGTCTTATTGTTATTTTATCATGAGGCATTTGAAGTTTAGAGCTTTTAAACCTTCCCAAATGAATAGTAAAACTTTTCTAGAAGCATATAAAATTTGAATCATTTTGAATTAGATTCGTAGTTCCTGTGCATCTGGTGAATGTCAGCTTAGAGATACCTAAATAAGGTGGTGGCTTCTGCTTTGCAGTCTTCCCACGTCCTAACCAACTTGGTCTCCTGCCACCGTGCAGAATGAGCAGGGCAGGAGCTTCCAGCCCTGTGCTCAGTTGAGTCAAAGGTGCTCAGTAAGGAAGGCTGGGGCTTGCCTTGTGCAATGAGAGTAGACTCGGGCCTCATGGGGACAACTTAAAACACCAAATACAAGCTACCAAGTCCATTTCCATTGGTGCAGGGTATGTGTGTGAACTGTAGTGTGGGAAGGAAGCCTGAGGTGAGTACATCTTAATGAAGATCTGAAATGTCAGATAAATATGGATAATGCTGCTTGGAAATTTCCCATTTGACTTACTTGGTACTAGAATGTAAGACTTTAAGTTATGAGTTGTTTAATAGATGTAACCAAGGATATTTAATATGCATTTCCAGGCTGTGTCCTATGTGTGTACATAGTGTATATGACTTATGTTTCTCTTGCACAGATTTATTTCCAAATGCTTCTTAATGATTTTCTAACAAGCCAAATGGTAGTGTGTTGAGTTTATTGGCCAGCTCATACTGAGAGAAAGCCTCAAGAGAGTTTCCTGGTGGGGACTGCACGCCTGCATCTCGGAGCCTTCTGGCACCCTCCCTCCAGGGCTGCTGCCATGCTCTGCAGTGCTAGTTGTGGGCCGTGGGAGGAGGTGGCGTGGCCCCTGGTTCCAAGGAGCACACAGGACCCCAAATGGGGTTGGATTAGGCTTGGGGCTAAACGTGTGTAGATTTAAATATTGCTCTTAATTCTTTATGGAGTCTTTCCCGCCCATTTAAATAGTACAGGCTACTCTAGAGTTTGGTGAAAGAAGTTTCCTTCCACTTTCGTATTGTGTTGTGGCCAGTAGCATAGCTGAGTAGGTCAGTGCTTGATTTTGCTTTGGGCTCAGCCAGAAGGTCTGAATCCCTACCCTTTCATTGCCTAGTTTAGCACCTTTGGACAAGTTACTTTGCCTCCCTGTCAAATGGGGTAAATAGTACCTGCTTTCCAGATCATGGTGAAGACTGAATGAGATAAGGCAGTCTTGCCCAAATATACCCCTTGGGCTCTTGTGCCCAGAAATTCTGATTGATTAGGTCCAGGGTGAGCCCAGGACTCTGTTTTCCTAACAGGCATCCCAGTCATTTCAGATGAGTCATGACTTCAGGACAAATGGAGAATTGCTGTGAAAAGCTGTGGAAAGTGCCCGGCTTAACAGTGACAGCATGATGAGAGGTGCCCGTGATGACGCTGGGGGGTTAGTGCTGGTGATAGTAATGGCACATGCTTGGCTCATGTGGGAATCTCCAACCTGTAATACTGAAGATGATTTTTCTTTCTGGAAGAAAACTCCAGAGAAGGCCTGCATGTGAGGGCTCTGGGGGAGTGGTCTGTTTTGTCCCGTGATGACCAGTCCTGAATTTCAGCAACCCCCCTCCCCTTCCTTGAGAATCTGGTAGGGTGATGGCTAAAGAGACGTGTAAGAGAAACTGCGGACTTCCCACCAATCTTCATGAGAAGATGAGTAGCAGTTCAGCCCCTTCCAGACCCTCGTGCGTCACCTTCAGACCACTTTGCAGCCTGAGAAGCAGCTCGCACCCTTCCTCACCAGGCGGTAGGGCGAATTTCGTCAGCCAAGAGTTTGAGAGACTTTTTTTTTTTAAGTTAAGCTGAGAAAAAGCTGAGCACTGTTTCTCAGGCTTAGGGGGACCCGGCAGCTCTGTAGACTGTGTGTCAATAAAACCAGTCTTGCTTCTCTGCATTTTTCTGTCTCATACCTTTCTCCTATGTTCCTTCAGAAATGACCTCCAGTGTCTACTACCCCGAACCCTCCTCCCTTCCAGGTCTGCGGTTGTCAGAGGAATCTATTGAAGTCTTGCACAGGAAGTTTTAGATGAGGGAACAGCTGCAAATAGGGGGCTTTGCATGAATCACTCAGATGTTGAGGTCTGTGTTTGGGATTTGGCCCGTAGGGTCCATGTTACCTGACCCCGAATGCCTCCTGGAACAGTAGGCCCTGTCAGCTCATATTCCTTGTTCTCACCACGCAGCAGCCTGGCGCTTCCCCGGCTTGTGCCAGCCACACCTGCTGTGTGCACTGGTTCTAATTGCTTTAGCCCCTGGGAAGGGAAAGCAATTGTTTTGTTTCCTGGTTTTGTTTGGTCCTCTTTCCTGGGTGTGGTCAGTGGTGCTCTGTGTCTCAAACACTCTAGGATGGAGCTTGTCTGTCTCCAGTCACAGCCTGAGGGTGGGATCCTGAGAGGGACCCTGTCTGGGGTCTAAGAAGATGACGGAACAACTCGAAGCTTTGTATGAATAATGCAGTTCATTATTTCTCTTTGAACCCTTGTATAAGTTTCTACAAGTCTGTTCAGTATGCATTTAGCTACGAACAGCTTGGCTTTAAAATAGGAGTTGATGGGGTTAGTAGGCAGGATCTCCGTGGTCTGCTTTTGGCTCGTGCACCCGTCTTTGAAGGGCCCGTTGTTTTCTGTGCAGCTGTGTGCCCTGTTTGGAGCACAGCTACCTGTCCATCTCTTCTGTCTCAGCCACATTCCAGAAGTGGGGGTGGTAAATCCATGCACAAAGTGCTTTTCTGCCAGGAGAGACCCTTGCAGTCCTAGTGTGTCTACTTTACTTTGCAGAAGGGTGGTTGTTGTGCCTGTTGCTGATTGGAAGCAGCGGGTCATCGGTGAGAGGTGATTGACAGCTGACAGCCAGAGGGGAGGGAGCACAGGGAACGGTCCGTCGTCGTCACTCAGGCCAGTCCATGTGGGGATGGTGGGAGTAGGGACAGTTGGGTGCCTTCAGTACCCTGACTGTCTCCCTGCTGATGACCCAGAGTCACTAGACATCATCACAAAAGGGGATGGTTCCTATCTTAGGTTTAAAGAGACAAGAAAGTATAATCTATTTGTAAGACATTCATGTAAAGTGGTAACAATGTTTAGTTTGGGCATTTATTGCAGTAAACCCATGGCTTTTAGAAAACATGCAGAATATCTCTACTGGTTTCGTAGAGTGAAGAGCCTAATTTATCTAAGTCTCCCTCTTCCCCAGCCTCTGGAGCCATTTGGTTTTTCTGTCTGCTTGATGTTTGGATCCAGCCCTTTACTAATCCAGCGGTAGTCGGGTAGCTCTTCAGTGCTTCTCCTCGTGCGCGCTCCGATGAAGTAGTATGACAGTCACTCGGCTGGAGAAGTCGTGGGACTGTCAGAAGAAAGCTCAAAGGACTGGGCTTGCTGGTGTGTCTCCCACAGCGGCTCTGCCCTCAAGGCAGCCGAGGCCCTTTGCTCTGTGACATTCACGGTCTTGGTCCCATGGTTTTGGGCAGCCTGAAACATGACAAGAGCCCATCAGATGCCTGTCTTATCTCTGTTTTGGGCATTCCACAGCCATGACAAGTAGGTGCTGGCTCCCACGAAGTCCCGACCCAACTGAATGACTGTTTCCATGTCAGTGTTTGGTGTCAGTCGGCCCAAAATGATCAGAGATGCCTAACTGGTGACCTCATGCTGTTGTGAATTGTCAGAGGAGCTGTGTTTCTGAACTCCAGGCAACTCTTGAGTCTGTGGGCCTGCTGTCTGTTTCTGGGCAGGACTTCTCGTTCTTTCTAGGGGAATAGAGGCCCTTCTGTTTCAATGTTTGCCATTTTACATGCAAATTTGCCAGTCTTCTAGGCAGCGCCTTCGCCTCCCCCAGCTCCTTTGGGTCACTTTGCAGTTCCCTTCATAGTACTTAGGACTTAAAAATTTGATTGTTGATGTTGCTTATTTGATAAAAGCCGGTTTCCCCAAATCACGGGCTTCAGGAAGACAGAGATCTCCGTGTCTCTTGTGCTCATCCATGTGTACGGCAACTGTCTAGTTTAGTGTGGTCCAGTAGAACTTTCTGTGAGGGTGGAAATGCTCTCTATCTGTGCTGTCCAACTTGGTCGCCACTAGCCACTGGTCTACTCTGGTGCTTGTCACATAGGTGCTGACTGAATGGACAAGTGGGTTTAAAGAAAACTAAGCCCTGTAATTTTTAAAGTAGGTGACATTCACTTTGCAGAAAAATGTGGGAGAAATTTTGTTGTTGGAGCGGGAGGGGTAAGGAGCCCAGTTGCCTGTGAGGACCTAGTCTTCAGGTTTCTTTGTGTCTATCACAGCACAGGTCATGTCCCACTGGATTGCAGGTTGGCTTAGAAAGTCTTGTCCAAGTCACCAGTGCTGCCCATGTGCTGAGGGTGTGGCTGGGTGCTGGATTGCAGCTTTGTGAACACAGCTATTAGTGACCAAACGTGGTGTGGGCATGGCTGAAGGGATAGTATAGCCCATGCCAGCCCCATCTTTGTGTCCATAACATCTCCCTCCCGGCACCACCAGCCCGACTGCCCACCCCGGGATGTGCTGTGTCCTCACACTGTTGTCCCCTCAGAAATCCTTCTTTTTTTTTTTTTTTTTTTTTGTGAGGAAGATTAGCCCTGAGCTAACTACTGCCAATCCTCCTCTTTTTTTTTTTTTTGGCTGAGGAAGCCTGGCCCTGAGCTAACATCCGTGCCCATCTTCCTCTACTTTATATATGGGATGCCTACCACAGCATGGCGTGCCAAGAGGTGCCATGTCCGCACCCAGGATCCGAACTGGTGAACCCTGGGCTGCCGAAGCGGAACATGCGCACTTAGCCGCTGTGCCACTGGGCCGGCCCCTTGGAAATCCTTCTTACTGCTTTATAGCTAGTGTGCCAACAGGCCTAGAGTCCTGGGCTTCACACATGGATAGGATGCTGTCTTGCCCATCAGCCAAGAACTGCCGTTCCCTATTTCTGAAAGGGGATGCCCCATCAGAGGGCGTTAAAGTCTGACTGATATCTTTCATGTAAAGTGTTCTTTTATGTTGTCTGGGCTATGTTAGTTGGTAAATACTTGCCAAAGAAGTTTAGTCATTATAAATACTGTTTTTGATTGCTAAAGCTGTAAAAACACCTTATTTGCCTCTATTTCCAGGAAGGGCTGAGCTTTCTCCACTGTGAATTGAGTAGGTCATTTAGCTACACAGCCCTCCCTTTTTGTAGCTCCTTGAAGCAGTTTAGCTCAGCATGTCCACTAACCGCAGTTCACTATTCTCCTTCTGGATAGGACCTAGCTACCTCTGGAACTTAAATCTGAGGCCTGGCCCTGTCAGCTGGGATGGGGGTGTTTCTAGGCCAGTCTTGGGGGTGGAGGGTCCTCACACCTGTTTGCTTACTGGGCCATGAAGCCAGATAATGAGTTGTATTTCATCCTTGATGTTTTAAAAGTTTCTGTCTTGTCTCCATGGAACTGCTTTAATTTCCCACTTGGTGGCTCTGCCTGTCCTCCTGGAGGTGAGGTGTCCCTCAGCTCTCAACTGCAGGTGGACCAGGTCATGGACAGCCGAGCTTGTCACACCCGAGGCTGCCGCAGAACACAGTGCATGCATCCCAGGGAACAGGATGCCTTATTGTTGGTTTAAAAATGACCCTCTGTTCGTTTGAATTTTACCTTACGTCTTCTGGAGAGACGGGCGCTGTTATTTGATAAGGGTTTAAAGTAAATTTCAAACTTACTGGATTAAGTTTGGCATTCACATATGTATGTACATCTCAAGGCAGAATTTCAGGTGACAGCCTGGAAGGAAAAAAGCATTTGTCCATTGCTTGTTGGGCATGTGGAGAATTTGTCAAATGTATCCTGTCGAGAAAAGCTAAGTGACTTGCTGTTGTGCACCTAAGATACTCGATCTTTTGGAGCCCTGAGCATCTCACTGGTACTGTTGGAAAATCCTTGTCATGGCGTTCCTTCCTCTGCTAGTGTTTGTTTTAAGAAAGGATGGTAGGACTAGTGGAAATCCAGGTTTCTATTGGTTCAAACAAGGGTGGAAGCTCTTGATTTTTCTTGGCTTAAAAGCATGAAAGAGTAAGTAACCCAGAACCCTAGAGGGTGTGAGGAAGAGGGTACCTCAGGATGGGAGGGGTAATCCAGGATCCTGGATAGTTGGGGGAGGGGGTAACCCAGAACACTGGAGAATATGGGAGAGGGGCTAGCTCAGGGCCCTGAAAGGAGGGAGATGAGGTGGGGTAACCTAGGACCCTGTAAGAGGAGAAACAAAGTAGGGTAATGTAGGACACTGGGGGAGGGGGTGACTCCAGCCCTGGCAGGAAGGAAGTGGGTGTGGGGGTCACCCTAACAGTAGAGGGAGATTTGGGGGTAAGAACTAAGGAGACGGGGTTTGTCCACACTCTGTCCTCTTCCTGCTCTAGCAGATGCCATGGGTTCACCCCTGACATGAGTGTGTTCTGGAGACCACTCCTCTCTTCTGAGATGGGAGCAGAAATCAGCTGACCTGTGTGTCCCTTCCCTCCAAGGTAGGCGGAGGGGCAAGGAGTAGGGCGTGTCAAAAACCCATAGTGTGTGTCTCAGGTGCAAATGGACTGGTGGCTTGAACACTAACCAGAACTGTGTTCACCACCGTTATCACGTCGTATGTGCTGTACGTGGGGTTCATTGTTCTCGTGAGTAGTTTCTCCCTATGCATTTAAAAAGAGTGACAACAAACTCCTGCTTTCAACATAAAAACTTGTATAGTCATGCGTGGCTTAACAACGGGGATACATTGTGAGAGATGTGTCGTTAGGCGATTTCGTCATTGTGCAAGCATCATAGAGTGTACTTACACAAACCCACATGGTATAGCTTACCCCACACCTAGGCTGTGTGTTACTGCTGTTACAGGACCACCATCGTATATGTAGTTTCTTGTTGACCAAAATGTCGTTACACAGCGCATGACTATGCACAACTACGTTTCGGTAGCTTAGAGCTTCTTTACCTACAAACACTGTGGCTTGTCTTTCAATCAGCCACTCCTAGAAGGATTACACGCGGTTCACCTGTGCCCCCTCAGAGAAATCGTAATTGAATCTTTCAAATTCTGATTGAAATGATATTTGGATTCCCTCTTACTTTTCTTTTTTGAGAGCGGTTGTGAACTTGTGTAGAGTGGTTTTGTGAAAATGCCCCCTTTTTACGCTGACCCCCCCCCATGTGGAGTCCTGCACATAGCTGTCCCCACGGCACGTGCTCAGCCCTTTAAGGGGAGAGTGAAGAGCAGCACTTTATACATGCTTTAAATAATTTGGTGTGTAAGAGGATCTATCAAAAATGTGAGCGTTCTCAGCACACTTTAGAAGTAACAGCTGTTCAAGGCTGGGATCTTCTGATAGGTTTTTAGAACAAAGTCTCTATGAAATGTGATTTATGTTGTCCATGTTTTAGGAAATTGTTTTTAAATTGAATTTATGTTATTTATAGTGCAGATTATTCCTCAAAGGATTTGAGAGGCTTATTTGAAATAATAATATATAAGAATGGGGGAAAATAGCGTCAGGAATAGCACACGAGAAATAGCACAGATATTCCTGCCATAATGTCCTGAATGTTCACTGGCCATTGGATGCCATGTAACCAGAGTGAGAAGGGAACATAGTGATTGTAGATTATTTTTACTGTCCATGGGAGAAAGCTTACCAGTTCTTCAGGAGAAGAAGAGTGTTTTCGGATATTATTGGTCTAAAACAACATTCATAGTCTGTTTGATTAGTTAAATATTTTTAAAGGAGATTTCCTGGAGGCAACAGCATAGGGGTTAAGAACTCCGACTCCAGCCAGACTCGTTGACTTCAAATCCTACCCCTGCCTCCCACTGGCTGTGTTACCTTAGGCAAGTTGTTTAACTTCTCTGGGTCTTATTTTCCTCATCTGTGAAACCAGGATGAGTGGTACTTGCCTCATAGAAGTTAGTTGTATATTAAATGAATTTGTGAATTTGAAGGGCCGTGAAGTGTCATATAGGGAGCACTTTACAAGTAACATAGTATTTTACAATATGTCAGGATCTTCCTATTTTGGTTGAGAGCATGGCTCTAGTTCATTCAGCTGCTTGAGTTCACTGACTGACACTGATTGGCTTCATGATCTGGGGCAAATGATGTACCTCTTGTGACTCGATTCCTTTGCCTCAATAAAATGGACATAATAAAAGATTCTTGTCAAGAGTCAATGAGAATTCACCCATCGTATTTTGCCCAGAGCTTGGCAGTTCTAAGTGTTCAATAGATATAATGTGCTGCCAGAGTTGCGATGAGTTGATTGTTAATGTTAATTATTATTGTATATATTAATTTATGCTGTACATTTGGTCTTGATTCATTGAAATGAATGCTTAAGTGATAGAATCTCACAGTTATTTGCAATTACTTTATGGATACGAAGGGCAGAAAAGAATCTTGGTCATATAGGAAGTCCTGCTTAGTGACAATTACACATTTTATTTCTTTAAAGAATTCCTTGGCAATTTGAGATTCATGTTTTTGATCTTTAATCTATTCATGGAGACTGACAGAGTGTTTTTACAGGAGAACTTGTAACGTGTCAAGGGTGTCTTGGTTCCTCAGATTTGCTTCCCGCCCTGTTTCAGCCCCTCGTAGGGAGCTCGTCGGGCACTGGGCTGATGTGGGGGAGCGAATATCTTCATGGGATGCCTGGTGGCTGCCTGTTGCCTTGGAACACAGATTCCCTGTCCTTGACCCCAGCCCGGCCTGCCGCTGTAGGCCTCCTGGGAGACTTCTGCCAAGTGGAGAACAATAAGGAGGGTCAGAATAACAAGGAAGGTGTTCCAAACAACAGCTTGGTAAATTCAGAGAGCCTTTGGGCCGTGCTGGCTTCCCGTCATAAGGTCGCTGAGCGGCTGCGCCCCTCCCAGCAGGGACTTCAGTCAGGGCTGGGGGTCCTGGAGGTTTCTCGGGGGGTCGTCTCCCAACACAGTGACATTTTTCAGTAAGAGCAATCTTTGTTGTGTTACATTTTATCCTTTACGTTGTTGAGGATTAGGTCAAATATCTGCCCAGTCTTTGTGGAGATGAAGAATTTATAGCTGTTAGGAAGTTTGTTCTTCTAACGGAAACTCTCCCCTCCCTCAACAACGGAAGGAAGTGCCTAACAAAGCGAGGCTGTGAGATTTGGCGTTTATAAATCTTAGCCCTGTTCCTAGAAGGTGGAGGAGGGGGTGTTGCCTGTTGTTTGGGCGGGTTGGGGGGAGTGATGCTACTTTCATTCAGTCAGGACCTCAGGGCCAGCCTCCGGGAGGCCCTCAGTGTGACAGCCTACCCCAGACCCAATGGCACCAAAGCCAAGTCCAGGCTGCGGTCAGCCTCTGCTGTGACGTAAAAGGTCAGTTGTTGGAAAGTGAAGGAGGAGGGGCTACCATTCCCAAAGAGTTTTTTAAAAAATCATAAATTGGGGCCGGCCCAGTGGTGTAGTGGTTAAGGTCCCACATTCTGCTTTGGCGGCCCAGGTTTCACTGGTTCAGATCTACACACTGCTCATCAAGCCATGCTGTGGCAGAGTCCCACGTACAAAGTAGAGGAAGACTGGCACACATGTTAGCTCAGGGACAATCTTCTTCAAGCAAAAAGAGGAAGATTAGCAATGGATGTTAGCTCGGGGCTAATCTTGCTCACAAAAAAAGAAAATCATAGGGGCCAGCCCCATGGTAGAGTGGTTAAGTTTGCGAGCTCCACTTTGGCGGCCCAGGGTTTCACCACTTCAGATCCTGGGCATGGACATGGTACTGCTCATCAAGCTATGCTGAGGCAGCATCCCACATGACACAGCTAGAAGGACCCACAACTAAAAATACACAGCTATGTACCGGGGGGCTTTGGGCAGAAAAAGGAAAAGTAAAATCTTTAAAAAAAAAAAATCATAAAATCCCTAATTACATTTTACCTTTTAGATAAAACAGCTGAGGATTTTCAGCATTTCATGTGCACTTTTTGCTTCTGTTCTCCTTTCCAGTTGCGTGGGGTTTGTCCAGCAAGCCTCCAGTTGAGGTTCAAACATCACAGCCTTTGTCACATCTAATGGTTTCCATCTTGGTCCCAACTAGATGACATTTATGAGAACCCCGCTCCTTACAATTAATATTGGCTCTTTCATTTTTTTCGTTTTCCATTCATTTTTTATAAAAGATGGGGAAATCCAATATATTTGGGAAGAAATTGCACAAATAAACACAAGTAGAGAAAGCAAAGCTGAGCCACTCTACCCACCTCATTCTCGGCTACCTCAGCCAGGAGGAAGTGCCCTTCTCAGGTGTGAGCAGTTTTGCTAACATGCTCAGCTCCAGCCTTGGAGGGTGATTTGGGTCATCAGTGTGCCAGGTATGGAAAGGGCACTGTCTGGAACTGGGGAACCGCTTCTGTGCACTGACCTGTCACCCTTCTCTGAAAGTCTCTAAGCTGGGGACAGAGGGATATGAGGGGAAAATAAACGATCCATCGTTAGAGCCTCGAGCCGGCCATCCTGTGCCCAGGTAGCACGGCCCTGTGTGTTTGAGTGACAGATGTGCCATAAAATGTTATTAACAGCCCTGTCTGTGGAATGACTGTGTTCCTGGCAAGTTGAGAGTTGAGTTTTTGTAAATCAAATCCTTGCCCAGAGAACTTTAATACATAAAAGATTCCTGCAAATGATCCATTTTACAAAGAACCATGTCTCACTGTTGTTTTCAATAAGTTCATAGTGTTGAGTGTTAATTGGGTTTTCTTAAAATGAACACCTGCTGTGACAAATCTACTCATGCTCTGAAGACAGAGGACAGTATTGCTGAGTTAAAATTATTCAGACTTGTCAGAAAATGATAGATACTTACATGGGAATTTAATTACAAAAATGCCATTTTGTTAAGGAATTTGCAAGTAAAAGAAGTTGTGTCCAGTTTGAGTCCTCGGAAGTGCCATGTGTTCACCTTGATTGTAGAGTTGCCATTTGATACCAAGTCTTTTCTCCTTCATCTTTGAATTTCATTCGCCAGAAGACAAGGCCTGCCCCCCTGCCGGGTGGTCTCTCCTCCATCCTCGTCCCTCCCCCCTTTTCTTGTGGCCTGGCAGAGCGTGTTGACCCTCAGTAGAGGCTGGTGGTCAGCTCAGAGGTCGGCCTTCTCGGCAGAATAGTTGGAATTCCTGAGCAGAGTCTTGCCAGTGATTTGTTTGTTTAAACATGTGGCTGACTATTCTTCAGTCTCGCTTGTTTCCGAATATGGTATCCTTCAATCCTTGTGGCTGCTGAAACTTGAGAGACACCCTAGCCTCAGGGGTCCTGAGTGATGCGGCCAAAAATATTCAATCTGAGTGAAAAAAGGAACACACAGGTCCTATTTGTCGGCAGCCCTTGAAAACCAGAGCCTCGTTAAGGATCTTTGTGCAGAATGTGGCCTGTGTTCGGCCTGAGGAAGCTGTGAGACTCAGCCTGTGCTTGTAGGTGCTGTGTCACCTCCAAAGGAAGTTCATCACCAGATGCACAGCCAGTCAGGCTGTAAAGGAACAGAACAGGATCCTGTCGCCAGGCCTGGGGGGCGCTCTCGTCTGCTTGTCAGCTGCTCCCACTTCGGGATTCTGTGGTGGCTCCATAAAACACACGGCCCTATTTTTAGTGCCGGCTGTCATTCTTGATGTGCTGCTCTTGCAAAAATTCATCGGCAGCTGCAACAGACTTCCTGATTTAAAGGCCCCGTTTATAATACGGCAGAACTTGTTTACCAAATAAAAGAGAATGGAATGTTAGGGTGGATCAGCTGCTTCAGACCTCATCGACTGAGGAGCCCTGAGCTTTCTCCTTTCCATGTTGTCCTGCACACGCGCTGGCCATGTCCCCACCAGCCACGTGTGTGTGTTCATTCATTCGTTCGTTCCTTGCCAGAGTCAACTACAACTAGAGCAGAGAGGGGAGGAGGAGGAGTTTGCTGCCTCGAGGAAGGTTGCAGAGGAGCAGCAGGTCCAGGGTGTGGCTCACTGCCCGGATCTTCCATCTCATGCACCACTCACAGGGGTGGTGTTCAGATCCCCTCCAGATAATGTATGAAGTGCCCCAAGGCCCATGTTCCGTAGGACTCGTTAACCTTCCCGTCACGGCAGGAGCCGACTGCACTAGACATGCCTGGGCAGCAGGGCCCGCTAGCTTAGACTCTCATAGTACAGACAGGATCACCGTGGCCACTGATCTTCAAACATTCTGGGTATGGGAACCCCCCACCTCTGCCCCAGTGCACCTGATATAAAAACTGGCATAAATACCATTCTGTTAATGATATTTACTCATAACTTTTTTACAAGTTTAGATGTATGATCAGTGACAACACGCCCGGGTATGTAACACAGATGGGAGTGACGCCTGCAGCTGAGATCCGCGGTAGCTGCACTTCCCGCCTGTGTGTGTTCTGGTTGGGCTGCCGTGAGAAAATCAGAATGCAGATGGCAGCTGTTGTTCAAAGGGGCCCTTCTTATGACAGGAAAGCATGATGAAAGACTGCCCAATGACGAGCTACTCTGGTCACACACTCCCTGCCTCCGGGACTGAGGGCCAGAGGCAAAGTCGAGCTGACTTGCCCTTCTGGAAAGAGAGGGTTTGCTTTCTCCTCCATCTTCCTCTGCCTGACCTTGACATCCTTAGGTCCCCAAGAGTAGGGCTGCCTGACTCGCTCACTCCCACAAGCCTCGCCACCGTCCTCACTTTCCCAGCACAGGAGGCCCCCAGGGTGGAAGCAGAGCTCTGTGACCTGTAGGGCAGATGTGGGTGCCTCTCTGTGACATGGAAGGAGGTGAATTCACTGGCCCCATGGCACTGTGTCCTTGGGACTTCTTTGTTCCTCGGAGGAACTGCTCTTTGTCATGGGGAGATCAGGCCCAGGTTTACATCCTTTTATGTGTGTGGCTCCTGGGGGTTACTCCATGGCCAGGCTGACTGGCAGTTGGAGTAGGTATGGCCGTCTCTCCTGAGAGGGGTTCTGAGGAGGACAGAGGGACCTAGACGTGCGTGTGGAAAGCTGCATTCCTGAGCCCTTGGCTCCCCTGGTCTTAGGTGCCCAGGAGAGTGGGACACAGACCCAGTGAGTCGCAGCTGAGCTAGGCCCCACCCTTTCTAAAAGGAGGCCCACGTATGGGCCTCTTCCAAGACCACTGCGGCAGTGCTGTTTCTGTGTATGAACAGTCAGCCTGTGTGTCCTTTTGTGTTTTCCTTGAATTGATGTTAAGTTTGTGAGATGGCATAGTATTTGTTGTCATTGCTGTGGAATGTTCCGTTGTTTGACTATACCACAATTTACTGCCACGTTCTACTGTTGACGGCCATCAGGGTTGCGTCCAGTTCGGGGCTGCTCTGAGTGCTGTTGCACGCAGCTCTCGGGGCACTCCCAGGGGCCCCTCCAGGCGCCTGTCTGCAAGGGTGGCTCCAGGGTGGTGGGAAGTGTGCATCTTCAGCTTTACTCAATGGTGTCAGGCTGTTTTCCAGAACGAATCAGCCAGTCTTGACTCCCACCAGCAGCATATGAGCGTCCCCATTGTTCCACATCCATTTCTCGGTTACTTGGATTACTGATGAGGTGGGCACTTCTCATAAGTTCTCTGGCATTTGGACTTCACCTTGTGAAGAGCCTATTTCTCTGTTTCCCCATTTTCATCCTGACATGGCTTACTGATTGTTAGGAACACTCGATCCGTTCTGGAAACTGGAAATTTGTAGCTGTGAGGCTGTATTTAAAAACAAAGTTGTTGCAGGCAGGCACCAGGAACAGAGCCACAGCATTCCACTCCACGGTCTCCTTCCTCCTCCCCTCCTTTCTTTCCTCCTCCTCTCCTTCCTCCTCCTCGGCGTCGTATATGCTCCCTCCTGAGATGTCTCCATCCCTCACCCTCAGCCCTTTCCTGTCCTCTTCTCAACTGAAAGCTTGTTGTCCTGGCCTGGGATTGTCCCCGCAACCTACTGCTGTCCTTTCCTCTAGGTGATGATCACAGGACATACTAGAGGCACCTCTTCTAACTAAACCCTTCTTTTTTTTTTTTTTAAAGGTTGGCACCTGAGCTAACATTTGTTGCCAGTCTTTTTTACATTTTTTATTTATTTTCTTCTTCTCCCCTAAGCTCCCCAGTACATAGTTGTATATTCTAGTTGCAGGTCCTTCTAGTTGTGGCATGTGGGATGCCGCCTCAGCATGGCCTGATGAGCGGTGCCATGTCCTTGCCCAGGATCTGAACTGGCGAAACCCTGGGCTGCCAAAGCAGAGCACGTGAACTCAACCTTTCGGCCACAGGGCCAGCCCCTAAACCCCTGTTTTTAAGAATTACAGCTATTAAGAATTACGACTTAGGGGATAGAAGGCACAGTCACTGTTGTGAGGGTGTCACGAGAACCCTGCTTGATATTCACTTTCCCTTCATGCCATTTTTATTCCTGACTCCTCCCCTCCCCCTGCCATCCTGTCCCCCTCCCCCCCAGCACCACCCCTACCAGCAGGCGGCTCACTGCCTGCAGGATCACACACGGGGCTGGGCTGTTTGCCCAAGCACTCAAGGCCCTCTACAATCTGATCCCCCTTTCTTGCTTTCTTGACATTCCTAATCCCGAGTCTTCACTTGTTACAGAGACTAAGCTCCATAAAGGCAGAATGATTTGATGTGCTCTTGACTGCCTCAGTAATTATTAGTTCTTGTTGAATTTATGACTTTAGGGTAAGAGGCCAGACTTGGACAATAATAGTGATCTCTGTGCTTGTGTTATGCTATATTCTGGTCATCCCTTCCTGTAAAAATAATAGTAATAATAAAACAATAAAGCGAAAACAGTGGCTCCTGACTCGGCAAATTGGGCGAGGCTCGGTAGGAGTGGCTCACCTCTGCTCACAGAGCTTTAGCTGGTGTGGCTTGACTCAGCCTTGGGCCCCATTGCCAGGATGGCACACACACGTGGTTGGCAGTTTGTTGCTGGCCGTCTGCTGAGAGCTCATCTGGGACCGTCAACCAGACACGGGCCTCGGTTCTTCTCCCCTTGGGTCTCACCAAGGGCTGCTTGGGCTTCCTCACTCGTCCGTGTTCTAAGAATGAGTGTCCACAGAAGTGGACGTTGCCCATCTCAGGGCCTGGGCCCAGACACTGACAAGTGTCATTTCCGCTGTGTTCTTTTGGTCAAAGCTGTCACAGAGCCCACCCAGATTCAAGGGGGGCTTGGACACAGAGGCCCTTCCTCTCAGTGGCAGGAGTGTCAGAGAACTTGTGACCACCGTTAGCCTCCACATACTAACGCACTCCTCCCCTGTGACTTTCCTTTAGCCCTGACTGCTGCTGCCGGACGAGGGAAGCTGGAGGTCTGTGAGCTGCTGCTGGAGCGCGGAGCTGCTGTGTCTCGGGCTAACAGGAGAGGGGTCCTGCCTTTGTTTTGTGCAGCACGCCAGGGGCATTGGCAGGTACCCAGTGGGCCCCGGAATGCTTCAGAAACAACGGGTGGGGATAGAGTTCACTCTTGCCCATCTCCCCTGGATGGAGAGCCCACACGTGGCTCCCCTGGGCCCTGTCTGTCTTTTTCGTGTTCTTGGCTTCTGCTTGTGCTGTCAGTACTGCTTGATAAAGGCAAACGTTTGACAGGCCAGCGCAGTCAGCCACGTAGGCTGGTAACTAGGAGCAAGGCTGGTAACCATGTCAGAGACCCACAGCTACTTCCTTTTAACTTGGGGGAGTGGAATGGGGTGGGTGGGCTGCACTGTCATAATGGAAGACTTGCTGTAACTGTCTGTTGGGTTGCGATCGTGCAACCCATTTGTCCAGCATCCTTGGATGGAGAGTGGTAGCGTTGTGCTCTTTAGTAAAGGAAGCCTTTTCCCTCTGGCCCACCCCTGTGATGCAGGCTGATTTCTTTGACTGCAGGTGACATGTTGTTGCCTTTAACTCAAGGGAGCAGAGGATCCTTGAGAGCAGGTTCAGTCATTTACTCCTTCATTTTGTGAACAGTGGCCATGTACCTACCCCGTGCCTGGCACCAGGTTACATGTAAATGACAAATGAATGGATCTTACCATGTTTGTTATAGAAAGAATTTTCTAGACCCAAGTTTACGTCATGGAATCACGTCCCTCTTAATTCCTGCTGGCTCCACTGGTAGGAGCTAACGGGTCCCCGCAGCAAGATTTTGGCTTTTCTCCTTTCATTTCCCAGAGCTTGCTTTATACTGTCCATTCCCTGTCACCTCATGGCTTCTGCATGATGCCCTGGCTAATCCTCTCTCCAGGTCTGTTTCCTAGTCCTGGGGAAGTTTGGAAAGCATTTGTTAGTGTATCAAGAACAAGAAAACAATGGAAATATGCCACTTTCTGTTGCTGTGGCGATAGAATGAATATCATGTCAGAGAGGGGCTCTCCTACCCTGGATCAAGCCATTCCCCCGGATGGTAGTTACAGGAGACGCCTCTCTGGTTTCTTGTTTTTGCTCCCCACCCTCATCACCAGGTCCTGTTTACAGGCATGGTCCTGAGGCTGAGGATCTCCTCCAGGAAACTTTGCTAAAAATTGCGCACTGTGAAGGTCGAGCCCTCCGCCAAGCCCTGAGTCTTAGAAAAGCAGGTTGTGTCGGGGTGTGGTGGGTGAATGTTTTCCTGTGCCCCCTTCCTCTGGCCTGTGCCCTTCCTCTACAGGAACGTAGCTTCAGCGCCAGCGTGGGGACCCATGGCCATTCCTTACCCCCCTTTGGTTGTGCTCAGTTGTCCCATATGCCCTCTTGTGGCTGTCCAGTCATTACTTGATTGTGATTGGCAACCTCCCTCCTCCAAATTACAGCCCAGAATGTGCATGTTTTATAGATCTAGTAATAAATTGAGCATGTTAAGGGCTGGCCCCGTGGCCGAGTGGTTAAGTTCGCGCACTCTGCTTCGGCGGCCCAGGGTTTCTGGTTTGAATCCTGGGCGCGGACATGGCACCGCTCATCAAGCCATGCTGAGGCAGCGTCTCACATGCCGCAACTGGAAGGACCCACAACTAAAAATACACAACTATGTACCGGGGGCTTTGGGGAGAAGAAGGAAAAATAAAATCTTTAAAGAAATAAATAGAGCATGTTAAAAAGAGTATCTATTTGGAAGAAGATTCTGTTCAAAAGAATAGAATAAAATAGAAAGATTGTACAGGCCCCACTGATTCCACAAATCAAGGGCGGTTTTTAAAAGGGGAGAGACCTTTCACTACCTTTGAAGGTGGAAAATCCTGCTTGGGTATAGTGAACGTAATTTAAAATACAGCCGGGAGATTGTAATTTGGAGTGTTTCTTTCAGATCGTTAGGTTGCTGTTGGAACGTGGCTGTGATGTGAACCTAAGTGACAAGCAGGGCCGGACGCCCCTCATGGTGGCTGCTTGTGAGGGGCACTTGAGCACCGTGGAATTTCTCCTTTCAAAAGGTAGCAGCACCGTCTGCCCTGCTTAGGTTTCTTTTGGATGGGCAAAGAAAGAGCTTTGGCACACCCATTCAGGACTTTCTGATTCAAAGTTTAATAGTCTTTTTGTTATGGAAATTTTCTAACGTGCACACAAGTAGAGGGGCTAGGTAATGAAGCCTGCGTACCCATTACTCAGCTGTAACAAAGATGACCATTTTGCCCGTCGGCTGCACATTTCATGGTGCCTGGTTGCCATGCCGGTCAGGCTCCGTGTTGGCGGGTGTGAGGTTTGGGTCTGGGCTTTGTCTTCCGGAGTTCACATTCTGTGAATGGGCTTTTCTTTCAGGTGCCGCCCTTTCTGCTGTGGACAAAGAGGGTCTGTCGGCGTTAAGCTGGGCTTGTCTGAAGGGTCACAGGGCAGTGGTCCAGTTTCTGGCTGCGGAAGGAGCTGAGATAGACCAGACGGACAAGAATGGCCGCACTCCCCTGGACCTGGCCGCCTTCTATGGTGACGCAGACACTGTAGGTACCCACAGGTGGTCACACTCCCCCACCGCGTGCCAGGCCAGGGCCGCATCTGTCACTTTAATTCTGCTGTGACATCCAGTCTATTCCACAACTGTAGTAAATATTTTAATAGACTCTTAAAAGCTTAAAAATGCGTGATTACAGACTGTACATACAACAGACACATACCTGAATATGTATACACATATGCACGTGTGTTTATTTTGAATAATCCATATAAATAGAATTCCTGTATAGATCATTTAAAAATCACTTCCCTATATATGAGAAATTGCTGATGAAATAATTAACTGGTTTGTTTTTAAAGTGATGTGGCATTGTCTAGAAGTAATATAAAATGCTCTGGGCACTATCTCTTTCTCTTTGACAAATGCTGAAGTCTAATTGAGGTATGAGGGGCTAAAATCTTAATACACTAAGAACTGCAAGGGGCCAGCCTGGTGGCGCAGTGGTTAAGTTCACACGTTCCACTTTGGCAGCCCAGGGTTCACCAGTTCGGATCCCGGGTGTGGACAAGACACTGCTTGGCAAGCTGTGCTGAGGCAGGCATCCTGCGTATAAAGTGGAGGAAGATGGGCACGGATGTTAGCTCAGGGCCAGTCTTCCTCAGCAAAAAGAGGGGGATTGGCAGCAGATGTTAGCTCAGGGCTAATCTTCCTCAAGAAAAAAAGAACTGCAAACTGTCAGGGAGAAACTGTATCTTTGCCAGGTTCCACATCTCAGGTACTTAGTAGGTCGTAGAGGAAAATCCAGCTCCTTGAGAGTTACCATTTTTGAATAGTTAAATTTGTCTAATGTGAGGATTAATTAGAGAAACAGGTCTTCGGTGCTAGAAGCTGTGGACCTTGGAGCAAAAGCCAGCATTGCCCTGCACATCAATCAGTATCTTGATGCTTTTAAAAGGCAAGATGTTAGAGTTAAGTGGTCTCAATTTCCTGAACATTGTAAACCATACTCAATATCGATTTTCAAAAACAGCTATTTAACTAAACCTGGCATATCCGTGCTTTTCTTTTTCAGCTTATACTGACTTACCAAGTCTTATAGTTTAGGGAAGAGTGAAAGAGTTTAGCATTCTAATGTCTCTCTTTTTTTTCTCAATTGTGGTCAATAACAACATGAAATGTGCCGTCTTAACCATTTCTAAGTGAAGAGTTCAGTAGTGTTAATAAGTACACTCACAGTGTTGTACAACCAGTGTCCAGACTTTCTCCTCTTGTAAAACTGAGACTCAGTACCCACTAAAGAACTCCTCATTCCTTCCTGCCCCCAGCCCCTGGCAGGCTTCATCCTTTCTGTCTCTCTGAATTTGACTACTCTATGGTACCTCATATAAGTGGAATCAGACAATATTTGTCCTTTTGTAACTGGGTTATTTCAATTAGCCAGTCTTCCACATTCATCCATGTTGTATCATGAAACAGGATTTTCTTCCTTTTTAAGGCTAAATAATATTCCATTGTGTGTATATATCACATTTCGTTCATCCATTCTTCTATTGGTGGACACTTGGGTTGCTTCCACCTCTTGGCTGTTGTGAGTAGTGCTGTTATGAACATGGATGCGAATATCTCTTTGAGGTCCTGCAAGTTATTCAAAATCTATCCATGTTCTTTTGGATACATATCCAGAAGTGGGGTTGCTGGATCATATGGGAATTCTCTCGTTAATTTTTTGAGGAACCTCCATACTGTCTCCAGAGTGGTTACACCATTTTACGTTCCCACCGACAGTACATAGGGTTCCTATTTCTCCACATCCTCACTAACACTTATTGTTTTCTGTTGTATTTTTTGATAGTAGCCATCCTAACAATGTGAGGTGATGTCTCGTGGTTTTGATTTGCATTTCCCTAATAATTAGTGATGTTGAGCATCTTTTCATATGTTTATTGACCATTTGTATATTATCTTTGGAGAAATGTCTATTCAAATCCTTTGCTCATTTTCAAATTTGGTTATCAGGATTTTTGTTATTGAGTTGTAGTTCTTCACATATTCTGGATGTTAATCCCTCTAGTGTCATTTTGAACAGTTGGCAGACTGCTGGGATCTATCTGTCAGATCCACTTGAAAATCTAAACTGGCTACAGACTTCTTTTCCAGTAAATAGAGCAATTTGAGTGCCAAAGTAGTATTTCTTGTTGTTCTCTGTTTAATCTAAGTGACAACTATTTTATTATATCAAATCAGTCATCGTACCATGGTCTCAAACTTGCTATTTTCACAGTCACAATAATCAGGTGTCTTTCCTAAGCCTTAAAGTGAGTTATAATTGAGTCCATCTGATCCCAAGCAGCTAATCTTTCCAGTTTGCTATACTCAGGCTGTGTGTTTCTGAAGTGCCCATTGCCATAGCCTGCCAGCATATTGGAGCTATTGCACAAGTGTACCTCCTGAGTAATTGGAGATAGAGAGGTGACTATGTCTCATTTCTGTGGCCTGCGAAGTGGAGTGAGAGAGAGGGATGATGACGTGTGTGCACCCATCCGTGGTCTATGAGTGCATGTACACAACGTGCCCATCCCTGGGAGCGTTCACCTGCCTCTCTCATTGCTGATGTAAAAATTACTTTAACAGAGTGAGTTTTAGCTGTGGATTGCAGCTCCTCTTCCCTGATTCCTGTCAACTTCATTTCCGTTTAGGATCCTTAATTGCGAGAGGCATCTAAGATCGGAGTAAACTAAGACTGCCAGCTCCTGCACCAGAATGCGGAGGTCGGCAGGTTGCGTGCGCCTGCCGCGAGCCGCTCCTCAGGGCCTCTGTTCTCCCCGCTGCAGGTGCTGTATCTGGTTGAGAAGGGAGCCGTGGTTGAGCACGTGGACCACAGTGGCATGCGTCCCTTGGACAGAGCCATTGGCTGTCGAAACACATCTGTGGTGGTTACACTGCTGAGAAAAGGAGCCAAATTAGGTCAGTGAACACCTCAGTTCAGCAGTGAGTGGGAGGTTAGCTTCAGATTTAGAGTACGTTAGGGACCATGAAGACCTAACCTGCTCCCAGGGTAAGATGTCAAGTGTTGGGAGATTTTTTCTCCCTCCCTTTCTAAGGCTCATTTAATAACTGCCGTCCAAAATGGTTAAAGAGCTCAGAGTATGACTGCCAGTGTGGGTATGAAGCAGAGGCCGTATTGCAGGGCTGTCCAGAATTGCGGGGTGTAGGATGCCCGGGAGCCATGCCGGGGAGCAGTTGGAGGACGCTCGGTGGGGGCGGGGCCACGTCTCAGTGGTTACGCAAGCTCACAGGTGCTTCTCGTGGGCAGCCAGGTTTGAGAACCACTGTTGTAGAGTAATCACAGTGAGCTGGGTAGGAAATGGCAGCCCCGGCACCATTTCTGTGAGGGAGAGTTCATGTGTTGACAGGAGACAAGAGGGGGGACCTTGAATATGCCATCAGGGGGTGGGGAGAGCCCCTTCTGTAGGGCTGGCTGGAGCATGGCACACCGTTCAGGATGTGGGGGAAAGAGCACCCGGAACCTCACTGTTTGGGTTTGATGTGGCAGACCCTTAGCCCACAGCAGTTCTGGGGAGGGGACCGTGATGAAGATGATGAGATTCGCTAACGTTAGTAAGCAGTTCACAGTGTCGGAGCTCTTCTGAGAAGTGTCATGCGTTAACTTCTTTAATCCTCACCTACCCTGTGAGTAGGTAATGGTAATACTACCATGTTAAAGAGGAGAAAACCAAGGCCCACAGGAGGTAAATCGCTTCCCCAAGGTCCCAGTAAGTGGAGGAGTCATGGCTGAACCTGAGTCTGTGCTCGTCAGCACTGCTCCCTGCAGGTGTTCACAGGGGGCTGGCCGTGCTGCCGGCTGGGAGGGCCTGGACGTAGACTGAGCAGGGAGGGCCGAGAGCATGGGTGGTGGGAAGAGGGCAGAAGGGCCAAAGCTAAGACAGCTCAGAGTAGATGTGAACGGCAGACTGTGCAGCGGAGAGCAAGAGGATGCTCAGAACACACACCTCCACTTGCCGGCAGTCATGGCATGCCGGAAACAAGGAGACTGTTCTGAGGCCTGGGTTAATTGACTTCCCCCACCAGATTCCCGTCAGAAGGGAGGGATGGGTCACAGCTGCTCTGACATGTTAGTTTCCCAGTATTTTTCACCAGAGTAACAACTCTGTGCCAGGTACAGTTCCCCGCCTAAGTGCTTAGTTCAGCGTAGACAGATCAGACGGGACGCCAGCTCACCAGTGTCCTGCTCCCTTCCCTTTGTTATTTTGTTGTCTGGAGGCCTGCAGGACACACAAGCAGTGTCCTCTGCAGCTGGGTTCTCTGCTGTTTGTGATCTTAGCTGTGGTGGGGCCACAGAAGTATTGAACTCCTCTCCTCCATGACCACTGCAGGGCCTCTGAATGTGTGTTTATTTTTCAGGAAATGCTGCTTGGGCGATGGCTACTTCCAAACCTGATATTTTGATTATACTTTTACAGAAATTGATGGAGGAAGGAAATATGATGTACAAAGTAAGTGGTCTTGCCTCTCTGTATGTTGTTGTAATGGCCTATGAGCAGCCTCTTAGTTTGGTGTGTAATGGCCGTAGCTGTGCTGCTGCCCAGCATCTGTGTAGCTTAGCTGTAATAGAAGCTCCAAGAGATGCTCACCTGGCCTCCTGCCCAGGCTTTCATAGCTTTGCAGCAGAAGCTTCAAGGTAGAAGGCACTTCTCTTTGTGTTCGAGAACCATTATTTCTGAACGAATCCTTGCAGCTGTAACTATGACTCAAAGCCTGAGGCCTTGGTGTGAAGACAGAGCTGCCTCTAGTTCAACTGGCACATCGTGCAGATTCCTCAGTGCACGGAGTCATGAGCCACACGGGCAAGGAACACTCAGGAGACATTTTCAGAAGAAAAGAATCATTAAGTCTCACAAGCCTTTATTATCTTATTTTTAATATCTGTAAGCTTCTGGAATTTGAAACTGTTTCCAGAGATATTTTTACTTAAGGTAGTCAGGTAGGGGCCAGCCCCGTGGCCAAGTGGTAAGTTTGTGCGCTCCGCTTCGGCATCCCAGCGTTTCGCTGGTTCGGATCCTGGGCGCGGACACGGCACTGGTCATCAGGCCACGCTGAGGCGGCATCCCACTTACCACAACTAGAAGGACCCACAACTAAAAAAATGTACAACTATGTACTGGGGGTATTTTGGGGAGAAAAAGCAGGAAAAAAAAAATATAGCATATAATGCTTAGTTACTCATGAGACTGAATTAATTTTTTTCTGTTTTCCCTTACAAATGGAAATATGAGTTACAGATTAATAAATTGGACTTTAAATTTTCCAAGATAAGACATCAGCTTAGACCAAAAAAGTTTAAGGGCCAGATAGTAAATATTTTAGATTTGCTGTATGGTCTCTGTCACAACTACCCAGCTTTGGTGTTGTGACACAAAAGCAGCCACAGATAATACATAAATGAATGAGCGTGGCTGTGTCCCAATCACACTGTATTTGTGAAAACAGGTGGCAGGCCAGAGTTGGCCTGGAAGCTGTAGTTTGCCAACCCCCAGTTTAGAGGGATGTTTGGCCATTTACATAGATCATTATTCTTTCCAGATCTGTGATTAGCCAGAATTAAAAGATTATGAAAACAAAAAACTAGATTGTGACCATTTTAATCCTTTTTGCCACAAGGCTGCTGCACTTGCTATGTTTTAGGTTTTCCTTTTCTTTTTTTAATAACAAATAAATAGGCACATAGCATGACCCAGCAGGGTTCCTGGCTTGGAATCAGTTTGAAATTGAGTTCAGGGTGTGTATTGTTGTGGCTTTGAAGTGGTTTTAATACGAATTTTGGTAGGCAATTATGTTAGAAATATCAAGCCATTTTCAACAGACTTCATACCTGCTGTGCAACAGAACTGACTGAGCAAATGAATTTCTTTAGCCTTGAAAATGACGTGCGGTGCTGTTCTGATTTTTAAAGTCCGTGCTTCAGTTCCTTTTAAGAGAAAAATTAGTATTCTACAGCAAGCTCTGGGTTTATCTGCAAGTCTCCACTTGCCTTAGGAACTGTATCATTTTTTCATCTAATTTCTGTTACGTTTAGCATTAAAATATCTTTAGATGGGAAATCATTCATGAAAATAGTTTCAAAAATATGTAACAGAGAGGAAAGATAATCTGAAGTATTAAGATTGATAGTTATCAATTTGGCCATTTGCAGATACCTTCCTAGAACGCTGGCCTCTTTCGTGTTGCATGAAGCACATGTGCGGAAGCCTGTGCGTACGGTGAGGCCGTGTGTGTACATGCCAGTTAGCGTTCTGGTTCTGCTACAGCACTTATCAGGATCCTTTCAATGTGCTGTAATGGTTTTGGGTGAGGGGAGAATAACCTCACCAGGACCTTGAGGATGTGGGAGCTTATTCCTCTTGGAGCCTCTGGAAAAGGATACATTTCTGTGATTTTTGAATCCTAGAAAGGGAAGATGAAAGAGGCAGCCCAGAGGTACCAGTATGCCTTAAGGAAGTTTCCTCGAGAAGGATTCGGAGAGGACATGAGACCATTCAATGAACTAAGAGTTTCCCTCTATCTCAATTTGTCTCGCTGCCGAAGAAAAACAAACGTAAGCTGTGCCCCCTTATTCCAATCCTTTAGCAGTGGAATGTTTTCACAAGGGTGAAGGCCAGCCCTTCCACAGACCAGACCATGGGACCTCCTTTCTGATTTGTTTGTACATCTCTGTGAACCTGGCATATAGGAAGCTGTTTTTCTTGGAGATCACTGTCACTACCCACCTCTCAAGATGTTGAGAGAATGCACTCGGGTATAGTTTCCTCTGCCTCAGTGATGAGAAGCAAATGCAAACTGCTCCTTTGCCCCTTCCCAGCTGTATACCGCCAGCATTGTCTGGAGTGCCCATCCCCAGATTCAGAAGGAAAGGGCATCGTAACATTCAACACAGCAGACGTTATAATTTGCCTAGTGTTTATTAAGTTCGTTCAGAGGGTATGCCAGTAACTGGTTAACTTGTAATTAATAGTAGTTAACTCATAGCCAATTTGTAACTAGTAACTAGATTTGTTTCAGTACTTCTTTCTTGTACTTTTTTTTAAACTTCATCCTCCCACCACCAAATCTATTGACCTGCCTATTTCTGTGCCCACATACTCTGCCTGCCTTCCTGTTATGGTGGATGAAGCATCCATGCCCTTCTCTGGCTGGCCCTCCGCTGGTGTGCTGGGTTCCACCTGCTCGTGCCTTCTGGCACTCTGCTTCTACCTCCGTTCTCCTCTCTCTCCTGAATCATCAATGTCTGCTTCTCTACTGGATTCTTCTCTTAAGAATATTAATAAGTTTTTACTATCTCCTAACTTGAAAATGAAACAAACAAAAAAAAAACAAGCTTACCTTGCCCTTCATCTCTCTCCAGTTATGTCCCAGTTCTCTGCTAACCTTCAGAGCAAAACTTGTATTAAAAAGTTGCCCGTAATCATGTTTCAGTGCTTCTTTTGACTCACGTATTTAAATATTGACACCAGGACTTTGGCATGGCAGAAGAATTTGCTTCCAAGGCTCTCGAGTTGAAACCAAAGTCCTATGAAGCCTTTTATGCCAGGGCAAGAGCGAAGAGAAACAGCAGGTACTTTCTGGGGTTAGATACGTGACTAGAGAAGCCTTCTTGTGTTTCTGTGGTATCAAAGCTGCTGGTTGACTTGGGGGGCTTCTGATTCATAAGCATTACTCAAATGCCTCTCATCCCTTTTAATACTAAATTGGTAGCTTCTGAGAGGCACAAAAGTGGATATTATTAGCAATGGCTAAACCTTTATTTTCTCCTGACATCTCAATGACTATTCCTCCCCTTAACCCCAGGTGACACTTACTGCAAAATAAAGTTCCTTGATTAGTCCACATTATCAGCAAAACTGCCGACTAGAGACATGAAGAGGTGTGGTAGGGAAGGGAGGAGGAGTCATAAAACTTTTGAGTAAGAGGTGGGCATGGTCAAAGGGGGTGGTGAAGATGACTTTTAGAGGATTCTGACACCCACTGATTTATGCCACCACCTCAGCCCAGTGGTCTTTTTAGACACAGCAGGTCCCTGGAGTAGCACAGCTCTGGGTTAGAATGTAGCACTCTCACTGAGTCACTGAGTAACTCTAAGCTGGTTAAATGGGTCCTTTCCACCACAGTAAGTGTTCAAAACCCCCTTAGCTACCTTCTCTTTCCTTTTAGCAGAGCTGTTTTATTTACAGTTACATTCAGAGCATGTTGTTACGTGGCTTGTGATTATGTTTCTGTTTTAATCTAAAGGCAGTTTGTCGCAGCTTTGGCTGACCTGCAGGAAGCCGTGAAACTCTGTCCCACCAATCAGGAAATCAAGAGGCTCCTGGCCCGCGTGGAAGAGGAATGCAAGCAACTCCAGAGGAGCCAACAGCAGAAACAGCAGTGCCCACCACCCGCCCTGCCCAATGACTCCGATAACGAAGAGGACGCCCCGACCCCTGGATTAAACGACCACTTTCATCTTGAGGAGGCTGAAGAAGAAGAAGAAGAAACTTCTCCCCAGGAAGAATCCCTTTCCCCAACTCCCAGATCCCAGCCATCCTCATCTGTCCCCTCCCCATATATCCGAAACCTCCAAGAAGGATTACAGTCCAAAATAAGGCCAGTGTCGCCACAGAACAGGCCAGGAATCAGCAAGCCCCTGCGGGAGCCTGTAGCTCAGCCGGGGTTGGTTATGCAGCCCACCAAGCAGGCACAGATAGTGAAAACCAACCAACATCTGGGTTCTGGACAGTCTGGCGTGAGAAACAGTAGCACGAAAATTCAGGTCTCGTCTCAGAATCCTCCCCCAAGTCCCATGCCAGGTAGGATCCCTGCCCCCTCTGCTGGTAGCAGAAGCCAGCATTTGGAGGGAAAAGGTCCTTTCGCGGGGGGAGCTGGTTCTGGCCATTTTGGAGATCGGCTGGGCCCCAGCCACAGTGCCCAGCTGCAGCACGGTGAGAGTGGCCCTGCGTATCCTCTACCAAGCAAGATAAAAACTGCAGAGAGGCTTCTGTCTCATGCCCCCATGGCTGTGGATGTAGCCCCTCTCAACCAAGGCGGGCCTGGGAGCTGCAGCGACATGCGACACCCGGCTTCCCTCACCAGCTCAGGCTCTTCTGGTTCTCCGTCCAGCAGCATTAAGATGTCAAGTTCAACCAGTAGTTTGACTTCGAGCAGCAGTTTCTCAGATGGCTTCAAGGTCCAAGGACCAGATGCTCGAATTAAAGACAAGGTGGTTAACCAGGTTCAGAGCGGCACAGCGGAGCACAGACCACGCAATACTCCGTTCATGGGCATCATGGATAAGACAGCAAGGTTCCAACAGCAGAGCAATCCTCCAAACCGTACCTGGCACTGTCAGGTGCCAGAGGGGCTACTGACAAACACGTCTCCTGCAGCTGGCCTGCAGGCCTCGAACTCGGAGAAGCCCTCCTTCAGACAAGCAGGAGGATATAATAACCAAGCCAAAACCTGTTCTGTTCCTACCCTGGGCGGAAGTGTCCACAATGGGGCACAGGTGAAGGAGCTAGAGGAAAAGAAGTGCCAAATCCCAAGTCACTGTCAAGATAGCAGGATAACTAAGACTGTTTCTCATCTGTATCAGGAAAGTCTCTCTAAACAGCAGCCTCATATCAGTAATGAAGCCCACAGGAGTCACCTTCCTTCAGCAAAACCAAAACGATCATTCATAGAGTCAAACGTGTGAGCCTTAAGAGAGGCCCATTTGTGGAATTTGGAAAACTGTGTGTTGGCTCCTGGTGGTAATTAAATGGTTTTTCATGAGAAAAATTACTTTTTAGCCATATTTTTTTTTTTTTCCTTGGGGGTGGATCGGATGCCATTGATATATTCAAAATGTGGGATAAAATTTGGATGAATAGCTAGACGTCACCATAAATAAGAATGCTGACCAGAATCGAAAACTACAATTAGTAATGCGTATTAAGTTAAAAATTTAAGACAGCTGAGAAGACATTAACTCATGCTTTTCTCTTATGAAATTGTTTGGTTACCATTTTCCTCCTAGCCTTCGCTATGTGATAAAATCATAATACTTCTTAGAGAATGCAAACGTCTAGCGATAGGTTTAACTCAAGACATAATATCCAGGTGATGTATTCTGGAAAAGATGAAATTTTCAAGTTACAGTTCCATTGAGTCAAATCCCAAAGTATATATTTAAGACCTGAGTGATTTCTAGCTCAACATAAATGTGACTGTAAATGTTATATAGCTGATTTTTTGTTTTTTAAGCAAAATAAGAACATCTAAGTATTGTTCCCTTCGTAGCAGTTCCCTTAAGAGGATTAAACACTTATATCTGTGCTATGGTTCTCATTAAAATATTTTTATAGCACCTTTTTTGGAACTAGATTCCCGCTTCAAGGTGTTTTTAATATTTGGAAACAGTATAAGCCATTTGGAATCATAATTGGTGGTCATGTTGGATTTGGGCTAAAATATTAAGAGTACAGCATTCTTGGTGACACGTAAATTAGTTTTCAACTGGTTCCCAAACTGCTTTTAACAACGATAGATAGCACTCCTGGAACAAGCCTTCCGAGATCCTGCAAGGACAGTATTTAATTTGGATACTTGAGGTGTGGTTGGTTGTTGCTTTTGTTTTATCATACAATCATTACTTTATAGTCCCATATTGTACATATTAAAATAGCTAAGTTGTATTCAGACTTGTAAATATAACTATTTCAAGTAGTTAATCTTAAAAAAAAAGTCATATATTTGCATGTTTTTTCTAAGCTTCATCCATGCTGGTTATTGCACTGAACAATATATTATTATGGCATGTTAACAGAATACCAGTAACGGCACTTTATCTCATTTATATGAACACCTTTGAGGTGCTACTTAAATCCAAACTGATGTATTATTCATTTGTAAAGATAAGGTACAGGAATGAACCTTGGTTTAAAGGTATTTTTATATGAAAATGGTGTGCATTGGAGGATGTTAAAATGCTAGTTTGAGAGACGTGGGAGTATATTTGTTTTATATGTTGGGATGTGAAATTTATTTTCTAGAGTGGGGGAGAAGGAAGTTCTATATTTGCAGGACGTTTTAAAAATGAATAGTTGTAACGAAGTTCCAGTGAGCATCGTTATGGTTTTGTATCAACAGGAATCTTCTGGTGTCACTCTTCTGCATTTGGTCCTGAGCGTGTACAGTGTACTTTGTACAGCTTTATCATTTTTTATAGGCTTTTCATGAGTTCTGCTCTAACTACTATGGCTTATTTATTGTTTATTGTTTTCTTTAATATTTGTGAAAGTCTTACTCTTTTGTTATGTAGTTTTGTTTCTGCACAACTACTGTACTTTTCCATATGGAATAAAGACTCTTAATAGAATTTGTTTTGTATTAAATGACAGAATGGATAAGTAGAGAATATCCTGATGACAACTATCTGCCTTTAATCCTGGGAGATCTCATTACCCTAAAGAAAATAGTGAAAAGCCTATTTTTAAACTACCAAATGCATATTTAATTTCACTTAATAATAATTTCAGAACAAGAGTGACAGCTTCTATAAATCCCAAAACATTCAAGGGTCAAAATTAGTTTTTTGGGGGGCTGGCCCCATGGCATAGTGATTAAGTTTGGCATGCTCTGCTTTGGCGGCCCGGGGTTCACGAGTTCAGATCCCAGGGCAGGCCTAGACACCACTCATCAAGCCATGCTGTGGCAACATCCCACATACAAAATAGAGGAAGATTGGCACAGATGTTAGCTCAGGGCTAATCTCCCTCAAGCCAAAAAAGAGGAAGATTGGCAACAGATGTTAGCTTATGATGAATCTTCCTCATCCAAAAAAAAAAAAAGGAAGAAAATTAGTCTTTTTGCCTGAAATAGGAATAATGCACCCAGTTGAGCATTTTAATCCTTTTCTTATCTGTTCCAGAAATCTTGGTGTCCGTTTTTACTGGCAATAGGATACTTAATGAGTTTAATCTTAGTAAAGTACAGTATTTGGTCCAGTAACCCCAGAAAGAAATGAAGTAGCCTTGAGCAGCCGCTGGTCAGTCCCGAGGACTGAGTGCTGGGCAGGTGAGTGCTGCCCCCACACAGCCCTGAACAGACGGTGGGGCATGGGGAGAGCACAGCAGAGGGCTGGTGCTGTCCCTTCCTGTGGATGGTTTTGGATTTGGTCTGTTAAGTTTTTTGTTTGCTTGGGTGTTTGTGGGCAGGAGGAGTTGTTTGGCTTTGGTTTGTTTGTATACAAAAACAGAAACACTCCACTTTGGTAAGTTATTGGCATCTAAGTTTTCAACCATTTTGTGTTTTTGTTTTTACTTTTTTTTTGGAGGAAGATTAGCCCTGAGCTAACATCTGCTGCCAGTCCTCTTTTTCTTGAGGAAGACTGGCCCTGAGCTAACATCCATGCCCACTCTTGCTCTACTTTGTATGTGAGACACCTACCACAGCACGGCTTGCCAAGCGGTGTGTAGGTCCACACCTGGGATCTGAACCGGCGAACCCCAGGACGCCAAAGCGGAACGTGTGGATTTAACTGCTGTGCCATTAGGCCAGCTCCTCAGCTATTTTGTTTAACAAGAAACTATTTGGTGAAACATACAGAAGAAAATCACCTTCTTTAACACATTTAAAAAATAACCAATCTTTGGAAAATAGGTCTATTATTTTATCAAAACAAAAGATATTTGGTCCGATGGTGGGCTCCATAAATTGAAAAACCTTTTGTTAGAACTATGTTAACATACTTCCTCTATAGAATACAATAGAAAAACACCTTCTAGAACATGTTCCCAACCCTTTTTTGTCCTCATAAGAATGTGAGAAGTATGTGTAGTATAAAAAAAAATACTCTTCTAGAATCAGACTCTGAATCCCAGCTATGAAACAAAGGAAATAAAAATTCAGTAACACATTAGAATGACAGGAATTTTACAAAGCAGCAATTAGAACGAAAAGGTATTTGGAGATTTCTGTGTTAGCTAGACTAACCTTTCTGTGAACATAAATCATACTGGCTATAGGTTTATAAAATATAGGAAAAGACTGACTAAATACATAATTACATTACTTTTATTTCTGAGTTTTCAGATTTTGAACAAGTACAACGAGGGCTTTGGGGGTGAACACACAGTCGGGTCCCCGTCTGCTCTTACAGTTTAGTTCTAACCAGCTTTCCCACTCACGGCTTCTATTCTGTAAACAATTTGACAGGTATGTCAAGTCAGTGCAACCTCGGCTTCCTCAACTCGAGGCTTTCTTCTGAGTGAGCGCTTATCAGGGTGTTGTATTAAATATCAGTCTATTGTGTAAAAATGTAGTCACCCTAGCTTCGAATATTATGTGAGAACTTCAAGAATTCTCAATTCTAAAAGGGGTAGTTTGCCACTTATCTATTTCAGCAAAGTCAGTTTGACGTATTTGTGATCATTTATTCCACCATCTAACTTGTACCCAGGTTTGGACAGTGGGGAAAAAATCATTACCACCTTGCAAATGAAGAATTCAACAAAATTGCCTATTAAACATGTTGAAGTGATTTTCTCAAACAAATCTATAATTATTTTGCTACAAATTCTCTTTAGAAGGATTCTAAAGAGTTATCAAATGAATGGCTAATAACTAGGATTTAAATAGCTGTTATATTCTAGATTATTCCGATCTTTGGTTCTAATGGCATGTGACCTATATCAAACAAGAATAAATTTGAGCACTGCAATTTAAAGTCAAAGTAAAACTTTATTTCTCTACAGGTTAAGATTTTTTTTCACTAGTACCAAAACGCTTTTATAATAAAAGTAGAAAAGAAGTTAGATGTGTTATTTAGTCCATATGTTTTAAAGAATGAAAACAGTAAATAGGTAACTAAATTTAAGTTTACCTTTCTCCTGTTTTGCTTTTAATGTCTGATCAGTATTTACCTTTAAACCATTCAAATGAGATCACTGAAAAATATAAATACAATATAATATAAACAATTTTATTTTTGATGTGTCTCTAGCCATCGATTGATGGCCATTTTCAGAGTCCTATTTGGTATAAGTACCACTGAGGGAAGAACAAGATTTGTCATGGGACTTGTACGTTTCTTTTTGCTGATCCAATTTTCCATTGCTTCCTTTTCATATGAATAGCCATCTAAAAAAAAAAAAAAACAAATTATTTGCAATGTAGGAAAGGCAAGTTAGGATTACTAAAATGAGTTGGGTATAAAAACTCCGTTGCCAAGGCCTTTATTGTGATTTAAGTGGCACTCTTGTCCTGTGCCACTATTCCCAAAATATTTCTGCCACAACACCTTGAATTCTGCTATTTACGATTAAGATTGAACACATTACCTTGAACCATGTCAGTATTTTACTGATTCTTTTTGAACGCTACAACTGAGAAAAGGACGCTGTAAAGAATTCAGATGTAGCAGAAAGGAAAGAAGCCAGGCGGAGTGGAGTGGTAGTGAAGATAAACTGCCCCGTTAGAGCTGCTAGCTATGTGTGTAAATTAACGTGGCTGAAGATGAGAGAAAAGAGCCTTAGGAATAACTCAGAAAAACTTTTCAACACAGTGAGAAGTCAGGGAAACATTAGAGAGATTATAGAACTTGGCTTACTAAGCACTTGACAGTTAAATGGATTTATGATGCAAAAAAAATCCACCCATTGAAGTTTTTAATTACCATGTTCTTGCAAAATTCTTTGCGTTTGCATATGCAAAGATTGGAGTTTTCATTTCACTACTTTCTTCTTTATACTTGTACTTCAAACTGAAAATCTTAGTTCCTAATTACATTCACACGTTAACCTATTTGCTTTAATCTACAACGCATACAACTGTTTCAACTATCTATGCCAATATATTACTAACGTAAGATGACTTTCTGGCTCTGTCACCAAGACAGATACACTAGGGTGCTGTAATTGAAATACTGTGTTTGAAAATCACTTGAAAAAAAAATTCTTCTGTTTGATTATGTTACCAACTTTGACATACAATTTGGTCCATTTGCTTCCCTTTTTATCCTCCTAATTTTTAGAGATTGGTTTGTTTTCATGATTTATTTTAACTCTGTGAAAACATTTAAGTGATTGTGAAGGTAACAACTATAAAATAAGGTACTTTGAGAGGAATCCATTCTCCCTCTCTCCAACCCATGTTCCCTCCTTTCTCATATAGGTAACCGTGTAAATACAAGCAAATGTATGAGTACACACTCAGTACACATACATTCTTACAGAGAAGCTAGCATGCTGTATACACTATTTTGTACCTGATTTGTTTTTTACTTAACTATACCTTGCTTTTTTATCCCCCCCCCCCACAGTACTCCACTGTATGGATGTATTGATGGACATCTGGGTTGTTTCCAATCTCTGCCTTTTACAAATAGTGCTGCAATGAAGTCTTATCATTTTGGGGGAGATGCCAGAAGTAGGATTGCTGCATCAAAGAGTGAATGTATATAAGAGTGAATGTATATAATTTTGCTACATATGCCACTACTTCCATAGGAATTCTACCATTTCTTTATTCCTACTAGAAATGGTGATGAGTGCCTTTCTCCCCAGAGCCTTACCAAGAGAATACGCTGTCAAACTGGATTTTTATCATTCTCTCATAAGCAATGGTATAGTGTATCAGGTAGTTTTAATTTATTATGAGAGAGAACATTTTTTCATTATAAAGCCATTTGATTTTCTTTTTCCTGTGAACTAACTGTTCATATTTTTGGCCCATTTTTCTATTAGGTTGCTCTTTCCTTAGTTTAGGAAGATTTTTTTTTAAATTAAGATATAATTGACATTATCAGTTCCAGGGGCACAACATGATTTAATACGTGTCTATATTGCAAAAGAATCACCACAGTAGGTCTAGCAAACGTCCGTCACACCACACAGTTACAATTGTTTCCTTTTTTCTTGTGATGGGAAACTTTCAAGATCTGCTCTGAGCACCTTTCTAATGTACAACACAGTCTTATGAACTGCAGTCACCATTCTGTATGTGACATCGCAGGACTTACTAACTTTATAACTGCAAGTTTGTACCTTTTGACCATCTTCACCCATTGTGCCCCTTCCCCATGCCACTACCCGCCTCTGGCAACCACCAGTCTGTTCTCTGAGTTTGGTGTTTTGTTTTGTTTTAGATCCCACATTATAAGTGAAATCATATGGTATTGGTCTTTCTCTGACTTATTTTACTTAGCACAGTGCCCTCAAGGTCCATCCATGTCACAAATGTCAGGATTTCCTTCTTTTTTATGGCTGAATAATATTCCATTGTGTATACATACATTTTCTTTATCCATCTATCGATGGACACTTAAGTTGTTTGCATGTGTTGGCTATTGTAAATAATGCTGCAGTGAACACGGGGGTGCAGATGTCTTTTCGAGTTAGTGATTTTGCTTCCTAAATGGAATTAATTGCTGGGTCATGTGGTAGTTCTAGTTTTAACTTTTTGAGGAACCTCCATACTGTTCCATAGTGGTTGCACCGTTTACATTCCCACCAACAGTGCTCAAGGGCTCCCTCTTCTCCTCGTCCTTGTCAACACTTATCTCGTCTTTTTGATAACAGCCATTCTAACAGGGATGAGGTGATGTCTCATTGTGGTTTTGATTTGCATTTTCCTGGTGATTCGTGATGTTGGGCATCTTCATATACCTGTTGGCCATCTGTATATCTTCTTTGGAAAAATGTCTATTCAGTTACTCTGCCCATTTTTTAATCGGATTGCTTGGCTTTTTCCTGTTGAGTTGTATGTGTTTATGTATTTTGGATATCCTTATCAGACAGATGATTTGCAAATATTTTCTCTCATTCAATAGGTTGTCTTTTCATTTTGTTTCCTTTGCTGTGCAGAAGCTTTTTAGTGTGTTGTAGTCTTACTTGTTTATTTTCGTTTTTGTTGCCTTTGCTTTTGGTGTCACATCCAAAAAATCACTGCCAAGACCAATGTCAAGGAGCTTACCACTCATGTTTTCCTCTAGGGGTTTTATGGTTTCAGATCTTACATTCAAGTCTTTAATCCATTTTTAGTTGATTCTTGTTTATGGTGTGTTAGTGGTCCAGTTTCATGCTTTTGCATGGGGCTGTCCAGTCTTCCCAACATCATTTATTGAAGAAACTTTCCTTTTCCACTGTATGTTCCTGGTTCCTTTGTTGTAAATTAATTGGTCATATACGTGTAGGGTTTATTTCTGGGCTCTCTATTCTGTTCCATTGGTCTGTGTGTCTGTTTTTATGCCAATACCATACTTTTTTGACTACTATAGCTTTGTAATATGGTTTGAAATCTTTGTAGTCTGAAACCTCCAGCTTTGTTCTTCGTTCTCAGGATTGCTTTGGCTATTCGGCATCTTTTGTGCTTCCATACACATTTTAGGCTTGTATGTTCTATTTCTGTGAAAAATGCCATTGGAATTTTGATAGGGATTGCACTGAATCTGTAGATTGCTTTGGGTAGTATGGACATTTTAACAATATTAATTCTTAAGAGCACAGAATATCTTTCCATTTATTTGTGTTGTCTTCAATTTCTTTCACCAGTGTCTTATGATAGGTCTTTCTCCTCCTTGGCTAAATTAATTCCTAGGTAGTTTATTCTTTTTGATGCAACTGTAAATGAGACTGATTTCTTAATTTCTCTTTCTGATAGCCTGTTAACTAGCATACAGATTTTTGTATGTTAATTGTGTATCCTGCAACTTTACTGAATTTGTTGATTAGTTCTAACAGTTCTTTGGTGGAGTCTAGGGTTTTCTATATACAATATCACATCATCCACAAAGAGAGCCAGTTTTACTTTTTCTTTCCTTTTTGGATGCCTTTTATGTCTTTTTCTTGAATGATTGCTCTGGCTAGAGCTTCCAATACTATGTTGAATAAAAGTGGCAAGAGTGAGCAGCCTTGTCTTTTTCCTGATCTTAGAGGAAATTCAGCTTTTCATCATTGAGTATGATGTTAGTAGTGGGCTTGCCATATATGGTCTTTATTATGTTGAGGTATGTTTTCTCTATACCTGCTTTGTTGAGAGTTCTTATCATAAATGAATGTTTAATTTTGTCATATGCTTTTTCTGCATCTATTGAGATATGATTTTTATACTTCATTTTGTTAATGTGGTATGTCACACTGATTTACTGATATTGAACCATCCTTGTATCCCTGGAATAAACACCACTTGACCATGGTATATGATCCTGTTAATGTATTGAGTTTGGTTTGCTAATATTTTGAGGATTTTTGCATCTATGTTCATTAGGGATATTGGCCTGTAACTTTCTTTTCTTGTAGTGTCCATGTCTGGTTTTGTTATCAGGGTAATGCTGGCCTCATAGCATGAGTTTGGAAGAGTTTGAAAAGGACTGATGTTAATTGTTTAAGTCTTTGATTTCTTATATCTATAGAATATTAACACTTCACCGATTTTTCACTTATTTCTTTTGGACTTTGAGTCCATGTTGAGAAGAGTCCCTATTTCTAGGTTATCAAAGAATTTACTTACATTTTCTTCTGGGACTCATAAGGTTTCATTTTTTTATGTTTATATCTCTGATCCATTTGGAATTAATTTAGATGTACAGTACAAGAGATGAAGCCAGTTTTATCCTTTCCAGATGGCTATTTAGTTGTCAGAATACTACTTCTTTAAATTACTTATTTTTCCCACTAACTTAAAATGCCATTTTTATTATTCACTAAATTTCCAAATGTCCTTGGACCAATTTCTGGATTTTTAAAAATTACTTTCCATTGGTCTATCTGTTCATGTGCCAATCCCACACTGTGTTATTGATAGAGGCTTTATAACATGTTCCAATATCTGGTAGGGCTAGCAACACTCTTTTTTATTTAATATGTTATTTGTTGTGTGTTCTTTCCAGTGGAACCTAGTAATCAGTTTCTGTATCTCTAAGAAAAAACCTACTAGTGACATCTTGCTGAGTCTTCCTGAGACTTCTGAGGCATCTTGCTGAGTTTTATAGTATTCTTCACGTCTATTTGCAAAATTTTGCATATTTTTTATGTCTAGGGTTTTTTGTTATTGTAAATTGTCTTCCACTATACCTTTTAACCACTTTTTGTTTACACACACACACACACGCACGCACGCACGCACGCACGCACGCACGCACGAAGGCTCTTGATTTCTCTTTAACTTGCTAAATGCTGATTAGCCCTGTTAAGCTATTGTCTCTCAGCTCCAAACCCACATGTGATGCTGAGGACTTGGCGTGCTGGGGCTGGGGCCCAGATACTGCAAAACCACATTTCTGCCTTGCCAGCTGGCTCCCTGTTAGATCCTGCATAGGATTCCCCTAGAGGGAGACAAAAACAGGGTGAACTCCTGGCAGAGTTGTGCCTAGCTATGGCCCTTCTTCTAGCAGGGATAGTTGGTTACACTCCAGACGTTTTTGTTTGCTTCATTGTAGGTACTGCACAAATTTGTCTTATCCTTACCCCTCTAGAGAGACTAGCACCAGCTGGGTAGCTCCCCCTTCTGAGAGGCTGGGATTCTGGTTCTGAGAGACCCATGTGAGGTTCTGATCACCTCAACTTCTTCCCTTTGTTCTCAAGAGTCCCAGAGATGGTAGATGCTTTCTGCAGATACTGTTAGCACCATTTGAGATATAATTCACATACCATAATCCACCCTTTTACGTATATAATTCAGTGGTTCTTAATATAATTCACAGAGTCGTGCATCCATCACTATTTAATTTCAGAACGTTTTCATCACTCCATAAAGAAACCTTGTACCCATTAGCAGTCACTATCCCCTCCCCTGGCAACCACTAGTCTACTTTCTGTCTCTATAGATTTGCCTGTTCTGGACATTTCCTATAAATAGAATCATATGATATGTAGCCTTTGGTGTCTGGTTTCTTTCACTTGGCATAATGTTTCCAAGGTTCATCCATGAAGCATGTATAAGTATTTGTTCCTTTTTATGGCTGATTAATATTCCATTATATGGATATACCACATTTTATTTATCCAGTGATGAGACATCAGGGTTATTTCCACTTTCAGGCTTTATCAATAAGGCTGCTATGACATTCACATACAACTTTTTGTATGAAAATATGTTTTCAGTTCTCTTAGATATATACCTACAAGTACAATTCCTGGGTCATATGGTAACTATGTTTAACTTTTTGACAAACTGTTTTAAACAGCTGCACCATTTTACTTTCCCAACATGTTATTTTCCATCTTTTTGATTCTAGTCTCTTGTGATGAAGTAGGAAGTGACATCTCATCATGGTTTTGATTTTCATTTCCCTAATGATATTAAGCATCTTTTCTAGTGCTTATTGGCCACCTGGATATCTTCTATGGAGGAAAGTCTATTCAAATCCTTTGTTTATTTTTTAAATGTGTTGTCTTACTGTTGCGTTGTAAGAAGAGTTTGAGTAGGAAAATATACTCAATTTTTATTTATAAAAAGCTAAGTACATATAACGAACCTCAGTCTTACATAGCACCATCACACTCACTGGCCTATTACGGATAAATGATGTGCATGTTAATATTACTAGGTGAAATATTGTAAGTTCAATGATAGCTAATTCATTTGCCACCAGACTAGATAAATCTGACAATAGCATGTTTTTAACCTTCCAGGTGAAAGGAGCCCACTTTTGTTATTAATTTCTTAGTTACATTCCATCATGGTGACATAAGGCTATTTGTATAATTTCTGGTGGTGGTGGTGTTTGGTGCTTAAATATGAATGTCCCATGTGTGTTCAAAAAGGTGTACTTTTGAACATCCGAGTTTCATACGTTACTTTGATCTGTTTTGGCCTGAGAGGTATGATCATGTCTATCACTGTGCTTTCTCCTTATACTACCTGTAATTTCTGCTTTATGAAAGTTGTTGCTGTGTTTGGGACTGCATGGCTAGTAATGGCTTATCTTCACTGAGAATCGTGGTTTTCAGTATTATAAATTTTTTGGGGGTCGGAATTCTACTTTTGCAGACAAGTATTTAACCCCTTCTTCATGTTCAGTTGTCTCATCTTTGCCTATCCTTTTATTTCTAACCTTCTGGATCCTTGTTTTAGCTTGGATTGCACTTTGGTAGCTGCTCTAAAAGTTTTGTCCCTTTAGGGATGAGTTAAGCCAAATTGTTTATTAATATTACCAGTACCTTTAGTAATAGTTCTATCATTTTTGTAAATCACCTATATAAATTCTTTCACTATGGGAGCTGGGTTCCATCAATTTTGATGCTTAGGGAAGTTTCTATTTTTGATCTACTGGTTACCTTTACACTAATATCTTTTAAAAAGAGACCAAGAATATTATTAGTGTCTCTTGGTTCCTTACTATAAGAAATATTCAAATTAGCTGGTAGTCTTTTTCTCTCCCCCAGTGTCTAAATTTCAAATAGGCTTTTACTCGGGCCGGCCCCGTGGCCAAGTGGTTAAGTTCCCATGCTCCACCTCAGCAGCCCAGGGTTCGCCAGATTGGATCCTGGGCGCAGACATGGTGCTACTCATCAAGCCACACTGAGACGGTGTCCCACATGGCAGAACTAGAAGGACCTACAACTAGAATATACAACTATGTACTGGGGGGGCTTTGGGGAGAAAAAGGAAAAATAAAATCTTTAGAAAAAAAGAGCTGTACCAGATAGTTCTAGGAAGTAAAAAATATTTAACATTCACAAAATTTTATTTCAGTTTAATATACTCAGATGAATAGATTCTGGTAAAATGCCACAGTAATGATACCTATTATAAGATTTATTCATTCCTTAGACTTCCATTTCTGGTAATAAAGCAGAGTAAGTAGATCCCAAAATTTCTTGCTACATTATACTTAGAAATGGCAACTAAAAGAAGCATCTTTTTAGATAGATAGCTGACTTCCAGGTTCAAATGGCTTCACCCTAGTGAAAAGTTCAAGTGAAAAATATTAGCTCCCTGGCTTGGGCTCTGAATTTATATCTGTTGTCCAAGAAGAAAGCTTGCTCAGCCCACTGCTGCCCACCTGTTGTTCTGGGAAATGGACAAAGCAAGCCCAACACCTCCCTCAAGCTATACCCTCTTTCCACACTGGAATTCCACGGAGAATACTTGACTGAAGATGAGCAGACACAGGGCACACGCAGACAATAAAGAGCAGGATTAGGACCCCACAAACCTCAGAAAATGAAAATAAATACAACCTGTGAGTATTTCTAAACTAAGGCTGAATCTAAGAAACAATATACTGTGAAAAATATTTAATACTCATATAGCTCTTTTTTGTCATTAGACTGTTCCAGGGCACTGTTACCTATATTAACACTTAATCTGCACCACAGCTTTATGAAGAAGCTGATGCATGGCCTGAACAACTTTCCAAGGTCACGTGAGTCGGCAGCGACAGAGTTGGGATTTAAGCCAAGCGGTCTGGCTCCAGAGTCTATGCCCTTAATCGACAGGCTAAATCAGATTTCCAGAAGTGACAAATAACAGTCACTGGAATTGTGAAAAAACCTCAGTGGGACAAGGTTAAATAGTGCCTAGACAATGCAGAGTAGATGACTGGTAGGTAGGTCTAAGAAAATTACCAAGAAAGACTGTAGAGATAATACAGGATAGAACAGCAGAGAATGAGAGTGGCTGTTTTCCAGAATTGAACAATGGCATAGAATGCCATTCAAGCAGCACTGTGCACCCTGAACAAGAGAAGTAAAAATACCCATCAAAGAAAAACTCTGAAACAAAAAACCAGAATTAAACTGAATTATACTTGTACTGCAACAATAGAGGCCAGAGAGTGTGTTCTCCATAAATAATTGAGATAAAACACTGAAGGGTTTTGCAAAAAAGCAAAGTGGTCAGATAGGGTTTATCAGGTTTTTACAATTTTGAAATGAATTATAAGTGTGAACACTGATTTTTCTAAAAAGCTATATAAATGAATTAACATATTTAAGTGTTCAGAATAAACCTGAAAGGAAGAATAGATGGGACACCTGACTAGTGCAAAGTTGTCACTCTCCTCACCCCACCCCTAAATTAACATATAGTTTTTAGGTTTTCTGTAATTCTAATCAAAATGTCAGATTTTTGAAGCATGACAAAATGATTCGAAAATTTATCTTGAGGTCTAAATGGGCAAAAATTAAACCAATTGTTAAAAAGAATAATGAACAGTAATCATAATTAAAACTAAGAATTTAAAATATGGCAGTGCAGGACCGGCCCCATGGCCAAGTGGTTAAGTTCTTGTGCTCTGCTTCAGCGGCCCAGGGTTTCACCCATCTGGATCCTGGGCACAGACATGGCACCACTCATCAAGGCATGCTGAGGTGGTGTCCCATATGCCACAACTAGAAGGACCCTATCAGTATTAAGAATTTATTCAAAAGTAATATTTAAACAAATGTACCTCTATATACTAAATGACTGAGGATTTTTTCTACAGAATTATTTGAAGATGTTTATCAATCAGTCAACAGAGTAACGGTTCATTTATGGCACATTCACACCGTGAAAGACTGTCCTGTAGTTGAGAGTGACATAGTTCTGAATATACTGACAAGGAATACTATCTGATATATTGATAAAATTTTTTTTAAAGTATGTATCATATCCCATTTGCCATAGAGCAAATTTATAAATGGATAGAAAAATATCTGGAAGGATACACCAGAATCTCCACATTTTCAAAATAATTATTTCTGTATTGTTTATGAAAGCAGCATGTGCTTGGTGAAAAATAATTTAAAATGATGGATGAATAAAAATACTGTATAAGAATGCTGACATACAGGCAGAAGTGGCTTGGAAATTTTTCTGGGGTAGTTAATTCAATAGGAGAAGGTAAAAGCCTTCAAAAACACCAGAGGAAAGAAGCCACGAAGGACATGTGATCAGGAAAGAAGGGGAAAAGGGAACTAGAAGGAAGCAAAATAACTGGAAGCATGTGCTGGCAGGAAGTGGGCCAAACGTATCAATCACAGTATAAAGAAATCGGTTCAGGGGCCAGCCGTTTCTATGGCAGTGGTTAAGGTCGTGCCCTCCACTGCAGCGGCCCAGCGTTTCGCCAGTTCAGATCCTGGGTGCAGACATGGCACCGCTCATCAGGCCATGCTGAGGCAGCGTCCCACGCACCACAACTAGAAGGACCCACAACTAAAAATACACAACTATGTACCTGGGGGCTTTGGGAATAAAAAGGAAAAAAATAAAATCTTTAAAAAAAAAAGAAATCGGTTCAATTATATTAAAGATGAGGACAGTTTTTCAAAAAAATTAATTCAACCGTATGTTTTCCACAGGGAACACCTCTAAAACAAAGTAACACAGGAAGGCTAAAAATGGAAAGTGACTCTCCCAGGATTATGCTAAGCAAAAAGAGCTAAACCCAAAAGTTTATTTACTGTATGATTCCATTCATAACACTTTTGAAACGACCAAATTTTAGCAATGAGTACAGATTAGGGAGGCAGGTGGGAAGAAAGCAGGTAGGTGATGGATGTAGTTATAGAAAGACAAGAAGGGGGTCCTTGGAACTCTTCTGTCCTCCAAAAGGGACAAATTTGTACAGAACTTAATACATAAAAAAACTAGGGAAATCTAAAGATTTGTGGATTGCATCAATGTCAATATATTGGTTGTGATGATATAGTATCATTTTGCAAAATGCTGCTGGTGGGGGAACTGGGCAAGTGTACAAGATCTGTTATAGCTGCATATGAATCTACAATTACTTTAACAAAAATAATAAGTGGGTGGCACCACAAAGCTTAAAATGAAAGACACAGGCAATACTAAATGGAAGTAAGGCTCTGGAGCAAGTAGAATTCTCAGACACTGCTGGTGGGAGTCTAAACTGATACAACCAGTCTGGATAACCGTGTATATCTACTCCTAGGAATACACCCAATAGAAATGCACATGTATGTTCACCAAAAAACATGAATACAGGTTCATGGCAGCACTTTTTAAAACAGTAGAATGGACAAATAAATTCTAGTATATTTACACATGAGAACTAACAAATTACTGCTTTCTGCAACAAGGACGAATCACACAAACATGATGCCTAATGAAAGCTAGACCCGAAAGACACATTTTATGATTTAATTTAGATAAGGCTTAATAAAAATGTGCTTCTGATTAATCTGTAATGTTAAAGTCAGGATACTGATTACCCTTGGTGAAAGACTATTCATTATGTGAAAATTCAAGATGTACACTTATGTTTATTTTTAAATAAGTAGATCCAAATATACCACACAGCCATAAACAAAAAGCAAGAGAGCCAAGATTAAAACATATGAGACAAAAATTCAAGGGAAAATATGTTAAATTATGCCAACAAGAATATTTTATGGTGATGAACTAACTTATTAAAAGGTAGATTGGAATTCATAATTGAATTTGCAGTTAAAAACTCTCCTACAAGGAAAACTCCAGGCCTAGATGACTTCACTGGTAAGTTCTATCAAACATTTAAGGAAAAAATAATAGCAATACTATACAAACTCAGAAAATAGAGCAGAGGGAACACTTACTAATTCATTTTATGAGGCCAGAATTACCCTCGTACCGTGTCAAACATTACAAGAGAACTACAGCCAATATCCCTTATGAACACCATAAATACTGAAATAATAGCACATCAAATTCAGCAATATGTAAAGGGGGCAACTCAAATCCTAAAGGTTCCACAAAAAAAACTCAGCAAAGTTGCAGGATATAAAATCAACATACAAAAATCAGTTGTGGTCCTACATACTAACAATGAAGAATCCAAAAAGGAAATTAAGAAAATTCCATTTACAAACAGCATCAAAAAGAATTGAATAATTAGTAATAAAGTTAAGGAGGCAAAAGACATACACTGAAAACTATAAAACATTGCTGAAAGAAAGACACAAAAAGAAAGAAATCCCATGTTCACAGACTGGAACTTAAAACTGTCATATTATTGAAAGCATTACAAAGTCAACGCAATCCCTATCAAAATCCCAATAATTTTTTTTTTTTGCAGAAATAGAAAAATACATCATGAAATTCATATGAAATCATAAGGGATCTTGAATAGCCAAAACAGTCTTGAAAAAGAAAAAGTTGGAAGACACACACTTCCTGATTTCCAAAGTTACTACAAGGCAACAGTAATCAAAATGGTGTGGTACTGGCATAAAGACAGACATAGAGACCAATAGAATAAAGAGTTCAGAAATAAACCTCACAAATATGGTCAAATGTTTTCAACAAGGGTGCCAAGACCAGTCTCTCCAAGAGATGGCATTGGGAAAACTGGATATCCACACACAAAAGAATGAATCTAGACCATTAAAAATTCAAACGGATCAAAAACCTAAATGTAAGAAAACAATAAAAATCTTAAGAAGAAAACATAGGGGGAATGTTTCATGACACTGGACTTGGTAATGATTTCTTGAATATGACATCAAAAGCATAAGCCACAAAAGAAAAAGTACATAAAATGGACTTTATTAAAACTAAGAACTTTTGTGTATCAAAGGACCCTTTAACAGGGTGAAAAGGCAACTCATGGAATCGGAAAGATATTTGCAAACCATCTACCTAATAAGGGATTGATATCCAGAATATATAAAGAACTCCTATAACTCAACAACAAAAAAAGCAGAAATATGCAAAAAACCTCAAAAGAAGATATACTAAGTGGCCAGTACACATGATAAGATGCTCAACATCCTAATCATCAGGGAAATACAAATCAAAACCTCAAGATACCACCTCACCCCAACAGGATGAAAAAAAAAACCCAGAAAAAACAAGTATTGGCAAAGACGTAGAAAAGTTGGAACGCTTCATGTATTGCTGGTGGGAATTTAAAATGGTGCAGCCACTGTGGAAAATGGTATAGTAGTTCCTCAAAAAATTAAACACAGAATTACTATATGACCTAACAATTCCACCTCTGGGTATACACCCAAAAGAAGTGAAAACAGGGACTTGTACAGATATTTGTATACCCATGTCCACAGCAGCATTATTCACAATAGCCAAAAAGTGCAAACTACCCAAATGACTATGTTTGGATGACTGGATAAACTAAATGTAGTATATACACACAGCAGAATGTTCTTCAGCCTTAAAGAAATTCTGACACATGCAACAGTGTGAGTGAACCCTAAAGATATTATGCTAAGTAAAATAAGCCAATCACAAAAGGACAAACATTGTACGATTCCACTTATATGAGGTATCTAGAGTAGTCAAATTCAGACAGAAAGTAGACTGGTGGTTCCCAGGGGCTGGGGAGAGGGGGGAGTGGGAGATATTATTTAATGGGTATAGAGTTTGTTTTGTAAGATGAAAAGAGTTCTGGAGATGGATGGTGGTGATGGTTGCACAACACCGTGAATGTACTTAATACCACTGAACGGTACACTTAAAAATTGTTAAAATAGTAAAATTGATGTTATCTGTTTATTTTACCACAATAAAAAAATCAATGACTGTAACTATGGAAGGCAGAATAATGGAACATGTGAATACTTGGTGTTAACATGGCAAAGGGGAATTAAGGTTGCCAGTCAGCTGATTTTAAGATAGGAAAGTATCCTAGACTATCCAGAAGGGTACAATCTAATCACATGAGTTCTTAAAAGCAGAAGAGGAAGGTAGGAAAGTGGGTCAAAGAAATGCAATGTGATGCAAAGAGATACAACCCACACTGCTGGGTTTGAAGATGGAGGAGGAGGGTCCCCAGCCAAAGAATACGACAGCCTCTAGAAGCCAGTGTATGTTTCCTCTTGCTTCTATAACAAATTACCACAAACTCGGTGACTTTGAAAAACACAATTTATTATCTTACAGTTCTGCAGATGAGCAGCATGAAATCAGTTCCACTGGGCTAAGATCAAGGTGTTGGCAGTGGCGTTTGTTCTGAAGGCTCTAGGGAGAATCTGTTTCCTCGCCTTTATCAGCTTCTGGAGGCAGCCTGAATTCCTTGGCTCCTGTTCCCGCATCACTCCAACCTCTGCTCTGGGGTCACATCTTCTGTGACTGACTCTCCTGCCTCTCTCTCTCTTTCACTTATAAGGATCCTTGTGATTACACTGGGTCCACCCAGGTAATACAGGAGAATCTCCTCATCTCAAGATCCTTAACTTGATCGCATCTGCAAAGTGCTCTTTGCCACATAACACTACATTCACAGGCTCTGGGGATTAGGACATGGACATCTCTGGGGAGCTATCATTCTGCCTATCAGAGCTGGGAGGAGCCCTCAGCTTACAGCCAGAAAAAACCCAGGGGCCTCAGTCCTACAGTCACAAGGAATTGAATTCTACCAACAACCTAAATGGATTTCCACTAGAGCCACCAGAAAGGAACACAACCTGCCAACACCTTGATTTTAGCCTGTGAGACCGCACTGGACTTCTCACCCATAGAAGTGTTCTAAGCCACTAATTTTGTGGTGATTTGTTACGGCAGCAACAGAAAACTAACACGGTCATCTATCATATTACAGGCTAAAGGAGAAAAACATATTACTTTAATGGATAAGCATTTTATAAATTTTCAGCAACTCAGGATAGAAGGGAACTTCTTTAACTTGATAGAGGCAGCTAACATCACACTTAACATGAAAATTGGAATGTTTCCTTCCTAAGAGCCGGGTGAGGTAAGGTACGGTAAGGTAAGAATGTCTGCTCTCACCACTTCTCTTCAACATGGTACTGGAAATCCTGGCCACAGTGATAATGAAACCAGCTCAACAAAAGGTTGACATAAGGGAAGCCATATTGTAGAAAAGAAACCATACTATAACTTTAAATGACCTCTGCCTGACTAACCCAGCTAGGTATGTACCCTCCAGGAGATCCACCTGCTCTGCAGATTTTACAACCCCTACTTGTGCATATACCTCCCAGCTGCAGTAAGACAATAACTTCATTCTTTTGAGTTCCTTAGGAATGCAATGACCCCCAGACAGAAAGTCTATGCTGATAGCCATCATCAATGAAAAACTGAAAAGATCTGGTGTGGCAACTTCTGGGTCAACACTCCTGACCCCCTCCCCTATAACCCACTGGCCTATATAACTACTCAAGATTCTGTGTTCCCCTTAAGATGGTTCTTTTGGACATTCTTTGGCCATCTTCCCCCTTGCTAGCAAGCTGTAATAAAATGCCCTTTCTCTACCACCATCTTGCCTCTTGACGATTGGCTTCTGTCTCATGGCGAGCAGATCATGCCCTTTGCGTGTGGGGTTGCCAGGTGGATACAGATTGGAAAGAAAGAAATCTGTCGAGAGGAGAAAGGTTTTGGCCTCGGTGCATGCATGCTTGGTAGATCCCCGTGGCACCCACGACCCCACAGCGCACACACCCATACCCTTTTCTCCTCCCAGCAAACCTCACAGGCTTGGCTGAGTGGTGAGGACCAAGAGCACAGAGCTCTGAGGCGAGAGGATCGGGAAGCTGGTCCCTTTTCTCGTGGATCCAGCACTGACTGAGCCCTGCCACATGGTTCCTAGGAGACTGGAGGGACTCAGCCTGACCTTTGACCTCAAGGACTCACCTTGTGTGGGACAGAGCAGGTGGACAGTGACATCTGGATGCAGTAAGTGCTAGGACAGCAGGTGTGTACAGCATAGAACTAGAGGCCAGAGGCTTTTCTTTTTTTTAAGCCTTCAGCCACCCAAAGCCAGTACTTTCCTCAGTGTTATTGTAAGAATTAAATGAGATAACATGTATAAAGTATTTTGGCTTTGCTTGGCTCCTAGTGACTGAAAAAAGTTAGATACTATTATTAACAATAATAATACTGTTATCCTTCTTGTAATTATGGTGGGGAAGGGCTCTATAGAGAAGGCCTCACTAGAGAGAAGGCAGATCTGAAGGATGACTAAGAATTTATCAGATGGAGACAAGGGCGGAAGAGCATCACAGGTTTCTGTTCATCCTTGATGTATAGTTTTAAATATACCATCATAAATAATAGGTATTTAAACTGACTAAAAGTTAGCCAACGAATTCTTTCTATATTCTGGTTCAAGATTCAGATTTACAAATGTTGGAGAGGTTGTGGAGAGAATGGAACCCTCATACACTGCTGGTGGGAATGCAAACTGGTGCAGCCATCATGGAAAACAGTATGGAGATTCCTCAAAAAATTAATAATAGAACTACCATACGATCCAGCCATTCCACTACTGGGTATCTATCCAAAGAGCTTGAAGTCAGCCATTCCAAAAGTCCTATGCACCCCAATGTTCATTGCAGCATTATTTACAATAGCCAAGACATGGAAGCAACCTAAGTGCCCATCAACTGATGAATGGATAAAGAAGATGTGGTATATATATACAATGGAATACTACTCAGCTGCAAAACAGAACAAAATCATCCCATTTGCAACAACATGGATGGACCTTGAGGGAATTATATTAAGTGAAATAAGCCAGTTAGAGAAGGATAATCTCTGTATGACTCCACTCATATGAGGAATTTAAAAATGCGGACAAAGAGAACAGATTAGTGGATACCAGGGGAAAGGTGGGGTGGGGGGTGGGCACAAAGGGTGAAATGGTGCACCTGCAACACGAATGACAAACATTAATGTACAACTGAAATCACACAAGATTGTAATCTATCATTAACTCAATAAAAAAAAAAGATTCAGATGTAACTCAAGATTTCATTGATTTCATCATGTTTTTTTTAAAGAGGGTGCACAGCAGAATATATATTAAAACAGTGGTTGTCAAAGTGTGGTCAGCAAGATGATAAATTATTTTCATAAAAAAAGAAATACAACTGTCTATTTGCAGATGACATGATCATGTATGAAGAAAGTTAAAGGATCTGAAAAAAAAAAAGCTATTACTACTAATAAACTAAGCAAGGTCACAGAACACAAAATCAATTGCGAAATACCAAGCAATGAAGAATTAGAAACTGAAATTTTAAAAACTAGTATTTAGAGTCACAAAAATATGAAATATCTAAGGATAACATTAGCAAAATATATGCAAAACCTTCACACTGAAAGACAAAGCACTGCTGAGAGAACGTAGAAGACCTAAATAAATGGAGAGCTCTGTCATGTTTATGGACTGAAGCTGTCGATTCCAAACTGATCTACAGATTAAACACCATCCCAACCAAAATCCTGGCAAGCTTTTACACTGAAAAACTACAAAACACTGCTGAAAGAAATAAAAGAAGACACACATAAATGGAAAGGTATCCTGTGTTCATGGATTGGAAGCGTTAATATTTTTTAAATGTCCATACTACCCAAAATGATCTACAGATTCAGTGGAATCTCTATTAAAATCCCCATGGCATTTTTTTCCAGAAATAGAAAAATCCATATTAAAATTCATATAGAATCTCAAAGGACCTTAAAAAGCCAAAACAATTCTAAGAAAGAACAAAGACTGAGGCTTCACACTTGCTGATTTCAAAACATATTGCAAAGCTACAGTAACCAAAATAGTGTGGTACTGGCACAAAGACAAACATATACACCAATGGAATGGAAGAGAGAGCCCAGAAATAAACCCTCACAAATGTGGTCAAATGATCTTCAGCAAGGGTGCCAAGACTACACAATGGCACTGTTGGTGGGAATGTAAAATGGTGCAGCCACAATGGAAAACAGTATGGAAGTTCCTCAAAAAATTAAAAATAGAATTACCATGTAATCCAGCAATTCCACTTCTGGGTATAAATCCAAAAGAATTGAAAACAGGATCTCAAAGAGATATCTGTACACCCATGTTCATTGCAGCATTATTCACAGTAGCCAAGAGGTGGAAGCAACCCAAGTGTCCATCAACAGAAGAATGGATAAACAAAATGTGGTATATACATACAATGGAATATTATACAGCCTTAAAAAAGAAGGAAATCCTGCCATTTGCAACAACCTGGATGAACTTTGAGGACATTATGCTGAGTGAAATAAGCCAGTCACAAAAAGACAATTACTGTATGATTCCACTTGTATGAGGTATCTAAAACTGTCAGACTCATGGAAACAAAGTAGACTGTGGGTACCACGCACTGGAGAGAGGAGGAAATGGGGAGTTGTTCAACGGATGTAGAATTTCAGTTTTACAAGATGAACAAGTTCTAGAGAGCTGTTGCACAACAATGTGCATACAGTTAACACTACTGTACACTTAAAAATGGTTAAAATGTAAATTTTACTTTTTTTTTTTTTTTTTACCATATATACACAAAAAAACCCTGGCACACTTTTCTGTAGAAACTGAGAAAGTGATTCTAAAATCTATATGGAAACATGCTAAGGACCAAGAATAGCTAAAACAGTTTTGAAAAAGAACTAAGATGATTTACACTACCTGACTTCAGGACTTACTGTAAAGCTACAGTAATCAAGGCACTGAGGTAACTAGTACAAGGACAAACATAAAGATCAAGAGAACATCACAGAAAGTCTAGAAATGCACCAATGATATAGCGTATACAGACTCAGTTGATTTTCAACAAAAGTGCCAAGATAATTCAATGGGAAAAGATTTCTCAATAAATGCTGCTGGAACAATTGGATATCCATTTAGGAAAAGAAGAAATGTTCACTCTTATCTCACATGTGAAATAAATCATAGACCTAGGGGCCTGCCTAGTGGCACAGTGGTTAAGTGCGAATGTTCCACTTTGGCAGCCCGGGGTAATATCTGAAGGGACACTTTACAAAAGAAGATATATGAATGGATAATAAGCACATGAAAAGATGCTCAACGTCACTAGTCATCAGAAAAGGCACATTAAAAGTACAATGAGATACCACTTCACACTCACTAGGGTGGCAAAAATTAAAAGACTAACAATACCAAGTGTTGGGAAGAACTTGGAGAAACTGGAATTTTCAGTTGGGAACTTAAATGTACAACCACTCTGAGTAACAGTTTGGCAGTCCCTTTAAAGTTAAACATTCACTTACTATACAACACAGTAATTCTACTCCTGAATATTTAACCAAGAGAAATGAAACATGTCCAGACAAAGACATGTACATGAATGTTATAAAAGCGTCATTCATAATAGCCAAAAAGTGGAAAAGACCTAAAAGTTTGCTAACAGGTTAATAGATAAACAAGTTATGGTATGGAACCCTACTCAGCAATCTGAAGGAATGAATTACTGATACAAGATAAATGAACAAGATAAATGAATCCAAAGCATTCTGCTGAGCCAAAGAAGCCAGACACAAGAGTATATCCTGAATTATTCCATTTATATCAAATTCTAGAAAAGGCAAGTATAATCTACAGTGCCAAAAAGCAGATCAGTGGTTATGTAAGGCCAGGGGTGGAGGAGGACTGATTGTAAAGGGCATGAGAGAACTTTCTGGGCTGTGATAATATTATCTTGATTGTGATGGTGGATGCACAGGTATACACATTTTAAAAACCTGACCTAACATCCATGCCCGCCTTCCTCTATTTTATATGTGGGACGCCTGCCACAGCATGGATTGATAAGCTGTGCATAGGTCCATGCCCAAGATCCAAACCAGCAAAGCCTGGGCTGCAAATGTGGAGCGTGTGAACTTAACTGCTGCACCACTGGGCCAGTGCCTACAATAACTTTTAATAAATTAACTGCCATTTCTGCTTAACCTAATTCGAGTTCAGTTTCTTTCAACTGCAAACAAGCTTCCTAATACAACACACCAAAGCCAAAAATATACAGCCATTGCTACACTCATAGATAATTTCATAGCTGGAATAAAAACAGCTGACGTTTACTGAGTGCTTATTATGTGCAAGTGCTCTTTTAAGTACCTAACATGCATTAACTCATTTGATCCTTACAAGAATCCCATGAGGTAAATACTAGCATCCCATTTTGTACATGAAGAAAATAAGGCACAGAGAGGTTATATAGCCTCCCACAAGGTAACTCAGCTAATAAGTAATGAAACAGATTCAGACTCAGACAGACTGGTTCATCAGTGCATTTGCTCAACTACTAAGCCATGCTGCCTCCCATAAGTATCTTTTGTATTAAATAATGAAAACTAAAAATAAAAGAACTAAACTTGAATTAAATGCTTATAAGAAAATTATAAATGGCTAAAAACATTAAAAAGTGCTCAAACTCAATATTATACAAAGAAATGCAAACTGAGATTACTTTTCACATTTTAGATTGAGAAAGATTAAAAGATTGCTAATATCCAGTACAGGCAAGAATGTGGGAAATACGGACCCCCTATATTGCTGAAAGGGCAATTTGTCAGTATCTGTCAGTAATTTCACCTTTAAGTAATTTATCCTACAGAAACATTCACATTAAGATTGCAACAATTAATTTATACGACGCTTACTGCTGTAGTTTATAATGGCAAAAAACCAACAGGGAATGAAATAAATTATAGGATACAGACACAACTGAGTATTAGGCAGCCTCTAAAAATATAAAGTAGGGGGCTAGCCCTGTGGCATAGTGGTTAAGTTCGCATGCTTCGCTTTGGCAGCCAGAGTTTGCGGGTTCGGATCCCGGGCACAGACGTACACACCACTCATCAAGCCATGCTGTGGTGGTGTCCCACATACAAAATAGAGGAAGATTGGCACAAAAGTTAGCCCAGTGACAATCTTCCTCAAGCAAAAAGAGGAAGATTGGCAACAGATTTTAGCTCAGGGCCAATCTTCCTCACCAAAGAAAAAGAGAGAGAGAATAAAGTAGATAACATGATGCCTTCTTCTCTCCCTGGGAACTAAAGAAAAATTAAAGCAGCATTTACTGATGACTATGACTTAGAAAGCAAATGTCCATAGACAATTTCAGCAAAAAAAAGGCATGATACAGAACAGTATAAAGTCTATAAACACAGTTTTGTAAAAAATATCTTGATTCTATTGGTATTAAAAATGTGATATTTAAGAATACACAGAGAAAAATATCTAGAATTATAATTAGTTCTTGCCTTTGGGAGCAGAAAGATGAGATGACTCACTTTATACACCTTTGTTTTGATTGAAAAATTCTCCCACAGTGAAGATATATTATATTACAATTAAAAGAGGAAATTTATAAAAAATACAAACATATGTTATTGGTTCAATAATATCTCAAAGCAAATATAAAATGCCAAATGTGAGAGCTAAGCATTCTTTAAAAGAAAAGATGTTTACAGTTGTATGAATGAAAAATGCTCCTGCCTACAAAAGTTCACAGCAAGCAGAGACAATTACATTAAAATGATATTAACAAAAAAAGACTATATGATTGGTTCCACTAGTCATGTTGACATAGCATGCAAGGTCAGTATTTAAGCCCCTCATATAAGTTAATTATCAAAGAAGATGAATAAATATTTTACACCCAAGCATATTTAAATGGCAAATTGCCATGCAGAAAAATTTATTGCCTCCCTGGCAATGTAAGAAATAAAGTTTCAAACAACTATTAAACTCACAAAAATAGAGTTATAAAATTCAATGATCACAAAACAGGGACACTTAAATATACTGCTGATAGCACTCTAAACCTTTTTTCTAGGAAACGATCTAATAACAAGTCTAACAAAAACTATCAAAATTGTTCTTAATGTCCATAAACTATTCCCTGATTGGTTCATTCTGCTTTGGGGCACACATGCCATGAAATGCCCCTAAGTAATGTTTAACAACAGAAAGAAAGGAGTGCTAAGATATCAGTGCAATGCTATTTACAACATAAAGATTTGCAAACATACATACACCAAATCCCAGAAGAGTCAAACAAAATGTAGCATAGAGCCACAATGGAATAAAGATATTAAAACTGAAAATTATGTAGACTACGTCAATATTCAGAAATGTACATAATAAAATTTTACACCAAAATAAAAAAAGACAATGTAATATGGAGTCACTGATCACAACTATGTAAAGTATGTATGTGTTTATTGACAAAGATTAGAAATTAATATGGAATGATGCAACTTTATAATCTTTAACTTCTTACTTTCTGTAAGGTTGTTTCAATTTATGATAGCAACAAAATAAACATAAAAGATCTCAACAATCTATCTTAAAAAACAATACTTTAACTTTACATTCTAGTAACTAAATACTTCGCAAGTTTACGTAAAACTTGTAAAACGTATTCCTTTTGTCTCTAATCTTATCCAAACTTAATCCATCCAATTTTATGCATTAAGAAACACAGTGTTGAAATCTAATGAGTTTTTAAAAAGAACAAGAAACCAGAAACTACTTATGAGAAATAAGACATGTTTTGAAAACTTTCCACATTTAAATAAACTTCTGTGAACTGCCTACATTATTTACTCACTTAGCACACAATAAGCCCTGAAACTCAGAAGAGCATCACACATACCTGATGCGATGACAGGCTCCTTCATAAGTTCCCGAGTTATTGGACATATAAATTCATCAGGAACTCCTGAAGAAAGGGTTTTCACCTTTGTCCTCAGCTCTTCAATTTTCCTCAGAACCTTACTACGCAGCCCTAGAGATTCTGAAAAGAAATTATTCTGTTAGGGCTGGGGACCTTCTGGTAACCTTTATGTAAATCTTTAGCAAATAGAGAAAGATTTTATCTACTACAACCAAAAATCTTCAGACATACCGTTTTACCACATGGAACTGTTGTCTTTAGAAATTTTTAATGAATCTTTGTAGTATCGAATACTGTGCGGTTAAAGTAAATCAGCGACTAATAGAGAGGTTACTCTAAACAACCTTAGATTCCGACTTTTCCTCAAGAATCTCAGATTGCCAAACACCAACGTACTAACCAAAATCAGAAAAGGCTCATTACCACTGGTTAATTTATTCAGACAACAAACAATTTCCTAAAAATCATTTTTAAAGATGCTCAGTTCAATAATGTAAAAATTCCATCTTATATTTTTAAACTTTATGAAATCGGATACAGTATTTGCTGATTCTTGTATGAAACACAATCACAAAAAAAGCTCATCTATTTGTCCAAGACTGTACACGCGTTTCATTCATTTATATTGTTACTTTTAACTTTTAAAAATTATCTTAATTTTTAATTTCAGGAAGTTTAGTATAATTAATTTTAGGAAGTTTAGTGTTATTACCTGTTTACACTTTTAGAACTAGCTGACAGTTCTACTTTTGATGGAGGTTTTTGGGGGTGGGGTGAATAGAAGAAAAAAAAAATCACATTTCAGAATGCCTCATAGTTCCCATAAAAAGCCAAATCAGGGGCCGGCCCCGTGGCCAAATGGTTTAGTTCGTGCGCTCTGCTGCGGCGGCCCAGGGTTTCGCTGGTTCGGATCCTGGGCACGGACATGTCATGGCTCATCAGGCCATGCTGAGGCGGCGTCCCACGGGCCACAACTAGAAGGACCCACAACTAAAGTATACAGCTATGTACTGGGGGGATTGGGGGAGAAAAAGAAGAAGAAGAAGAAGAAGAAGAAGAAGAAGAAAAAGCCAAATCAGCTTTCTTTCTGCTGGGAGGTAATTCTCCATAGGGTTGGTAGGCATCTTAGGACACTTTTGTCTCGGCAAAAGGATGTTTGCAAACACCCCTGGAGCTAGAGATAGCATCTCCCTCCCAGAGGGCAGATTTGTTTCCTGACAAGTACAAAGACAATGCCTTCCTCTTGGGCTAGTTTGCTAGCTGTCCTCTTATAAGAAGGGGAGTTTCGTGAGCTTAGGGTTCCTCAGCTATGACCCAACCACAAATTGCCCCCACAAGACTTAAGGGGAATGGGGAACCAATTTGAACATAAAGCTCAAGCTGCCTGCTGCGTCATGAGGTTAAATCTATTCGGACTCGTTGACCACATCTGTGGAAGTATGGCAAGTCAAGCCGGCAGCTGCCTGCCCCTCAGGGACTGCTTCACTGCTTTCCTATCACCTCTTTCCTATGTAATTCACCAAAACCAAATTGAGGATTCTTAAAAGAATCTTTTAAAAGCACCACAACATGGTTCATAATTAGACAGTAGCCATCTCATTTAAAGGGACAATTACACAACATATAATGAAAAGGACATAGAAGCATTTAATATACTGAAAAATATACATATATTTCCCTGTCAAAAATATTACACATACGTGCTAATAATTAGAATGTTTATAATATTTATAGTAGAGAATACAGAAAACCTACTTCAAAATGCCCAGACTAGAAAAGGTTAAATTGAGTGTGATCCTTGTCCAATTTTGATGTCATTTAAAAATGGATTCAGATTGCTTTGCCCTCAGGGAAGCAGTTACCAAATCATATCCATAGAGCTTAGCCAGAAACAAACATCTCCTTATAACTGGGGATTGGGAGTGAGTGTTATTAAACTTAACTGCTCACAAAGAAAGGACCCTTACCAGCTGATGGCTAGTAAACCCTCAGTATGGGTAATAGGTAATTCTGGCTATATTTACTATAACCCTGAAGAGGTACGTGGTCCCTATAAAATGACAAGTTAAATAGGCCACTAGCTCCTGTACCCTCTTCCCCAGCCCCTACTCAACTCTGGAAATGCTATATAATTGAGAATTGATAGAGTCTAAACACAAATAACCATCAAAAATACAAAACGGGGGCCGGCCCCATGGCCAAGTGATTACAGTTCTGTGTGATCCCCTTCAGCGGCCTGGGTTCACAGGTTCAGATCCCGGGTGCAGACCTACTCCACTTGTCAGCCATGCTGTGGAGGCATCCCACATACAAAACAGAGGAAGACTGGCAGAGACGTTAGCTCAGGGGTAATCTTCCTCACCAAAAAAATTAAAAAACATACAAATCTCTGAAAACCCCTACGGAAACAGAGGTAACCAGGTTCCAGAGTGGGAGATGGGAGAGGACAGCTTACGGCACAGATCTACATACACGAATGGAAGAGAGACCTTTCTACTTTCTTCACTCTCTCCAGCTCTGTCCTGTAAGTACGGTTGCCAAAGCAGCAACGCCAGCATCAACTGGAGCAGAACAAGACAGCGCTATAGCCTAGACCTGACAAGCACAGCCCAACAGGCTGGATACTGAATCACCTCTCCACTGCCCTCAGAGAACAACAGAACCAAAAGTTTATTTCTTAAGGGGAAAAAAGTACTTTCTATTTTGAAAAATAAATTTTACAAAAACCACCAAACTTCTGACTAGAATGATTAAGAGAAAAACAGTAAAGATATAAAAACTATAGTAGGAAAGAAAAGGGACACACAACTATAGGTATGGTAGGAACTGTTAAAACAATTTTGAGAGGATGGTAGTAGGAGCATTTTAGTTTTTTAATTTCTCTGAATCCCCACATAAAAACAGAGCAACTAACTAGATAGCAAAATCAAATGCCACCAACATTTCCAACAAAACAAGGCAGCTAGGAATCCTTATGACCCCACAATATAAGTGGGTGAGGAGAAACCACGCCATCCATAAGACCCATGGCTGACATCTGTGGAAGGAAGCAACAGGACATCCGATGGGCCTGAAGAAAGGAGACCCCAAAATGCCCAACAAGTACTCACTGGAAAGTAGGGTGGGCCAGTTTAAGACCAGCAGCTGAACTGGAAGGGTTATGCGCACTCCAGTAGCAGGTCAGTGCACAAGCCCATAATAATTAGATTTGAAGGGACTGTTTCACTTTAATCATGTATAAAGAAAAAAACGGTAGGTGTTCTATTACTTAATGATATGATGCTGGGCAACAAGTGAAAAACTACATAAAGGTGCATTACTAGGAATTGAGACATGAAACTCAAAATCTGAGGATGTTAAAAGAGGCGATGTACAAAGTTTGAAAAAGTATTTTATACAGTAATTTGGTATTATAATTTTTAGATTATAAAATGACAAAAATATCTCATGTGCTTTCATGGTTTCTTGGAAAGACAAGAGCAAAAGGAAGAGGGAACCCTTTGAAAAAATCTCATTTCCAATTAGGAATATATGATTGATAATTATTTAATATAAGTGCAAGGACTGACATGATATACAATAGTTCCTAGGCATTTGTCATTCCAACTTTCTACTGTTATATCATCTACAGCAATTCCCAATTCTAAGATAGGGAGCAATTTGCAATACTCCTGACACCTAGATATAAACCGAGGCCAACATGCCGATGAAAGTCACATGCCTAGTTAGAGGACTTACTGCTTGCCTCGTATCACACCTCAGTGAGACTTTCTTGCTCCTCACCTTTCATCCTTTCTGCCTTCTGAATGAAATATTAAATACTATAGTAGAGTTCACAAATTCATGGATTCACAAATGTCTTAGGACCTATCTCTCTCAGTGCCAAGGATCTTTTGTACCTTGTACAAGAATCTCTGTCTGGACATTCCTCATGAAAATGTAGTACTGGATATAAGGAGTTATTTCCTACCTAAAACTATATCTGTTCTACCACTGGTTTTCATTAACATGATCCTAGAAAAGGTCTATTATCCTGGGTTAAAGCACTAGATTCCAACAGATATTCCAGTCTACATAAAGTGCCTTTGTTTGTTCACAAAAGGCTCATTGAGAAAAGTTTTGATAGACTGCGTAATTCCTTAAAAATAATTTTTTTAACTGTCAAACATAATAGACATAACACTTTGGTTTCTAACATTCCAATGTACTTTACTGCATAATATAATCAATTTCGTCCATATGATGAATGTTAAACAAATTCATATTTATTCACAGTCACATAGGAACTATTTTAACAGTTGTACCAAAAAAGCAAATGCAAGTAAGATAGCTATGCACTGAAAGAGTAAAATTCATTCATACACTCAACAATTTGCCTCCTAACACATTTTTTTCTAGAACCAATTTCAATTCTCTATTACTCCGATTTATTGTTTTGAGGAAGTCTGCTTTCCTTAAAAGTCAAGACTAAGAGAAATTCACTGTAGCTTAAAATAGCACCTGTAGAAGATTAAAGTTAGCCTCTTGATCCTTTTATAATCTTGCAAAAACTTTAAAATACTTTAGAATGTGAAAAAAATAATGCCCTAGTCTATTTATTTACTAATTTATTCTGTGTTGAATTTGCTAACTTTCCAAATCTTAAACACAAACACAAAGTAGAGTCCCGATTTACTAGAGAACGTGCAACATTTCTGTCTCCACTCATAATAATGCTTTTCCTCATTCAGCTATTAGACCACCACAGGACTTATTTAAATTACATTTCAATCTTGGCTCGGGCCTGCTTGTTTCAAAACCTATTTCACTGAACTTTAAAATGACTGTAATTACTAAACCTGACACCCATCCTTCAAAAACTATTTCAGGCCATTAATTGAATCCTGTAAGAATTTCTTATTCTTTATTTATCTAGCTATCAGAATAGAATTCTATTCCTCTTATTTTTACTATGTTTCTCTTACATATTTTCAAACATCCTTGGTTGAAATCTGAAATTATTATTTTACATTGTCAAGTGCTTCTGTGTGATAAAGTACTGTTAGTATTTATTGTGAGAGAATAATGAGAAAATCAACTAATGAAGATGCCAAATTCATGAGAACTTTAAAAGAAAACCTACATTCTATTACCTACTTTCAGGAGAAAAAAGTAAATTATAATGGAAATTAAGTCATTAGATATACAAAAATAACTTTCACAGCATGGCCTGAATACAAAACTATCTAGCCCTAAGTATTTTCACAAAATCATCATTCTGTTAACTTCTTAAAAGGCCATAAGCTTCCAAGAGATTTAAATAGCTTCACATATTATGTTTAATATATAAGGAAAATATAACACTATACTTTAAAATGGTTTTCTATAACAAATATTTTTTTATTTGAGTCTTCATAACAATAAATCTCACTACGGATATCCTATTTCCTAAGTTTTCTGGTTAATTAAGATTTTACAAAGCATATTGATAATAGTGTCTGGTTATTATGTTTACTATTATTTATGTTTATTATTTGATTATATTAATGTATGTTTATTAATAACATACATTATTGTTATCTATGTTATTCGAGTGCCATGCTCTAACAAACATAAGAGACTTCAAACTGTTTTTGATAAGGATCTAGTATCCAGAATACATAAACAACTCTTACAACTCAACAACAAAAAGGCAAGTCAATTTAAAAAGGGCAAAGGATCTGAATAAACATTTCTCCAAAGAAGATAGATAAATGGCCAAGAAGCACTTAAAAAGATGCTCCATATCATTAGGTAAACGCAAATCAAAACCACAGTGAAATACCACTTCATATCTACTAGGATGTCTGTAATCAAGAAGACAGGTAATAAGTGTTAACAAAGACATAAAGAAATTAGAAAACTCAAACATTGCTGGTGGGAATGTAAAATGGTACAACTGCTTTGAAAAACAGTCTGGCAGTTCCTCAAAATGTTAAATGTAGAGTTATTCTACTCATAATTATATACCCAAGAAAAATGAAAACACGTTCACACAAAAACTCACACATATATGTTCATGGCAGCATTATTGATGATAGTAGGCGAAAAATGGAAACAACACAAATGTCCATCAACTGCTGAATGAATGAATAAATGAATAACAAAATGTAGTATAGCCATACAATGGAATACTATTCAGCCATAAAAAGGAATGCAGTACTTACACATAGAAAAACATGGATGAACCTTGAAAGCATTGTTAATAAAAGAACCCAATACAAAAGGCCACATATTGTACAGTTCTACTTATAAAACCCCATAGAGATAGAAAGTGTATTAGTGGTTGCCAGAAGCCAGGGAGAGGAGAGAAGGGCATTCTTTTAGGGAGATAAAAATGTTCTGAAATAGGATAGTCATGATGGCTGTATGACTCTATGAATAAACTAAAAACCACTGAATTTGACACTTAAAAAATGACTTGTACATTGAAAATTACAAAGCATCGTTGAAAGAAATTAATACCTGAATAAACAGAAAAACATCCTGTGCTTATGGACTGGAAGATTCAATACTAAGATGACAATAATCCCCAAACTGATCTACAGATCAATACATTCCCTATCAAAATCAAGTGGCTGTGTTTTGCAAAAACTGATAAATTGATCCTAAAATTCATATGGAAATACAAGGAACCCAGAACAGCAAAACCAACCTTGGGTGGGGATGGGTGATGGAGGGCACATTTTTCAATTTTAAAACTTACTACAAAGCTATAGTAATTAAGACAGTGTGGAACTAGCAGAAAGATAGACAAACATATCAATGAAATATAATTGAGAATCCAGAAATAAACCCTCAAATTTATGATCAACTGATCCACAAGGGTGCCAAGACAATTCAAAGGAGAAAGAATAGTCTTTTCAACAAATGGTGCCGGGACAACTGGATATCCACATCTGAGAGTATTAAGCTAGACTCTTACCTCACACCGTATAAAAATTAAGTCAAAACTGGTTACACAGAAAATGTGAGAGGTAAAACTATAAAAGTCATAAAAGAAAACACAGATGTATATCTTTGAGACTTGGGATTAGGCAATGGTTTCTCAGATATGACACCTACAGCACAAGTAACAACAGGGAAAAAAAACCAGATAAACTGGACTCCATCAAAATTTAAAACTTTTGTGCATCAAAGGATACTATCAAGAAGGTGTAAAGATAACCCACAGAATGGGAGAAAATATTTACAAATCATCTATCTGATAAAAGTCTAGTATCCAAGTTTATATAAACAACAGAAAAAAGACAAATAACCCAATTTTTTAAATGGGCAAAGGATCTGAATCAACATTTCTCCAAACAATATATACAAATGGCCAACAAGCACATGAACAGATGTTCAACATCACTAGTCATCAGAGAAATGCATATCAAAACCACAAGGAGGGGCCACTCCAGTGGCATACTGGTAAAGTTTGGTGTGCTCCATTTCAGAAGCCCAGGTTTGCAGGTTCAGATCTCGAGTGTGGACCTACACCACTCAACAGCTGTGCTGTGGCGGCAACCCACATAGGAAGTGGAGGAAGACTGGCACAGATGTTAGCTCAGAGTTAATCTTCGTCAAGCAAAATACGAGGAAGACTGGCAACAGATGTTAGCTTAGGGCTCATCTTCCTTAAGCAAAATAAGAGGAAAATTGGCAATAGACGTTAGTTCAGGGCTAATCTTCCTCAGGGGAAAAAAAAAAACTACCCACAATGAGAAACCACTAGGATGGCTATAATTTAAAAAGCAAACAAGTGTTGAGGATGTGGAGAAACTGGAATTCTCACACACTGCTGGTGAGAACGTAAAACAGCACAGCTGCCTGGGAAAATAGTCTGGCAGTTCCTCAAAGGCTAGCACAGAGTTACCATATGACCCACCAATTCCACTCCTAATTATACACCCAAGAAAACTGGAAATAGATGCCCACACAAAAACTTGTACATGAGTGTTCACATCAGCATTATTTATAGCAGCTAAAAAATGGAAACAAGCTAAATTCAGTCAACTGATGAATAGATAAGCAAAAAGTGATAAAATCATACAATGGAATATTATTCAGTTGTAAAAATAAATGAAGTACTAATATGTGACACAACATGGATGAACCTTGAAAACTTGCTAAGTAAAAGAGGCCCGACACAAAAGGCCATATATTGTATGATTCCATTTGTATGAAACATCAAGAATAGGCAAATTCTTAGAGACAGAAAGTAGATCAGTGACTGCCAGGGGCTAGAGAGAAAGGGAATAAGGAGTGGCTGCTAATGCTCATGGGGTTTCTTTTTGAGAAAAATGTTCTGGAATTATATAGTGGTGATTTACCACTCTGTGAATATACTAAAAATCACTGCAATGTGCACTTATAAAAGGATGAGTTTTATCATATGTGAATTATATCTCAATTTAAAAAATATATGTTTTGAAAATTACAGTTACATGGTCGCTTTAGTTACCTAAAGAAATGCTATGTAACATTTCCTTTCCATAATCTAATAAAAATATACGGTCCTTCTGTGCGAAGATATATACCAGCTTACTTACTAGGTTAGAATATTAAGAGGAAACCATTAATGCAACTAAAACCAATCTCAGAGTACATTATTAAAAATTGTTTTTAAGACTGCCTATGTTGCACTAATCTTACCAATTTTCAAATCATCAGCCAGACTTTCTTTTGTAAGATTCAACAGTTCTCTTCCATCAATGTTATTCATTTTGAAGAGACCAGTAAGGTCTTCTAAACCTTGTGCACAGAGCCATGTTGAGACGTCGTCCTCTGACCAATCTTCAATAAACTGCTTCGGCTGATCTTCTGTGCTCCCTGCTTAAAAAACAAACAAACAAAAAAACCCACACAAAAAGGCAAGTGAAATAAACAAAAGAAAAAGTATTTCCTTTATAAACATTCTCACTTTGAATTAAAAAGTAAATGAAATTTTTTAAAATCTGTGTTTTACTACTTTAACATCCTTTAAAGAAATTTCAAAAAATCAAATACTATGCACCATTTAATACTACTTTAAATACTGCTCTTTTGGTGCTTTTTATTTTTCACTCCGGAAGAACAATTTTTCTTTATTATATAAAATTCATGTCAGCAAAAGTATTCTATTTGCTCTATCATCTGCTTATCAGCACCACTATTTGGTTAATTCTGACACTGATAAAAATAAAATGCCTAAATTATGTGGCAACATTGCTTGATGAGGCCAAAAATAAAACCAACAAAATAAAACAATAATTTCTATTTTGTTCCCAGGCTATATTTATCTGAAAAATTAGTACAGAGTATAAATAGCGAGCTTACAAAGCCATGGGAGATGTGATAAACCTGAATGTGCGCCAAAAGCATTTACCAACAGTTTTAACATAGGTCAACTACTTTAAGACTCGCTTTTCTGAAATTACTTTTAAATTACATTAAACTTGGATGTATACTTCATAGTGAGAAAAGCAATGTGAATAATTTGTCAAAAAAATTACTGAATTTCTGATTTTAATGGTGAATGCAGTTGAACAGGGTTAAATACGATGTCCTTACTAACCTTGGCAAAGTGCTTCCGGGTCAAATTGCCAGATGTTCACTGTTTTGTCCATTGAACCAGTAGCAAGTAAAAGGATATTGGGTGCAAAGGCACATGTTGTGACATACCTAGTTAATAAAAACAACAATTAGGTATCCTCAGGCTATTTTTTTAAATTACATTAATTTTAATTATATTTAATTTTAATTATATTAATAGAGAGAAAGTTCAGACCTGGTGTGCTGAGTCAACGTGTAAAGTATATTCTCAGTATTCTGAAAAACAAGAGAAACAGCTTTAGATTTACTCAGGCAAGAGTAAAGTTACAGATAAAAACTCATTTGACATAAATGGCTAAGTGAACTGTAATTATTATTATTAGTCACTAATACATGTTGAAACTTTACCCAATGAATGGAGCATAACATCTATAACTGAGAATATTATCAGATACTTGTTTCACTCTTTCTCAATTATCAGCACTATTATCTACGGACCACCTTCCTAGAAATCTTTAGTATAACAGACTCTCAGCTTTTGCCGATTCATTTGAACTTACTAACAGTAACCTAAATGTCTATTACATGAAATAATTTGTATTTTTCCTACGACATTTGACTTGTAGCCATTGCAGGACCAGCAAATAGAAATTAGGCACTTAGATTTTGAGTACACTTAGCTGGCCATCCAGCATCTATATGTATTTAATTGAGACTCATATACATATTTTATGGAGAAAATTTAATGTTATAGCTGTTTTTGTGAATGTAAAATTTTCTGAAAATTTCATCAGAAATATTAAGGTTCTACTTCACCTAGTTTGAGTATTGTTTCACATTTCCTGCCAGAACTCTCAATGATTTGAACTTCTGTGTGGAGGACTAGTTTAGATTCCTTGCTTGAACCACTACACTTTGATAATTTACATATCCATTTCATTTGCTGGCATAGCTACAGCCTGAACTCAATCATTATAAGGCTCCATTCATGGCGAGCCAGCCTGGTGGTGCAGTGATTAAGTTCACATGCTCTGCTTTTGCAGCCTGGGGTTTGCTGGTTTGGATCCTGGGCATGGACCTACAGGCTGCTCATCAACCCATGCTGTGGCAGTGTCCCACACAGAAGAACGAGAAGGACTTACAACTAGGATATACAACTAGGTACTGGGGCTTTGGGGAGGGAAAAAAAAGGGGGGAGGGGAAGAATGGCAACAGATGTTAGGGTAGAGCCAATCTTCCTCACCAAAAAAAAAAAGTCTCCAGTCAACATGGATTTCTCTTGGAGAATATTTTTGTCAACTACATCTTCACTATACAGTCATATGTCACTTAATGACTGGGATACATTCAGAGAAATGAGTTGTCAGGCGATTTTGTCGTTGAGCAAACATTATAGAGTCTACTTATACACACCTAAATGGTATAGCCTACTACACACCTAGGCTATATGATACTAATCTTTTTTTTTTTTAAAGATTTGTTTTTCCTTTTTCTCCCCAAAGTCCCCCAGTACATAGTTGTATATTCTTCGTTGTGGGTCCTTCTAGTTGTGGCATGTGGGACGCTGCCTCAGCGTGGTTTGATGAGCAGTGCCATGTCCACGCCCAGGATCCGAACACTGGGCCGCCTGCAGCAGAGTGAGTGAACTTAAGCACTCGGCCACGGGGCCAGCCCCTATATGATACTAATCTTATGGGACCACTGTTATATATGCAGTCCATGGTTGACCAAAACATCACTATGCAGCACATGACTATATGTAAAACATCCATTTTTCTTCATATTCATGCAACTCAGCCTTTATTCACATGGATCTACCAAAAACTCCCATTTTCTAAATCCATAATAACCTACTCTTCCTTATACTAGTCCCTAAATCCAGCCAGGACTCTAACCACCACTTTCAACTATACCCTCCCCAAACCCTGGGGTAAACATTCATTCTTTGCTATTATGGAAAATTGGTGTAAAAGTTTAAGAATAAGGATTTAAAGTAATTTTTTGGATACCGGTGCTCTTTAATTCTGTATTTTCTTTGATCAGATTAAACATCTGTCCATCTTAAAATCACAAAACCAGTATCTCACTTGCACAACTATTTTAGCATTTCTGAAAATGTATGTTATACTCTTGGGCACCCTAAACAGAAAAAATGTATACATTTTTTTCATCTTGCCTAACTAAACTTGAAGTTCAGTAGCCTAATAAATAAACAAAATTTACACAGATCACACACACAAGATTTTTAAATACTTACAGTATCATACACTATCACAGACTTATCCACTGATCTTTAAAAGAAAAAGGAAATTTATGGGTGAACAGTTCCATAAAAACCAAGTACAGCATTTATGTAATTAGTATTTTTAAATCATTCTAACAACTTTTTTAGAAAAGACCGAAATATTGATATACATTTAGATGCAGTATCTTTTTGTTCACATGTATAAACTTTTATTCAAAAAACTACATGCCATATATGAAATATATCAGAAAATTATGAACTTTATTAAACACTAGCATGTGCTATTTATACTATATAGCTACAAACAGAATAAGGATTTGTGATGTATAAATAAGACACAATCCCTATCAAGTCAGTAACTGAAAGGGAAAAATAATACAAGGAAAAGCTATTACTTGCTACTTGGTTTTTGTTTCAGATAGCATTGTTCTCTGTCGTCAATATGGCTGTGCCTTAATTACTAATCTACCGATATATATATACACGCATATACACACATCTTGATTGTGACTCATTTTTGAAAATTGTAATTCTAAACTTGATAGGGACTCTACATGGTTTCTTTTAATGGTATAAAAATTAAAAACCACCATCTGGGATTATTCTAATGATGAAAAAAATCATCATACCAAAAAAATGTAATACTATAACAAAACACATAATTAAAAACAATAGATAAATATGCCTCTACATGATATATTCCCCCTTTGGAAATAGTCTTTTTTGGATATTTCCCCATTTGGAAATGTTGCAAGGCAAGAAAACATATGAACAATACAAGTGTTACTTACTACCTTCTGTACAACTTGAATAATATTTGCACTTATTCCTAAAACGTAGCTGATTACAGTCTGACCACAGGAGTCATACCTACTGGGAGGCTTAAAATTCCTTTAAATAAGACTTAAAATTCCTTGTTTAGTTGGCTATCCAGTGTTGATGACGAATTTTGACTGCAGAATCTTTGTCATAAATTCAAAATAGGAATTATTCTTTAAACATCCAAATATAAAATAAAATACAAGAAAATGGGAGGGCTATAAATGCATTCAGAATGTCAAAAAAGAGTTATAGCATTAAATGTTAAATTCCATCCAAAAAAAAATGAGAAATTATATTAGCAGCTAACATTATTTGAGCATGTATATGCTAGACATCATTTATAAACCACTCTTATTTAGTCTTAAATTCCTCAAGGTACAAGGTATTATTACTGGAATATCTAAAATTCTTAGGGAAAACGCTATTATTACTTCTGAGCATCTTAAAAAAGAAAAGTAAAAGGAAATTCCATCTTCTGAGACTACCACTACTGCAATTAAAACTAACTCATCCTAACGATGTATCACTTGAGAAGCTGGATCATCATTAGTAATCTTCGTGAGCTTTGTGCTGGGAAGACAGAAATTAGGGCAACAAGAAAAAGTCTACATATGGAAATAGCAAGCAATAAGGCCAAAAATGCAGACTAGAACAAAAATACAAAGTACCCTGAGTGCCTGCCCAAGAAATTTAGACAGTCTTGTAGGCAACAGATAGGGAGCCATGAAAGCAATGGAATAGGAAGGCAATGGAACAGGTTCACTTGCTGATGAGGTATAGGAATGAATTTGAGGAGCAAAAGACCAAACAAGAAGAACTCTTAATTAAGAGTCCATTGAATCCAAGCAAGAATGGAGATTATGGACAGAGACCTGCAGACTCTGGAGAGAAAAAGGATTTTCAACACATTTTCCTATAGCCTCCAATTTGACTAATAGGGATTGAAAGGAAGATGCAACAGGATTTGATGACTGATTAGATTTTGAAGGAAGGAAATTAGGATTAGGGAAAAATAACAGTTTTTGATATTTGAGATATGAGTTTCAAAGTCCAGGAGATAAAAGAATCACTGTAAATAGACACAAAATAAAATACTCTGTAACTACTGAAACAATATAAAATCTCAAACTATTCCCTAAATTGAACCTCAACCAACATCACACAAAAAATCCAACTGTTTGCTGCCCTGGTTGTACATTTCCTGCCTGCTTTATATAACTCCTCCTCTAACTTTTCTGTATCCCCATTCCAACCCATCTGCCCTGTCACCCTAACCCCACTTTTCCTTAAGAAGGAGGCCTTAGTATTCAAGCCTTTTGATAATCTGTTTCTGCAGTTTTGTGGCACTCTAAAACCTCAACTCTACTCACTCAAGAATAGACGAGAAACATGTCAATTATATCTAGACAACTACTAGACAAGAGCAACAACACAGACAGTTGTGTGCTTGATATGGGAGAGAGTATAATCATAGGCTGAAGGGAGATCAGTGACATTATAGTGACATTGTACAGCCATCCATGTCAGAATTCACCCACAGCATATTAATCCAAACTAGCTTTATACAATGGCCAAAAAACTAATCAAATAAAACTATCAACAACTATTTCTTTAGGTCAAGTACGTTCCCAAGGTTTAAAGATTTATTTTACACACAAGCATTTTTATTTTAAACATATCTATGTTTCTTCCCATTCAGAAAGTATTTGCAGTCTCTTACAAAGATGGAGCAAAAACAAGATAAAAATCATGTGAGGTGGGGCCAGCCTGTTGTTGTGGTGGTTAGGTTTGCATGCTCTACTTCGGTAGCCCAGGGTTCGTGGGTTCAGACCCCAGGTGCAGACCTACACACTGCTCATGAAGCCATGTGATGGCATCCCATATACAAAATAGAGGAAAACTGGCACAGATGTTAGCTCAGGGCCAATCTTCCTCACCAAAAAAAAAGTGAAGAAACTGATGAGGAAGAGAACATAAGGATGAGGTGGGGAGAGGAATGAAGGTTAAGATTAGTATACAAAATATATGTCATAAAATCCAGCCTACATTGCTAACGGAGGACTGCAAATTTGGTTCCGAGCTTCTTCAACAGCAATTCAAAAAAGGAAACAATCTGTTACACAATTTAAGATAGAAACACAAACCCAATGCTTGGAAAAGAGACATCAATTCCTTAAACTGAGACGTGAAAGAACTATTTCCTCCAAGGTCTTTATAGAGAGGATGCTGGGAACCAAGTCCTCAACAACTCTTCTTGAATGAACATGGTTTCAAACAGCTGTTTTGTAACAACCCTCAGTATAGGCCAACAGCTAAAAGTTAATTTAGAAAAAGCAGAAATCAGACAATGAGAGGGTAAAATGGCATGTTATACGACTGCCCAATGTTCTGGATTACATACAAAATAATATGCATTATTATAATATACATAATATTTAATAAACATGCATTGAGCAATTATTATGCCCCAAATCTAAGTAATAAATGCTTTGCCTGCATTTTCTTATTTAATCTTCATAACAATCTAATGAGGAATGTGTTACTATTTTCCCCATTTTATAATTCAGAAAAGTGAAGCTGAGAGGAGATGGAACTGGAACTTGTTAAGGTCATACAGCTAGTAAGTGGTAGGGCTGAGATTAAAACTCAGTTCTATGTGATTCTAAAACCCACGTTTTTGGCTTTTACACTTCCTAGAACATCATCCCCAGGAACACATTAAAATTAAAATTGATTCATAATGGGCCATGGCATAACTACCCTGGTAGTTATAGCCTAAAGAAGATGGCACGGCTATTCGAACTTCACTAAAGCTTTCAGAAGACATAAAATTTCAAGCAATGCAACATCTGATAACCCTCCATGATAAACAAATTGCAACACGTACTTTTAAGGCTACTTAAATGAACTGACTTGTTCCATAGGATTGTCAACAATGTTGTAGAAACAGGAAAAAAAAAAAAAAGATGGTTTGAGTTTTGGAAGGGTGAGCGTAAGTCTTCTTATGCTAGTCATTACTGAGCGAGAGGTTGTTTGTTAAAGCCACTCCTAATTTATGACAATGGAACTTGAACGTCCACATGCATGAAACAGAAAAAATATAAACAGGCATCTTGCTGGGAAGAGGGGGGACACTTCCCATCCCTCCTGGAGTGAGATTCCTGGCCTCTCTTCGTTCTCTCCTGCTTAGCAGAAAAGGAAGGACAGATGACTGGAAAGTCTGGCGGCAGACGCTAAGCCACGTGGCGCAGTCCCTTCTGGATTTTCCTGTTTCCAATCTGCCCCTGCAGGGCAAGTCTGCGGCAGTCCGTGCTGTCCAAGAGCACGTGAGCAAGTCAGCTGCAGATTTATAGTCTGTTACCCAGACTGTCTATCCTATATTTCTCTCTCATTGGTTTTCAACTCAAGAAAAGAGGGTGTTACTTCTTGAACTCTTAAAACTCTAACAACAATGGGCATTTTTAAACTAGTTTCCAAGGAATCCTAACTACTAGTACTGAGAACTTATGGAAGGAGACAGCCTCTATTTGAATTATAAAGACTGACCCTTCCTGCTTGAATAGAAGCTAATACATACAATGTTCATTTTATCTGGTTGGATCAGGAGAAGTGGAGTGGAACTGAGGACAAATTCTGCTAAGCAGCTAGAAGAAAGTTATTAGAGGAGAGACGTGGAGAAAGATGAAGGGGAAAAGTTCCTACATATTTTGCTCCATGATGTGTGATGTCATCATAACTCTGAAAGCTAATGGAATGTGTGAAGCATACATGAGAATCAATGTATCTTCCGCTAACCCAGATACTGAAGAGATTTTCAAAAATTTAAAATACTGCCCCTCTTCTATTTTTTTATTTTTCCTAAGAAAAAATGTTGTTAATATGCAATGAGTTCATTCTTGTTTTTAAATGAATTAAAAATGTTTTAGCATTTTCTCAGTTTTATTTTCTGTAAATAGCGATATATATAACCATATAAGCAAAAGCTCTTTGGAGTCCCCAATAACTTTTAAGAGTGTCAAAGAATCCTAAGACCAAAAAGTATGAGAACCTCTGACCTAAATCGTGATTCCATTTCTTTACTTCAGCATTAGCACTCATCTGGTATAGCTAGGCAATGTCTATTAGAATGCTTTAAAAGTTTCAGTAGTTCTCTTAAATCCATCACCTCTACCACTTATTCTTACAGCCTCAATTCCCCTTTCTCCTCTTTATATTTACCACACATTTTAATCTAGCCAAGAATTTCCTGCCACCTGGAATGGCCTTTTAGTTGCCCAATCCTCCCCTATCTGCGTCTATAAATTCTGTACCGCCTTTTACATGGTCACCCATATCTATGCCCTATACAACTTCCTTAGCAGACTTCTCACCTACAATCCCATTCTGCTGTCAATTCATTTTTCCTGTCTAGCCTCTTATTTTCAGATATCTTTTATTCTACACACTTTTTCCCCACTGTCTCCCTCTTTCTCATATGTATCTACTGTACCTTACCAATGACTTTTAGTCACAAATGAAATCTCTCTATCATTGACCAATTAACTTATTTATCGACTCATCAAATATGGTTCAAACATGTCTCTCAATTCTCCTAAAAAACTAAATGTTTATATTTCACCAACTTACATTTCCAACTCATTCACTTGCCTGTATATTTATCCAAATAAACTAAAAATATTCAGAAGACTATCTGAATGCGACCTAGAGCAACACTGTACACCAAAAAGTATTTAATAATGTAAACCTCCATTTATCCAGAATGAAGGAAAAGGAACATTCCAGTTAATATAATATGTTAGTTAATTAAGATGCACATATATACAAGAAACAAGACATTATAATGCTATAAAATGACCTTAACACAAAAACTATATTGAGTATCACTTAGCACTTCTTCCATGATTCAGAGGGTAAGCATATCAGGATCTTTCAGCGTTATTAGGTTATCACCATGAACATCAACTATCAGGACAGAGAATTAAAACATTTTCAAGGGCACAAACATTGTCTTATACTTCCTTTTATATGCCCTATTGCCACCAGCAGAGAGGTGGACACATAAGAGAGCCATAAATATTTGCTGAATTTCATATAAACATTTTGTTGATTAACCTCTCAAGAGTGAAATGCACAAAATGTCCCCCAAAACAAGAGAAGGAAATCCAACTTTCTCTGTTTAAACTTTCCACTGATTTCAATTCTAGGTAAAAAAAGAATTACTATAAATGCTTTTTGATGATGAACTATTTTCATCTCTTGAAATAAAAGAGTCATATCTAATAGAATGGCTACATTGCTAATTATTTTGCTGATTATTTGGGAAGGATTGAAGCATATGGGGAAAAGAACTATCAGGCTTAGTCCAGAACATTTTAAGTGGAAGTCAGGAGCCTAAATATCTCAGCTGGGGCCAAAGGTGCTGTGAAGAGCCATGAATGTGGGTTTGAATGCTATAGCCTGTGATATCAGACAGGAAAGTTTTAGAAATCCAATGGCAGGAAGGAGAAAACATACCAAAGTATTCAAAAGGAGAATATAAAGGAACTGAATCATGTTACTGTGTCCCAAACAAACTGCTTTACAGAATAAAGCTTTGAAAAATAAAAGCTAAGATTAAAATTTTCGAGAGAACTAGAAATCACAAAAAGTGACACAGTGGACCTGAAAAAAAGCCAAATAGAAATTCTAGAACTGAAAAATAAAATAAAAATTAAGGACTCATCAGTAGACCAGTTTAATAGCACATTAAATAAAGCTGAAGAGACTATCAGTAAAAGGGAAACCATTCAGAACGAAGCAAAGGAAATAGAAGAATGAAAAATAGAAAAGAAACATAAAGTTCACAGTGAGAAGGTATAATTTGCATTTAACTGGAGTCCTAGATTTAGAGAAGAGGAAAAAAACGGACAGAGGCAGCATCTGAAGAGATAATGAATAAGAATTTCCACTAAACTGATAAACTATCATTCGACATTAGTAAGAAGTTCCGTGAATTCTGAGCAAACTAAATAAAAAGAAACCCAAATCTAAATACACCAAAGTAAACGTGCAGAAAACTACAAAAAGAAAATTTTGTGAGCAGCCAGCAAAAAAAATATGAATTACATTCAAAGGAGCAAGTCAGAATAAAACTGACTTCTCTACAGCAATACATAAAAATAATATGTCCTAAGTTGTGTTTATTCCAACAAAGCAAGGTTGGTTTAGTATTTGAAAAATCAGTATAATTTACCATATTAATAGAATAAAAGAGAAAAATCATATTATGACTTCAAAAGATGCAAGAAAAATCACTTGACAAAATATAACACCTATTCGTGATAAAAAATTCTTAGAAACTAGAAGGAATAGAAGAGCGCATAAAGCTTATCTCTCAAAAATCTACAGTGATCGCAATAATGAAAGCTTTCCCTTTGCAATGAGGAATGATTCCCCTAATCCTGGTAGTGTTAGCCAGTTCAGTAAGGCGTAGAAGATGTCAAAAGTACAAGGACTAGAACAGAAGAGACAAAGCCATCATTATTAACATATGACATGATTTTGTACATAGAAAATCAAAAATTAGAACCTTTATAGAAAAATCCATTGTCTTTCCACATATATTTCTCTATATTAGCCACATCTTTTATAACAGTAACAAAAAAATTAAGTGCCTCAAAATAAATCTAACAAAAGATGAGGAGGACTTCCACACACCAATTATTGAGAGAAATCAAAAGAAAAATAAATGGTGAAATAGGACACATTCATGGTTTAGCAGACTCCATATCATAAAGATGTCAATTCTCCCCAAATTTATCAGACTCAATATAACCCCAATCAAAATCCAAAGAGGTTTGCATGTGTGGAGGGGGGAATTGGAGGCAACCTGACAAGCTAATTCTAAAATTTATATGGAAGTGTCAAAAGCCAGGAATAGCCAAAATCTAAAGCCTTGGAAAGACAGAATGGTTTCAGAGCAAGGAGAGACAAACAGAAAAACAGAATGGAATAGCAGGCTGAGACACAGACTCACACACACATGGTCAGTGATTTCTGACAAGGCAACATAGCAAAATGGTGGAGAAAAGATGGTCTTTTCAATACATACTGCTGGGACAGCTGCATATCCACATGGAAAGAAATGAAACTAGATTCCTATCGCATATCATACACACAAATCAAATTTGAGAAAGGAAAAACAATGAAGGTTTTAGAAGATAATATAGGAAAATATCTTCATGACCTCAGAACATAAAGAAATTGACTACACTAAAATTATAAACTAAGAAGAGACAAATCCAAAGAGAGGGGAAAAATATTTGCAACACATATAACCAATAAATGGCTCATATACAGAAATAGAGAGGTAGGTAGATAGATAGATAGATAGATAGACAGAGAGACGGACAGACAGATATCAACAACAAATCAATAAGAAAAAGATAATCCAGAAGAAAATGGGCAAGAGACATGAACAGGCACCTGATAAAAGAAGAAATACACATGGACAATAAATTTCTGAAAAAGGTTTTAACCTCACTCTTTCAGGGAAACACAAATTAAAACCACAATAAGATAAAACTTCACATCTATCACAATGGCTAAAATTAAAAAGACCCACAATACCAAGCATAGGCTAGCATTTGAAATAACACTACTGTAGGGGTGTTTGACCACTTGGAAAACAATTTGGTGTTACTGTCAAAGTTGAAAATACAACTATTGTGTAACCCATCAATTCCATTTCTATGTATTCACCCTACAGAAATGCATGAACATGTGCACCAGGAGATACAGATATATTCACAGAATTATTATTATAATGTTCCCAATCTGGAAATAATCCATATGTTCCTCAACATTAAAATGGATAAAGTATGGTATATGCATGCAATGGAATATTACAATGAAAATCAACAAACCACAGATATACGCGGTAACATGAAGGAATGTCATAAATATTATGTTAAGTAAAGGAAGCCAGACACAAACTAATTCATATTGTATGATTTGTTTTAAATCAGTTTAAAAGAAAAAAGCAGTATTATGTATTATCTAAGGTGTTGTCCCCAGAAAGGGGCACTTAAAAGGGGAGGACTTCTGGAGCAGAACCAACTACTGTTCTATTTCTTGACCTGAATAATGGTTACACAGGTTTGCATCAAAGTAACTTATCAAGCTATTCTCTTATGTTTGATGTATTTTTCTATATGTCTATTTTATATCAAAATGGTTTAAGGAGATTAAACTAAATAGCTTACCCCGAGACTAGCATTTGCCCATTATGAGAAAAGGCACAAGCCAGAACAGGAGCACTGTGCCCACTCAGTGTACTTTTATATTTTAATTCAAAACCTGCAAATAACAAGGTGAGAAAAATTAGCAAGGTGACCATGCTTATAATTTATTTTTTAAGTCAAAACTATTTCACTTATTTATTCAATAAATAATCTTTGAGTGCCTAAAGGACACAAAAATGAAAAAATCCTCATGCAACTCAGGTAATGGAAGGCAGTGTGATTAAGTGGTTTCAAAAGTTCAGTAATGGGGAAAGAAAATGGCGCGCTCAGCAAAGGCTAGACCAGGGGCGGGGTTATAATTATCAACTTATTTTTTAAATTTTAAGCTCTTTAAAGTATATAAAAATATAAAATTTTCAACTACACTATAATCTTGGTGTCTAATAAAAAACATATACATATATAGCTCAATTGCCCAAATGCCTAAAAAGAATCAAATGGCTATAGTTTTTTAAGTCTGATGAAATATTTTATCATTCCCTAAATAAAAAATAATCAGTGGTAATTTATACATATTTCCAATATATCTTATAATACTCCTACAAAGTACGGTAACACTAAAATCCTTTTTATGCTTTCTATAATTACTGAAAAGAAATATCACATCTATTTTAAAGATAAACCAAGGGAATTCAACATGTTTCACGGACAATCTATAAAAATAATTATTAAGAAGTTCGTCCAGGGAGACAAGGAAATAGTGAAATCTATAATTTTCTCAGACCTAATAAAAACTTTTTTGAAGTGTTAATGGCTCTTAAGATAGCAAGCATTTAACTAAACAAAAAGGTCATTAGAGCAGGTAAATGTTTCAAAAAATATATTTTATTTAATTATTATTAAATATACATTTTATTTCTATCAAAAATAGAAAAATATATTTTTTTATCTTGGAGAAAAGATGTAAGCATTATCAAACAAAGCAAAAATGTTGAGTTGCAAACCAAATGAAGACCTGTAAAATTTGCACTATGACCATAAGAATAGGTTACATTCTCAAGTATGATATCCACACATCTATCTATTCCTTCCTACAAATAAGCAATTAAAATAATTAGGTGCAAATGATGATAAATGCTTTATAAAGAGGCTTTAACTGCACATTTATAAACTGTTATATATGTTTTTTAAAGAGTCAGTGTAAAAACATTTTCCAATGAATGAAAAGCTTTACCTTTGAACAAGTATTAAAGATATATTGTATTTAGAACATCTACATATATGAACATATTTATGGTTTCTTACAAGAATTTTACTTTGACAGGAGCAGAAGGAAGAAGATAGACCAGAGAAGTAAAGGAACTCTTATCTTCACCAGCATGTCATTGAATATGTTAAAAGAACTACTAAACGTAACCTAACAGGCAATAAATTAACTAAATTTCCACAAAAAGAAATGTATGTATTTCCTGGCAATAGGCCCCTCTCTATGCACTAGGATAATGACAAGATTCTCTCCTTGACCAAACTCTAGCTAGCTCTTCGGAGCCCTCTTCTTGACTAAGCTTTGACCTTGACCTTTGCTTAAACTAACACACTTTCTAAGAGCACAAGGCTGCACCCCTAGGATGACCCTAGCTCCCTTAAAGTGCCTGCCTGAGAAAACTCAAGGCTGCCAAGGAATTTACTGTTTGCTCCAGTCAACACCTGAAGAGAGGGCCCCTGTCCCCCAGTCTCTGTGGGTGGGTAGGAGCCTAACTTCCATTGTCAGTCAGCAAACTCAGATGAATTTCACATGGACCAACTCCTCCCTTCCTGCTTTTGTAATTTTTCACTTCCCTGACTCAACAGAGCCTCCACTTATACCCCTCTTTATTCTCTCATTCTCCCTTTAAAACGCCCAGTCACCTCAACTGAAGTTGAGTTCAGTTCATGCTGGACTCTTTTCCCTATTGCAATAGTATATTACTGATTAAACTCTGTCCTTACCATTTTAACTAGCGTCCAGCTTTATCTTTGATAATAATTATAAACAATGAAATGTAGTTTGTGATTTAACTGAAGATTACTAGGTAACAAAATATTTTTAGGTATCTGAAGCAAGATGGCCAATGAACCATATAATTTCAGAGTTCCCATTAAATGATAACAATGGAATTAATAAAGATATAAAATCACATCAACAAAGAGAACAGGAAGGGGGGCATCAGCACATCAGAAATTGAAACCAATTTTGGGAAGGCAGAAAGCAAATTAATCGAGAGGCAGTGTAGAGGAGTAACAGCCCTAAATGCAAAGGGAGGGGGCTATAGCCAAGAAGAAAGCTAGTCTGCCCTAGAAAACCCCAAAACACTTAGGACTATCACCGGCAAGGAAAAGCAAAGACAGAACGACACAGATAAGGACATGAAAACAGAAAAATTAACTAAAAGTCTGCTTATGAAACACTCAACGTCTACCTCCAGGCCCTCCCTGACCTCACCCATAGTATGCTGCATGAAAGCCAGATGCTTCTCCCCAGGCAAAATATTTCCAAGGAAAATAATGACTGCCAGGGGAGCTCCATCGCAGCCCCAGGGCAACACAGACACCCACACTCTCTAAGCCCCCAACCCACAACCCACCTTCTTATTCCAAAGGGAAGCCAGCAACAACAAACCGCAACATGCAGGGTTTCTAAATATCTTATTGTCTAATTCCTCAATGTAAATAGAGTACTAAGGATCACTAAACATTTGAAGAAGGTAACCACACGAAAGAGAAAGATCAGGGTAAACAAAAAAAGGGCCCCAGAGCAAACAAAGATGATCAGGAAACAGAAGGGAACACAAAAACAAAACAAAACAAAAAGCCTCTAATTGGTATCCTGAGAGTTTTGAGAAGATCTTGCATTCATAAAATAAAAGGAGGACACTTTGAAAAAGAAAAAGAGAAGACGATGAGCTTTTAGAAATTGAAAAGATGATAGATGGGATAAAAAATTCAGAAGAAAATTAAAAGATAAAGGTGAGGAATTTCCCTATAAAGTAGGAAAAAGAGATAAATTGGGGGGAAAATACATATAAATCATTAAAGAACTATCACAAAGAAATGCTGTACTCCAAAACTGAACAACGTAAGTTTCTTGATTGAAGGGTCACTTGGAGGATTAGTACCATGCATGGGAAAAAGACCCCCACACTCAAAATAACAGTAACTATAGTGAATAAATTTAAAATAGGGTGGTATAAATAATATTTACAGAAACTGTGGAAACCACCAAGAGTTGAAAACCAAGTGCAAAGTGGTTACTTTTGGTAAGCAGGAATAAGTGTGGTGGTGGTGGTGACGTCATAATTAGCAGTGAGTGGTCAATCTTTAAATCACATCTATGTAATTACTTTGATTAAAAGTTCTTAAAACATATTTTTATGATCATTTTTAGATACTCAGAGTACCTTAGGTAAAAAGATCAATTAAAATAGAAATTCTATCTGGATCACAAATAATTTTAGAGAGCCACTAGTTGAATCCATACCTGAGACATGCGTAAAAGAAACAACCCACATTTTGATCTGGCAATCCTGACCACACGATGCCAATCGGAAAAAGTGTGTTTGTTCTCCATCTATAAATGTAAATTTGTTAAAAATAAATACACAAGAATTGATAAAACATCTAAAGCAAAAATTTTTCAATTTCTCATACTGAGATCTGTTAATTCTATTCATTTAAACCATATTCACAGACAATATTAACTTATACCATACAATGAAAATGTTGGTTAAAGAATTTCTTTTAAACAAGGTACTTCAAAGGATTATAACTTTAGCTCCTGAAGTTGCTACAATAAATTTTTTTTTTCTTGAGGAAGATTAGCCCTGAGCTAACATGTGCTGCCAATCCTCCTCTTTTTTGCTGAGGAAGACTGGCCCTGAGTTAACATCTGTGCCCATCTTCTTCTACTTTATATGTGGGACACCTACCACAGCATGGCTTGATAAGTGGTATGTAGGTCAACAACCGGGATCCAAACTGGCAAACCCGGCCTGCTGAAGTGGAACGTGAGAACTTAACTGCTGCGCCACTGGGCCAGCCCCAACAAAATACCTTTTAATTTACCTCCCACTAAGGATATAACTCAAGGCTTCAAGGGCCAATATTGAGCCACTAAACCTAGGGCATCCTCCAACCCAATTTTAGAGTCTATGGGGCCAGCACTGATGGGAAATATTAGGAAGAAAAGTCAGTTATGATAATGAGTGTTAAATGCTTAATTATTCCCAATTTTTTAAGGATATCAACATTTCTTAAAAGGTTAGTCTATAGTTCACATGGAATAATAAAGAGATTTTTTTTCCATTTGATTTACTCAAGACAAAGGCTGGAATTATATAAATCCAAAATAACATCAATTCGATCCATGTGATTTGGTGGAAAATATTACACAAATTAGGGAAAGTAATCAGTAAATTCGGTGTCACAAAAAACTCACTAGTTTTTATGCTTATTTAGATAATTTCAGTGTATCTTTACATACCTACTAAATAAGTTCCTAAATACTTGGGAGTAATGTAAATATTGACATCATCGACTCAGTTTTACATGAGTTCCACCTAATATCACAGATGTGGTTTCATCAAAAGAGGTTTTTGCACTCATATGCAATACAGCACATTTAAGAAACCTAATATCCATCTTAAGATTGCACTCTGGTTTTGCAAACGTTGGGTATGTGGTATTTAATTTATACACCTGGGTATGTAAAACAAATTTTTTCTATGGACTCTGTCTTCTTGAAAGCACACATACCTTATTTAACATACAATAAATTAACTTCCTTTTCACTGAAAGTTTTTCTAACTCCAAGGGACTTCCATATTTTAATAGCATTTTTCACTTCATAGCACAGGTTCAACCAAAGGGCATCCTTTCTCAGAGATCTTTTTTTTTTTTTTTGAGGAAGATTAGCCCTGAGCTAACATCTGCCACCGATCCTCCTCTTTTTGCTGAGGAAGACTGGCCCCGAGCTAACATCCGTGCCGATCTTCCTCTACTTTATATGTGGGACCCCTGCCACAGCATGGCTTGTCAAGCGGTGCCATGCTCGCATCCGGGATCCGAACCGGTGAACTCCGGGCCGCCAAAGCGGAACATGTGCACTTAACCACTGTGCCACCAGGCTGGCCCCCATTACGTCTTTTTTAAGCCAAAACATTTTACTCAATAAATGGCTAAGGGTAGAATATTTAAGCACTAGATCCAATCAGGAAAATTTTTTCTTTTCATTGCTTCTTGACTAAATAGATCTTTTGAAGTTAATTCTGAAGTTTCTAATTTGTGAGAATTCAGCTAAGACAATGTAAAATTATGGAGCTTAAAATGTGCCTTAATATCTAAATATAATATTAAAAACACAGTTTTCTTCAGGAAAAATATTTAAATTGTAACAAAAAACTAATCTAAACTTTCTTTATCATTTAAAAACTGGAGAGAATTGATCCTTTATCCTCAGGCACAAACAGGATTATTTTTCCTTATTTGAGCAAAATGTCACAAAGACAGAGGAGTCAATATGTCATACATAGATATTAACAAATACTAAATTAAACAAATTAAAATTACATACTTTGTCTTTTAAGAAAATACAGTAGTTCCCCCAAATTCCTATAATAATCACTTTTAAAGCATATATCAATCTGTTTCAGGGAATTTACACATAGGTTAATATCTATTTCAACAGAAGCAGCACTAAAGAAACTAAAGAAGGGACACATTAGAATTATACTGAGAAATATACTTTGAAATACACTCCAAAGGCAGGGTAGGGATGTGGGCATTACACTTATTTTAGAATCTCACTGAGAATTCTCTGCTTGGTTTACTGAACCTTTCCAGGCCCCACCACCTGCAGATCCTTTTGAAGACAGGACAAGGATGCCCTTAGTTTTACTCTAATATTAACATAATAATGATATTTTAATTGAAAATCTATTTTCAGATAATTTAGAATTAAAAAAGAAACAAATTTCCCCCATTTATGTAATTCATCAAAGATTCATTGAGTGCCTATAAGATTTGGAGAACGTTCCACAGAAATGGAAGAAACGGTTCTTGTCTGTTACAAGCTGGTCTTTTTAGAATAAAACAGCACAAAAACAATATATTAAAAGAATAAATTATCATAATTAAATTAGGTAGAAAAGTTAACATAAGAATGGGTTCATGAAAAAGAAATCTATTAATTTGCTACATGATGTTAGAAGGTTAAAAAACAAAAACAAAAACTTTCAGCAAATCGCTAGAAGGAATCTTTCTCATCAATCTCCATTTCAAGGCCTAACATGCACCAGGCACTGTGAATAAAACAGGCCGAGGCCCTGTCCTCACAAGCTTACACTCTAACAGGAAAAACACCATTAAACATAATCCATATAAGTAAATATATAATTAAAAATTGTGATACTTCTCTAAGTACTATAAAAGAAAAAGCGTGCAAATAAAAGACTATATCAAAATGGTTTAGACTGAGTGCAAGGGGTAAGAGCAGGCGAGGCTCCTCTCAAGCGATTTTTTTACCTGAAATCTAAAGGTAAAGGACTTAGGGTGAACCAGGTGAGGGGTCCGCACGTAAAATCCTTGGACAAATCTTAGAAACACTCGAGGAACGAAAGGAGGCCAGTGCGGCAAGAGAATGAACGAGGCCAACCATGATTAGAGATGAGGCAGGGAAACAGAATGTGTAAGGTACTTACAGGCTTTGTGTTTTAGATTTGGTTTAATCTTATTCTTATATTCTCATATTCTCACCTTAATCTTATTCTGATAAGCCATTGACAGGTTTGAAACAGGGGAGTGACAAAACCATCCTGCCTACTGTGTGGACCTGAGTTGTCCTATAAGGTAGTCACTAGCCACACTGGCTATAAACACTTGAATTGTGGTTAGCACAAACTGAAATGTGACATACACACCAGATTTCAAAGACTTAGTACCAAAAAAACGTAAAATATCTTATAATTTCTATTATCAATTACTGAAATATTTTAGATATATTGAGTAAAATGAAATGTCATTAAAATCAATTTCGCCTACTACCAGAAAATTTTAAATTTACATATGTAGCTCACATTATCTTGCTTCAAGACAGCACTGGTCTGGCAACAAGACTGGATGGATAAAAGCAGAACTTCTGTCCTAACACAGAAGACGAAAATACAAGAAGAAAACTTCCCATTTCACTGTATCCATTTAAAACCAAGAGCCTGTATTATGGAGTTTTTGTTTCTTCTTTTTCTAAAAATGAACTGTGTTGGTAAACATCTTATTTTATAAATTTAGCTTTTGGAAGATTAAATTACTAAACGGAAAATGTAGCTTCTGTTTCTAATTTTTTAATTTCACATTTCTATTTGAATATCAATATACTGTACCTGAAAAATCACAGTACAACCAATAAAGTGAAGTCCTCCGAATTACCATATTCAAGGAGCCCAGATCCATTCTACCAGGTTGAGTCATCCCCCACATACACTAAAGAATCTGATTTTCCTGTATTTCTTCATGACTTCATTTTGATCAAAAAAGATACAGGAGAAGGATGATTCTTTAAAAGAAATGAATTAAAAGGGCTCCTCCTTTCACTAAGGATGAAATGAAAATGAACAAAAGAACTAAAAGTCATATCCAAACTACAAATACAAATTAGTAATGCTTAAGAGACTAAAATAACTAACCAGAAATTGGCTGTGAAGAAAAATCACAGCAGGTAATTCCAAGATCATGTGCTTTTTCACTATGCAGACACCTCATTTTATCATCCCACACTGTCAAATCTCCACACGAGGAGCCAGTGACAAAGAGGGTTCCAGTAGGACAAAATGCACAGGCCACCAAGGAGCCATCCTTAACACTACCACATCTGAAATAAAAGCAAAACAAGGGGGTTTTCATTTCAGAGCATCTTTTACTTTGTATTACAATCTCTAAGAGCAGCTTGATATAGTAAAAAGAGGATAAATGGTCACCACAGAACTAGAGAGAAAGGGCAGGAGATGTCTCTAGAAGTAAAATACCATTTATAGGCTATAAACTGAGATATGCTTTCTCATACAGAGGATTTAAACATTATCTTAATGTGTTCAAGGCTAAACTATAGGGATCCAAAGCCCTTATATCTTCATATTTTTCCAAATGGCAAGTCAGTATGAACACACTAAAATCTACAAAACTTACCAAAAGCAATGACATCAACTATAGTCATATATTAAAAAGAAAAAAGTACTTTCAAATTTTGTGTTAAAATCACCCAGAAGCAAAAGTAAGGCCTTTCATCTTATCTTCAAATATAAATCGTTTATGAAAAGAAAATGCTGTGAACAAGTTAAAGTTATCTTGGGAATATAAGGAAGCATTGTGCTGACAACACTATTTTCTCAATTAGGAAAGATAAACTGGTAAAAAACAAAACAGTGTTCCATCTAGTGCTTAAATCTACAGGAGTGGATCATTTTTACATCACTAATTACAGACATTAGGGAAGTGATCCTATAGATGCAGAATTTATCACCTGATAAGCGAAAAAGAAGATTCCCTAATGACAGCTGTATTTCATTCATAAAAAGAATGACATTTCATTCTTCATGCCTTCTCTGTACACTATTAACACCACTTAAAACACATCATTTTCTTCAACCCAAAGACCTAAACGTAAATGAGCAACAGTTGTTGACCAGCTGGCACCTGTGCTCCCAACGATGTTGAGGGGTAGGAAGAAGGGAAGGAAGGTACATTAGACTATTTTAACTGGTAACATTTACAACTCTGTGGGTTTTGATGTACTTAACGTCACTGAACTGTACACTTAAAAATGGTGAAAATGGTAGGTTACATGTATTTCACTACCATATAAATACATAAAACTACATTCTGTTAATGTTGGTAAGTTGCAACCAAACATCACCAGTGTAAATTAACTGTTGTATTTTTATCCGAAAGGAGTTTTTCAGGTGGCTACTACTCACAAAGTTCTTTTTTCTGGGCTTGGTCATTTACGCAGCAAGAATCCTCATCAGGAAACAGGTGAGACTTACCTACTATTACTTTATTACTGAGAACATGAGCCACGAGTGACAAAAAGCCCAGAATTACGAATCTTATTCAAAAGACTGTTTTCTTTGCCTCACTCTTACAATAAAAATGCATAAAAGTCTAACAAGATTAACCTTTATTTTACAAAAGAAAGATTTGAAATTTAAAAATCAGAGCCAAGCAAATCGACAAGAATTATATGAAACATCTGCTTGGATGACCTTCAGAAGTTGAAATATTTTTCCTTGTCATGTCTAAAATTACCTGCTTCTTAAAGTCATCAAAACGTTCTGCTTTCTGCTATTTTTTTGGTAGATCTGTTAATAGGATTAAAAATGGGAAGGATTGAAATATTCATACCTATATAACTTGTATGACTGTGCATTCCACATAACAACCGTTCCATCAGCTGCCCCTGACACCAAGCAAGTGGAGTCGGGGGAAAACTGGCAAACCCTCACAGGGCTACCGCTGGGCTGTTCCATCACCGCCAAAGTCTGCCCATTTTGAGTATTCCACAGGACAGTGGTACCATCTGTTGAACATGAAGCTAAAATATGTCCTGAAGGGGAGAAACAGCAGCAGTGGACAGCATAGGTGTGAAACTTCAAGGGGGAGTGTGGCAATTCACTGAAGTCACTCAGAGAGTACAGGCGAACTGTTTTGTCCAAGGAGCAAGTAGCCAAGAGGGCAGAGGAGAACGCACAGCAGTTGACATCATCATCATGATCGGCTAACGTGTGAATTAGTTTCACCATGTTCTTTATTTGAAGTAAAATATCCTGCAATGTTTAAATAGATAAAGGTTACTTCAGTCTAGGAATCAAAGAAATGCAACTCAAATCCTTATAAAAGGGCCAAAATCAAAGAATTTGCTCAATGAAAGCTCCTACATTCAATCTATTACACCTGGGATAAGGATAATTTGGAGAGAAATAAAACAATTATAAGACTTTAACCTCTGATGATGATCCCAGTCACCACCGCCATACCAACAAAGTTCCATAACTCCTGGAAAAAAAATCTGTCAAATAACTTCAAACTAATTTGACATTGAACATCCAAAACTCTGGGTATTTATTTCACCTCTGAAGCCTTTCCCTTAACTACTTCTCAACACTGCTTCATTCCAGATCTGCTAATCTCAACTCAAAAGATTTTTCACTGTTTTAACATACTGACTAGGTCGCTCCTTCCATAGGATGGAGCCAAGGCTATTGCTCTGCCTTTAAGATGCAGAACTGAATGGTTCACTCATAAAAACGAACAAACGGTTTCACCCAAAATTTAAGTGGCAGCGTTGAAAGCTATCCTGTCATGTTCTTTCATCTAGTTTGATCAAGAACAAAAAGAATAAAAACATTTGAGGTGAAGAACCAATAAATCAAGGAAACCAAAGAGAAAGAGCGGCCAAAAATGGACTTAGCCAGACTGCACTTAAGAACAAATTTAGGATAAAATGCAAACTCCTCACCACACCTTACAAAACCCTCTGTGATGAGGCTATTGCCTGCCCACTTCTCAGACCTCAACTCCTGCCACTTTCCCTCCCTCTCACTGCTTTCCAGCCTCCCTGGTCAAACGGATTCTGGTCTTCCATCTTCATAAAGCAGTTTTCTTACGCTGACATGCTCTTCCCTCTGCTCCTGGAATCCTAGTCCTCATTCAGGTTTCAATGTCCCTCCTCAGAGAAGGTTCCCCAATCTAAAGAAGCTACTCTCTAGGCTAGCACATCACACTATTTCAGTCCTCAGCGTAGCAATTACCACCATCTGGTGTATTTGTTGCTTGTCTCCCCTTCCTAGACTGTAAGCACCAAAGGAGTTGAGATCTTGTCCATCTTTCTCATTTCTGTATCCATAATACGTAAAAAACAGTCAGGCACCTAATGTGCACAAATATTTGTTGAACAGATGTTTATTTTTTCCTAAATCCAATTGTGTTCTGGCCTTTAAAGATTATATATGAGCATAATATGAAATGATCAGAAAATTAAAAATAAAGCTACTAATACTAAAAATAATCTGACAGTGGAAAACTGGTATAGAATGAGGCGATAATCAAGCCCTGAAAGGACAGGTATAACCTTGGATGGTAAAATTCACAATCCTTTGTTCTAACTGACAGAAATAATCACAAAGAGATGGAGCCTACCTTTTCCACTATGTATCTTATTCCAAAAGTTCAACCTCTTTTTTTCAAACAGAAACCCCAATAACGTCTAGAAAACAAACAGAAAAAAAACACGAAAAATCCAGATCGATTATCGCCTGTTATCATTGCACCGAAAACAAGATCAGACGATGCTTTCCGGAGATCTCTCAAATCCCAACTGTGCGAGTGCACGCAGGTAATTTTCCAAACAAACTTTGGCTGCCACACCCCTGTGGCTCTCGGCTCCCTCTGCAGTGACAAGCCCCACATGGAAGGGCAGAGACGGCGTCGGCGGAACAGTTTGTGTTGAAAAGCGCTCTCCAGCCTCCCCTACCTGCCTCGGGGCGTGGTCCACTCAGGCCTCAGCTGTCACACCAAACGCTCAGTCTCCGGGCAAACCGGGTCCACTCGCCAGCGTCTACACACGCAAATCCGTCTAACCCAGAGCAAACGCAAACCGTGCCAAGAGCCCCCCTCCCCCCCACCCACATCAAGCCCGCGACTCGGCCCGCGCTCGCAGGGCCCGGGGATTCGCCCAGTTCTGAGAGCCGGCCGGCCCTCCGCGGACTGGGCGACCAGAGGCAGGAGGGCGGCCTCGGGAGGCCAGGCGGGCGCGGACCGTCCGGGGCGCGAGCACCCGCGCTCGGGAGGCGCCCAGCTGGGCTTCCACGCCACCCGCGTAGGCCCGCCCGGCTCCCCGGGGGCCTCGCTCCCGTCAAGGCCCTGGCCGGTCCCTTTCGCGCGCTTACAACGATTCCGAGAAACACAGCGTTCAGACGCCCCGAGCGAGCAGGCTCCGCGGGCCAAGCCCCGTCGCGCTCCCCCACCTGCCGCCACCACTGCTAAACTGGCCCGGGGCGCCCCCCTTCACCCAGCAGACCCCCCGCGGCGGGAGCCGCCCTCGGGGCTCGCAAGCAGCACAGCGCACGGGACGCGCAGGTGCGGCGGGCGGGGCTGGCGCCCGTGGAAACGCCAAAGCGAAAGAAACAGGCTCCGCCCTCTGGGGGGGGGGGGGCCAGCCCGCGCCGCGGCGCATGCGCGTCCTGCAGCCCGCTCATGGGAAGGATTAGGCTCTAGATGAGTTCAGGCATAAGGAGAACCTTTAGTTGCAGTTTTCCCGCAGTTGAGGAAGCTGATCAAGATGAGATAAGATTTAAGAAGACTCTTTAGTTGCAACTTTTCCCAACTGAGGAAGCCGAGGTTCCAAGGTCTAGTGAGAGCCTGACATGTGGTTTTAAAAGGGGCATTGTATCAACTCTGGTTATTCCAGCTCAAAGGTCTTCAATCTCCTTCCTCTCTGGTCTTTCTCTACTCTCCTCTGTCTCTTCTCTGACTTCTCTGATTGGTGTTTTTTGTTTAGGCTAGCTCTGCCCTCAGCGGTCCACGACTTGGGGTCTTCTGCCGTAGCGTTTGTGCTCAGGTTTCCGAAATCTCTGTTTCCAGGGCCAGGGCAGGCTGCTTGCCTCTGGGCCTTAGTCCTGCGGTTCCAGCTGTCCACTGGACAGGCCCGGGTGGATATCCTGGAGTCGCCTGAATCCGATGTGCATTTCTACTAGCCTTTCCAAGTGTATCTCCTAGGCTCACAGACCGTGGTTTCCATGTGTAACTGACGACAAAGTGATCTTGCGAATCCATTTTGAGATTAAAAAGTCCAGAAAAAAGTTCCTAACCATGCTAATACTTAACTAAGTGCATGACACAGTATAGGACTATGTTCAGCAAAAATCACAGATAGCTAGCTTTTACTTTTAATGCATGCGACTTTAGAGTTTTCTTTAACAAGGAAACAAAATTATCAACGTGAGGAAACTAAAGCCATATATTTGAAGAGTAATCTAAAATGCTCAGATTTAGAGATGAAATTGAGATTACTGGAAATGATTTGTAATGAAAAAGAGAAACGGGAAAGGGGAGATCAAAATTCATGATTTGAGATACCGCTGGGATTTTTAAGTTGATTAACGAGTGCATCATGATTGAGACTTTGAACACCTGACTGTGTGCCAAAGTACTGCCAGAACAGTATTTTTCTAAAAACAACTTTTTGATTGTATAAATCATAGAGCTCTCTGTAGGAAATATAGAAAATATAAATAAGAAAAATCGCCAATAATCACACCACTCAAAGATAACTCACTCAGAGATAACATTTCCTTTCACTTTCATTCATATAAATATCAATGATTTTACAAAAAGTCCTGCAAACTGCCTTTTAAAACTTAAACTTGTATCCTGAGCATTTTCCATGTCTAAAATTTCTTCAGTAGCTTAATTACCTTTTCTTTCTAATGGTCCACATTTCCAGAAACATACCATAATTTATTTAACATTTTCCCTGTCGTTGGATGGTTGTTTCAATATTTTTGTGCTTATTATAAATAATACTGGATTAAATGGCTTTGTACATAAATCTTTACCCACATTTAGGAACATTTGCTAAGGAAATTGTTAAATAGAAATGGAATTACTGGGCATATGAGTGTAAAGATTCTTAATCCATCTTGCCATATTGCATTTCAGAGAAGTTGTGTTGTTTATACTCTCAGCAACATATGGTTGTGCCTGTCTCTCCACATCCTTGACAGACTTGAGTAATTTTTTTTTTTGTTCTCACTAATTTGATGACTAAAAGTAGTTATAACATTCTTTAAGTAAAAGAAACTCCTGCCTACACATGCTGGTAGTTTAGCAGGGTAACCTCGAGGCCGGTATGGTCAGCTTTGCCTGTCCTGGAGGGAAAGGCAATTTCAGAGAGGGAAGCCCTATTGTAGTAGGTCTGCAGTCTCCCAGCTGGCAATTTGGGAGATGTTAATTAAAATATTTTGCCAATATGCTAGAGAAACATTGTAAGAATTTGTAGAGATCTTTGAGCACATGAGTGAACTGGTTATCTTATCTCACGGGACAGACAGAATGTCAAAATAGCTGAACTTTGACTTGGAATATTGAAGATTTGAATATTTTATGCATTCTTTGCTTCAATTATGTAACTGTGGTCAATAATCCTGTTTTATCATTAATTTCTAATTGTGCTCCTAGTAATATTACTACTTGAGAATTATAGAAAGCGATTTTAAATGATATATTTAAAGGAAAACTAAGTTTTCAATTAAATAGTGAGCAACAACGCAATCTCAAAATGCAATCAAATGGGAACAGAATAGGTGTGAATCGACTAGTGAGCCATTGATTACTGAAATGTATGGTTGAGAGTAACCAAGAGCTCAAAGGAGAGAGAGAGAGATGATAGGCACTGGAGTAATTAGAACAGATGGGTAGGAGTGGGTCCTGAATAGGCTTGCAGCATGGGCCAGCTGAGGGATGAGCTTGGGAAACACCCAGTTTCACAGTAAATACCAACATATTTGGGTTGTTCAGCTCTGCAGGCAAACCCAAGGCCAGAGTTTTCAGAACAGTTGGGCAGGACAGAGTACAAGATATAAAAACTCCCTTAAGGTGTTCAGTTTGCAAAAATGTGTCATGCTTGGGGCTGGCCCTGTGGCCTAGGGGTTAAGTTTGGCATGCTCTGCTTCAGTGGCCTGGGTTTGGTTTCTGGGCGTGGACCTGCACCACTTGTCAACGGCCATGCTGTGTCAGCAACCCACATACAAAATAGAGGAAGATTGGCACAGATGTTGGCTCAGGGTTAATCTTCCTCCAGCAAAAATAGGAAGATTGGCAACAGATGTTAGCTCAGGGTGAATCTTCCTCAGCAAAAAAAAAAAAAGAAAAGAAAAAGTATCCAGCTCAAAACATATGATATGTGCATTTGTGTTTGTGTCTATCATACTTCAAAAAAAGTTTTTTGAGCTATCCATGAGAATGGCCCAGGGCTTCTCATGCTGATGCATTCACTCTCCACACCTGGTATCATCCACAGTGCCACCTCCCATTAGAGAACTCTGGGGATCTGGGACACTGTAACTGTCTGGGAGCTTGCTGTTATATTCTGCATTATGGCACATTCTCTGAGTTCCCCGTATTCTTTGCCATTAAATAAACTTTACAATCTTTAACTAGCCATCTTTCCATTAAACCGCTCACAGTCCTGGGGTGCCAACCAAGTAATGAGAGTTGAGCAGAATTCTTTGAGTTGGTTCTCCGTATAGATAAAGGGAGGACCCAGGAGCCACCAAACAAAGAGGATGAGGAAGGTGCATGCTGGGCACGGTGAGAAGTGCCTGATGGTACTTGTGGCTGGAAATAAAAATACCAGAGAGAAATGTGATGACACGCATGACCCTTGGAATTTGGTATATACTAAAGAAATCTTGTATTTCCTACTATGCCCTTTTCTTCCTCTTTTGTACCAGAAGTATTTTTCTTGTTTATGGATTTTTAAATTTCTACTTCCCATAGTTTTAAGTTTTTTTCTTTTATTTCTTCTGTCTCATTTGCTTGAATTCTTTATTTGACAGTATCTTTTTGCTAATGCTCTTCAAGAGAATTCAAGATGTTAAAAATGCATTCTTGGGGGAAGAAAGTCCCATTTTTTATCTCAGATTCATGGTTTTTGATTACATAAGAAGAAAATATAACAGACATTGCCTAATCAAATTCACCTAGCAATAGTCCAGCTTGCAGAATTAGCAAATCAGGTTTCCCATTCATTGCCATTGTAGTCTGGAATGCAATGTTTTGATGATACCAGTCTTTCCCATACTAGAATATCCTGTCAATTATTGACCAAATAGAGTTAGGTCTCTATTTTAACCTCATTGTTTCGTGTTAATATTTCTCCAGTTTTTCACTAGTGACTTTCAAACTAGTTGACTGATTTTTCCCTAAAAGAAATCAAGATACTTCTTTAGTTTTACTTTCTGTTTGTAACTTACAGAGGGAAGGGCGCTTGTCATATTTAAAAGAATATAATAAAATGTCATACCTAACGTGGCAAGTTACGTTTTTCAAAAATGACTACAACAATATTTCCCATCCCGCATGCTCTTCCAGAACTTTGCCACTCACCTATCAAGAGGCAAGGTTATGTCCCTTCCGTTTGATTTGGGTGGGTCATGGTGACTGCCTCAAGTAACAGAGTATATAACTTCCAAGACAGGTCATAAAAGCAATACAGCTCTCAGATCACTCTCCCTTCGCACCCAGCCACCATGATGTGAAGAAGCCCAGGTGACATATAGAGGCCACATGGAGAGGAACTAAGGCTCCTGTCCTCAGGCCAGGCTAAGCCCCCAGCCAGCAGCCAGTGCCTGCGAGTAACCCTCTCGGGAGAGAATCCTCCAACTCTCCGTTGAGCCACCAAAGCTGATGCCCTGTGAAGCAGAGTTGAGCCTTTTCACCAAACCTTGTCCAAACTGCAGATTGTTGTTTTAAGCCACTAAGTCTTGGGGTGCTTGGTTATGCAGCTATTGACAACTGGAACCCTCAGGCAACTGCTAGAGAGATGTAAGCACAGTAACTGAAGGCTGACTTCACAGTTTTTAGAATTCCCTTATCACCTCTGTAAATTAACAACAGAAATATGCCAGCACAATATCTTTGCTTAAAATGGGGTAAACTCAAACTCACTATTGCTATTTATCTAAAATTTGAAAACTGCTACTCCTTTTGGGGAGGGGCCATTATATCTGCAGTTTGACCATTTTGTTTTCAGGATAACACCACTCTGACTGTGGGGGAACTTCTTCTTCAGTTTCTCCTCCTGAATCCCTTATGCTTTTAATGGTACTACGATAAACATGCAGTCATCCAAACCAGAAACATTGGGAAAATTTTTGTGATTGCTTATCTGTTTTAATAAATTTGAGTTTGGGTTTCTCATCTGTAAAATGAGAATAAAAATACCTTGAAGAGTTGTTATGATAATTAAATGAGAAGATTCAATGCTTTCCAAGAGTGTTTCAAATAACTTTTGTGGATGTTAATACATATTTCATTGTTTTTAAAAATTATTTTTGTAGTCAAATAAGTTTGGGTGAGTTAAAGTTAAACAGATTTCTTTGCTAAAGAACGTCTTAGGCTTTATTCTGCTAATGCCTGTAATAATTCTCTTAGAGGGGGAACATTGTATGCAGTGTTTCCCAAACTTGATTTAACCTTGAAATCTATTTTTCATGAACATCTCAAAGGAATAGAGTTCCATGGGACACACTTTTGGGAAACATTTTGTGCAAGTAGGAAGTCAATAAACGGTAACTGACTATATTCTAAACTCTTTAGCTCGGTATAAAACCCTTGTAGTGGACACCTGCCATTTTCTGCTGCCGAGCCTTCTTTCCTCTTCTTCAGGTAACAGCATCCAGTTCTTCCTTCGGGGCGCTATGTCTCTCCCTTTCCATGTGGTCCCAGCAGAAGTATCAGAAATGCCTTCCTAACACCCCGTCCCCACTACACACATCCCAGGGTTAAGCATATAGTCAATCAATCTCTTCTGGGAATTTGAGTCTTTAAGTGGAGTTACACAGAGATGTAAGTGGTTGGTGTTGAGTCATTCCTAATGCAGGGCCTTAGAGAGACTCTGCTCCAGTTCCTGCTACTGAGACCCAGAGAATTGCCCTACTTCCTGTCTTTCCTTAAGCCTGCTTCTCAGCTTTAGTTGAATCTTGTGAGCTACGGCACATCCTTCCCATGGACTTTTTTTGCTTACATCAGCCAGAACTGCTTCGAACCTGAGGTACCTCTCTGTGTTTTATCCCCTAGATACCTGTTCAGCTTCATCTACTGCCTCTTTCTGTTCTTATGGTTTGTTCTAGCTATACCAAATTCTTGAAGTCTCTTGAACTCATCGTGAACACGAGTGCCTCTATCTGGAGTGACTTTTCTATCTTTTTTGACTATTACAATTGGAATCATTTTTCAAGACTGAGACCAGTGATCATCTCTTTTGTGAGTCTTCCCTGACTCCATAATATGGTATCACTTCCTTCTTTGTATCTCTAACATATACAACCCTCGACACTGCAATGATTTTGACTACCTCTCTATTAGTCTCCCTGCCTCACCCAGCAACCTATGAGTTCATTGAGAGACCATGACTGAATTTTTTATGCCTGGTATAATACCTATTCAATGAAGGAAGGAACAAATGGTCATCCCTAACAATTGTGAGGTAATGTGAAGAGCATTAGAACAGGAGTTAGGAGACCAGAGTTCTTGTTTGATTTCAACTTTTATTTGTAAGACATTTAAAATCTCTGGGTTCCAGTTTCCTCCTCATTGTATGATCTTCAAAGGCTTTTTAAAAATAAATTCTGAATACCTCATCCTCAGTCACATTCTCACATGTGTTGGGCTCTGTTATTAATTTTTTTTTTTTTAGGAAGATTAGCCCTGAGCTAACTACTGCCAATCCTCCTCTTTTTGCTGAAGAAGACTGGCCCTGAGCTAACATCCATGCCCATCTTCCTCTACTTTGTATGTGGCCTACCCCAGCATGGCTTGTCATGTGGTGCCGTGTCTGCACCAAGGATCTGAACCGGCGAACCCTGGGCCACCAAAGCAGAATGGGCACACTTAACTGCTGTGCCACTGGGCTGGCCTCTCTGTTATTAATTTTTTATTGACTACCCAGACTTCTTATTGATAAATCCTCATAGCATCAAAGTTCATATTGATTCCTTCATACTCCATGGATTTATTCTAATAGTTTTTCCCAAGTAGATTAAATTATTAGTCAGACTACACTGAAAAATGAGAGCTCTACTGCTAATAAGTGTAATATATATGAAACCATTACTGTTTTAAGGCAAGATATTTGAAACGATTCGATGGCAGATTTACATGATGGAACAGATGTCATGATGTCACAGAAGACTTTTATCAATTAGAAGACAACTTAACCAGTATAGCAACTAATACCCTCAAAGTATTTAAAAAGGAAGCTTAAGGGGCTGGCCTGGTGGCACAGCAGTTAAGTTCGCATGTTCTGCTTTGGCAGGCTGGGGCTTGCTGGTTCGGATCCCAGGTGCAGACCTACACACTGCTTGTCAAGCCATGCTGTGCTGAGTGTCCCATATATAAAGTAGAAGAAGATGGGCAAGGATGTTAGCTCAGGGCCAGTCTTCCTCAGCAAAAAAGAAGAGGATTGGCAGCAGATGTTAGCTCAGGGCTGATCTTCCTCAAAAAAAAAATGAAGCTTAATAGTAAATATTTGACATAAATATTCAATATATAATCAATCAATTTATGTATATGATGGCTTTTATAATTACTTATAATTTTAGTATACTAAAAAAGTACTTTTTAGGATACATTAATAGCAATTTGTACCACGTACCCATATATGAATAGATGAATTTTAAAAGTCTTGAAAGATACCAGTCAAATTTAAAAGTTGATGTGATAAATGCCTAGAACTATACAGAATCCCTTATTAAGTTGCCTCTGACAGTGGGAATGTTAAAGTTGATGTGCTCCAGCTACATTCATTATAGTTTGAAGAAGCCAATAAATAGCACCTGTTTTCCCTACTGGAATTCCATGCCAATTTAGAGAGGTGTAAGAGACAAGAATGGAAATCAAAATATTCCCTTCAATACTGAAAAAGTCTAGGCTGGAAGTGACGACAGCGTCATGGTGGAGTGAGCTCTTCCCTTAGTCTCTCCTTGCTGAGATACAATGAAAAGGACATTAACAAACCATCAGAGGACAGTGACACAACACCATAAATGTCTGAGAGGTCTACACTGCCATATGTCTGAAGATGGGGTTCCTGGACTCCCTTCCCCCCACCCCAGGAGGCAGTGGAAGGAGGTAAGTGGATTTCCTCTCTCTCCTAGGTGGTAGCAATCTAGGGTGTGACTCTGAGAGGAGAAGGGGGAAAAGGCAACTGTCAACAGGAATGCTTATGCTCTTGAAGTTGCCTTTCAGCCTGTGGGAAAGCTCCATGCCGAGGTGACTAAGCAATCATTGGGCATCCACACCAAGCCAAGCAGCCTAGGCAGGCAGACAGTGAGTGCAGAGCAGTGGTACACTGAATCACACGTGCAAAAGAAAGCACCCCTCCATGCCTCCCACCTCGTGCACCAGCTCTGCTGGTCAGCTAGAGCAGTGGATACCCACCAGAGCACCTGTGCCTATGTGCATATAGCAGCAGCAGCCAGCAGACAAATGCAGATGGGCCCAGTCAGCAGAGCTTCCAACAGACATGCACATCTGCCAGGGGTTGCATCAGGCTCAGAAAACACAGCTCCTGCCACCCCAGTGGTGGCAGGTGGAATCTGAAACCAGATACTACCTCTATGCAACAGCAAAAGTCCACCCCATCAAATAGCATGAAGTACATTAACACTCCATGGCAAGCCAGTTGGTAGAGTGGTAAGTTCTCACACTCCACTTTGGTGGCCTGGGGTTTGCAGGTTCGGATCTTGGGCATGGACCTACACACTGCTCATCAAGCCATGCTGTGGTGGCATCCCGTATACAAAAAATGGAGGAGGATTGGCACAGATGTTAGCTCAGGGACAATCTTCCTCAAGCAAAACAAGGAAGATTGACAACAGATGTTGTCGGGGCCAATCTTCCTCACCAAATGAAAAAAAGAAGCAGCATATTAACAGTCCAGACAAGAATGAAAATGACAAGTACCCAGAAATCAATAATGAAGTCACAGAAACTTACAATCTAAATGACAGAAAATTCAAAATAGTTATCATAAAGAAACTCAATGAGTTATAAGAAAACTGAGAAAGACAGTTCAACGTTCTCAGGAATAAAATTAATGAACAGAGGGAATTCTCCACAAAAGAGAGTGAAACTAAAATGAAAAATCACAGATGTTGGAGATGAAAAATGCAATGAATGAGGTAAAATTTGGAGTCCTTGAAAAACAGAGCTGATATTATGGAGGAAAGAATTAGTAATTTAGAGGTTGGGAATATAGAAATGCAGCAGATGGAGGAGAGAGAACTAAGACTAAAAAGAAATGAAAAATTCTCTGAGAAATATATGACTCAATTAGCAAATGCAACATAAGGATTATAGGTATTCAAGAGGGAGAAGAGTGGGAGGAAGAAGCAGAGAGGTTGTTCAAAGAAATAATAGCAGACTGGGGCTGGCCCCATGGCCGAGTGGTTAAGTATGTGCGCTCTGCTTCAGCAGTCCAGGGTTTTGCTGCTTCGAATCCTGGGTGCGGACATGGCACCACTCATCAAGCCATGCTGAGGCAGCATCCCACATGCCACAACTAGAAGGATCCACAACTAAAAATACACAACTATGTACCAGGGGGCTTTGGAGAGGAAAAAGAAAAAAAAATTAAATCTTTAGAAATAATAGCAGAGAATTTATCAAACCTGGGAAAGGAGCTGGAATGGCAGGTAAATGAAGCTAATAGAACTCCTAATTACATCAATATAAAAGATCTTCTCCAAGGCATATATTAGTAAAACTAGCAAACGTCAATGGCAAAGAAAAGATATTAAGGGCAGCAAGGCAGAAGAAAATAACCTACAAAGGAACCCCATCAGGTGTTCAGTGGATTTCTCAGCAGAAACCTTACAGGCTAGGAGAGAGTGGAATGATATATTCAAAATTCTGAAAGACAAAATTTTCAGCCAAGAATACTCTATCCAGTGAATATATGCTGCAGATATGATGGAGAAATAAAACTTTTCCAGACAAACAAAAGCTGAGGGAGTTCATTGCCACTAGACCTACCCCCTACAAGAAATGATCAAGAAGACCCTCATACCTGAAAAAAAGGAAAGAGTTTACAAAGCCTTGAGCAAGGAGATAAATAGACAACAACAACAAAAAATGAGAAAATTGCAGCTCTTTATCAGAAGAGGTTAGTAAACACTTAATTATAACATTAAAGATAAAGGGAAGGAAAGCATCATAAATAACTCTAATCACTTCATTTTAATCACAAACTCAGAATACAAAATGGAATAAGTGGTGACAACAATAACTTAGGGAAGAGGAAAAAGATAGAACCTTCTTAGACTAAGGAAATAAAAGGCTATCAGAAAATGGACTAGCATGTCTACGAGATCTTTTATATAAACCTCACAGTAACCACTAACCAAAAAATCAGAACAGAGACACAAACGATAAATAAAGAGAAAACTGAGAAAACTATCAGAAGGAAACATCCAACTGAATTGGCAGTCCAAAATACATGAGACAAGAAACAAGGGAAATATAGAACAACCAGGAAACAAGTGATAAAATGGAAGTATTTAGCCCTCATATATCAGTAATCACTCTAAATGTAAATGGATTGAATTCTCCAATCAAAAGACACAGAGTGGCTGGATGGATTAAAAAACTAGGCTCAACAATATGTTGCCTCCAGGAAACACATCTCAGCTTTAAAGACAAACATAGGCTCAGAGTGATGGGGGATAGAAGACCATACTCTGAGCTGATGGCAAACGAAAGAAAGCAGACGTTGCCATACTTACACCAAAGTAGACTTCAAGATAGAAAGACAATGAGACGCAAAGGCAGGCAGTATATAATGATAAAAAGGACACTCCACCAAGAGGACATAACACTTATAAATATATATACACCTAACATGGGAGTGCCAAAGTACATAAAGCAATTATTAACAGACATAAAGGGAGAAATTAACAGCAAACAATAATAGTAGGGGACCTCAACACCCCACTTACATCAGGTGATAAATCATCCAGACAGAAAGTTAACAAAGAAGTAGTGGAATTAAACACCAAATTAGACAAGATGGACTTAGTAGATACATACAGAACATTCCATCCCAAAACAGCAGAATACACATTCTTCTTATTAGCACATGAAATATTCTCAAAGACAGATCATATGTTGGGAAACAAGGCAAGCCTCAATAAATTCAAGAAGATTGAAATCATATCAAGCATCTTTTCCAACCATAATGCTATGAAACTAGAAATCAACTATAGGAAAAAAGCTGGGAAAGTGACAAATGTGTGGAGACTAAACAACATGCTACTGAACAACCAATGGATCATTCAAGAAATTAAAGGAGAAAACAAAGGTATCTGGAGACAAATGAAAATAAAAATACACCATACCAGCTCAAATGGGATGCAGCAAAAGTGGTCCTAAGAGGGAAATTCATAGCTATACAGGCCTACCTTAACAAACAAGAAAAATCTCAAATAAGTAATCCTTAACTATACCTAACAAAACTAGAAAAAGAAGAACAAACGAAGCCCAAAGTCAGCAGAAGGAGGGAAATAATAAAAATGAGAGCAGAAATAAATGAAATTGAAACCAAAATAACAGTAGAAATGATGAAGGAAACTAAGAGCTGATTCTTTGAAAAGATAAACAAACGACAAACCCTTAGCTAGACTCACTAAGAGAAAAAGAGAGAAGGCTCAAGTAAATAAAATTAGAAATGAAAGGGGAGAAATTACAGTGGATACCACAGAAACACAAAGGATTATAAGAGAATACCATGAAAAGTTATATGCCAACAAATTAGACAATCTAGAAGAAATGGATAAATTCTCAGACTCACACAACCTCCCAAAACTGAATCAAGAAGAAATAGAGGATCTGACTAGACCAATCACAAATAAAGAGATTAAAACAGTAATCAAAAACCTCCCCCAAAATAAAAGTCCAGGAGCAAGAGGCTTCTCTGGAGAATTCTAACAAACGTTCAAAGAAGATTTGATACCTATCCTTCTCAAACTAGTCCAAAAAATTGAAGAAGACAGAACACTTCCTAACACATTTTACGAGGCCCACATTACCCTGATCTCAAGCCAGACAAGGACAACACAAAGAAGGAAAATTGCAGGCCAATATCGCTGATGAACATAGACACAAAAATCCTCAACAAAATATTGGCAAACTGAATACAGCAATACATTAAAAGGATCATAAACCATGATCAAGTGGGATTTATACCAGGGATGCAGGGATGGTTCAACATCTGCAAGTCAATCAGTGTGATACACCACATTAACAAAATGAGGAATAAAAACCACATGATCATCACAATAGATGCAGAGAAAGCATTTGACGAGATCCAACATCCATTTGTGATAAAAACTCTTGATAAAATGCGTATAGAAGGAAAGTACCTCAACATAATAAAGGCTATTTATGACAAACCCACAGCCAACATCACACTCAATGGAGAAAAACTGAAAGCCATCCCTCTGAGAACAGGAACAAAACAAGGGTGCCCATTCTCACCACTCTTATTCAACATAGTACTGGAGGTTTTGGCCAAAGAGATTAGCCAAGAAAAAGAACTAAAAGGTATCCAAATTGGCAAGGAAGAAGTGAAACTCTCACTGTTTGCAGATGGCATGATTCTATATATAGAAAAGCCTAAAGAATCCATCAGAAAACAATTAGAAATAGTCAACAAAAATCACTTCTTGGCCTTTTAGCCAAGATCAAGTGCAGAAATAATCAACAACTACAGCAAAGTTGCAGGGTAGAAAATCAACTTACAAAAATCAATTGCATTTCTATACTCTAATAACAAACTAACAGAAAGAGAAGTCAAGCATACAGTCCCATTTACGATCGCAACACAAAGAATAAAATATCTAGAAATAAATTTAAGCAAGTAGGGGCCGGATCTGTGGCCAAGTGGTTAAGTTCATGCGCTCCGCTTTGGCACCCCAGAGTTTCGCCAGTTTGGATCCTGGACAAGGACACTGCACTGCTCATCAAGCCATGCTCAGGTGACGTCCCACATAGCACAACCAGAAGGATCTACAACTAGAACATACAACTATGTACAGAGGGGTTTTAGGGAGAAGAGAAGAAGAACAAAAAAAGAAGATTGGCAAGAGACGTTACCTTAGGTGCCAATCTTACAAAAAAAAAACATTTAAACAAGGAGGTGAAAGATCTACACAATTAAAACTGTAAGACATTATTGAAAGAAATCTATGATGACATAAAGAAATGGAATAATATTCCATGGACATGGATTGGAAGAATAAACGTAGTTAAAATGTCCATACTTCCTAAAGCAATCCACAGATTCAATGCAATCCCAAAGGCATTTTTCATGGAGATAGAACAAAGAATCCTAAAATTCATATGGGGCAACAAAAGACCCTGAATAGCTAAAGCAATCCTGAGAAAAAGAACAAAGCCAGAGGCATCACAATCCCAGACTTCAAAATACACTACAAATCTATGGTAATCAAAACAGCATGGTACTGGTACAAAAACAGATACACAGATCAATGCAACAGAATTGAAAGCCCAGAAATAAAACCACGCATCTACAGACAGCTAATCTTTGACAAAGGAGCTAAGAATATACAATGGAGAAAGGAAAGTCTCCTCAATAAATGGTGCTGGGAAAACTGGACAGCCACAGGCAAAAGAATGAAAGTAGATCATTACCTTTCGCCATTCACAAAAATTAATTCAAAATGGATTAAACACTTGAAGATAAGACGTGAAACCAGAAAACTCCTAGAAGAAAATGCAGGGAGCACACTCTTTGACAATGGTCTTAGAATCACCCTTTTGAATATCATGTCTACTAGGGCAAAGAAAACAAAAGAAAAAATAAACAAATGGGACTTCGTAAGATTAAAGAGCTTCTTCAAGGGAAAGGAAACCAGGAACAAAATGAAAAGACAACTCACCAACTGGGAGAGAATATTTGCAAATCATATATGGGACAAGGGGTTAATTTCCAAAATATATAAAGAACTCATACAACTCAACAACAACAAAAGAAACAACCCAATCAAAAATGGGCAAGGGATATGAATAAACATTTTTCCAAAGAAGATACACAGATGGCCGACAGATGCATGAAAAGATGATCAACATCACTAGTCATCAGGGAATTGCAAATCAACACTACAATGAGATATCACCTTATACCTGTTGGAATGGCTATAATCACCAAGACAAAAAACAACAAATATTGGAGAGGATGTGGAGAAAAGGGAACCCTCATCCACTGCTGGTGGGAATGCAAACTGGTGCAGCCACTCTGGAAAACAGTATGGAGATTTCTTAAAAAATTAAAAATAGAAATACCATACAACCAAGCTATCCCACTACTGCGTATCTATCCAAATAAATTGAAATCAACAATCCAAAGAGACTTATGCACCCCTATGTTCATTGCAGCACTATTCACCATAGCCAAGATGTGCCCATTGACCCAAGTGCCCATTGACTGATGGTATATATATACAATGGAATACTACTCAGTCATACAAAAAGACAAAATCGTCCCATTTGCAACAACATGAGTGGACCTGGAGGGTATTTTGTTAAGTGAAATAAGGCAGAAAGGGGCACATATATATGGTGACTGACATAATAGTGTACAAATGAAATTTGACAATGTTATAAACTACTATGACCTTGATAAAAGAAAAATAATTAATAATAATAAAAAGTCTAGGCTGCAGAGGGGAGGGATACAGAATAACGGGCTTCCTATTCTGAATCCCAGATCTAAGTATACTCGCTCACCTAGTCACCGGCAGTGCGGAAAAACCACAGGCTTCTACTGGTAGGTTTTGCTGCCAGGCTTGCTGCGAAGCCCAAGTCGACCAGAGTCCACGCTCCCATAGGCGAGCCAAAGAGAGTGGAGGCGGACTGAGCCATAAAGCCCCAGTCTCTTGTCTTTAACTCTCCTATCAGAGAGGGGAGGCATGAGGAGAGAGTGGACTGACATCCTTTCATGTGGAAATATGAACCCAGGAGTAAAATGCTCCTCCAACTCCCAACATTCAGCAGCTTTTTATTCTCTTCACTCCTGGCTCTTAACACATTGAGCCGGGAGTATGGCCATCCCTTGAGAATACGGGAGGAGATCTGGAGTTTCTGGACTGTCTTGCTACTAACCTTCATAATGTCACTCTCCTAATACCAAGTATGGTTCATTTGTGAGTCATTTTTAATCAGTAGAGGTCAATGTTGGTTTTGCTCCAGAAAGCTCTGAAATGGGCCACAGCAGCATATTAGTTACATTGATTCTAACGCTGTTCTGTACCAAAGCCTTAACATTTACTCTCTAATCTAGTTCCCATTCTAAATATGTGCAGCCATGTTGTCCAAATTTGCGTATGAGAGGTTCTGCAATGAGATCAAACGACTAAATTAAGATACCCCAACAACAAAATGAGCAAAATGTGACTATAAACTTCTTCTCATTATGAAATTCATTGTGACATTAAGGACCAAAGATTAAATCTCCTTGAAAATTAAAGTCCAAAGTTATAAAACTTCAAAGCAATTTAAGTTAAATCAAATTCTCTTGTCAAAGAAAAATACCCAGGGTCCAACCTGGTGGTACAGTGGTTAAGTTCACACGTTCTGCTTCGGCGGCCCAGGGTTCACACCAGTTCAGATCCTGGGTGTGGACACGGCACCACTTATCAAGCCATGCTGTGGTAGGCGTCCCACGTATAAAGTAGAGAAAGATGGACATGGATGTTAGCTCAGGCCAGTCTTCCTCAGCAAAAAGAAGAGGATTGGCGTCAGATAGCTCAGGGCTAATCTTCCTCAAAAAAAAAAAAGAAAGAAAGAAAGAAAGAAAAAGAAAAATACCCAGACATTTGTTTTTCTGACTTGTCTTGTGGTTTTTTTCCATGGTGATGGATATGAAGTCAATGTGTCTAGGACTGCCAGCAGCTTTCTCTGTTTAAACAAATCTCGCCCACCTTTACCTATTTAGGATAATCATACCCAAGGGATAGTGTCCAATCAGATCAATATGTAACGGGCCTGAACTCTTTTGTTCCACCTGGGATGTCTTTAATATGCCCCATCTTTCCCGAGGCTTCCTACTTTGTCAGGCATAGTCCCTTCAGAAACGGGCAATATCTGGGTCCCCACTTACAATAATTGTATCACCTGAAACTCAACAGTGAGCCAGTGAGTCTTTTTTTTTTTAAAACAGCTTGACATGTAATTTATATGCCATGCCATTCACTCATTTAAAGTATACAATTCAGTGGTTTTTACTATATTTACAGAATTGTGCAACTATCACCACAATCTAATTTGCGAACATTTTTCATTACTACAAAAAGAAACCCCAGACCCTTTAGCAGTTACTACCAATCCCTCCAATCCTATCCCTAACCCTTAGCAAACACTAATCTACTTTCTATCCTTATAGCTTTGCCTACTCTGGCCATTTCATATGAATGGAATCTTACAATATGTAACCTTTTGTGCCTGACACTTTCACTTAGCATAATCTCAAGGTTCATCTTTGTTGTAATATGTATCATATATCAGTACTTCATTCCTTTTTATTGCCACAGAATATATCATTATATCAATATACAATGTTTTATTTTATCCATTCATCAGCTGATGGAATCTGGGTGTTTATACTTTTTAGCTATTATGAATAATGCTATGAACATTTGTGTACATGGCTCTGGGTGGACATATGTTGTCAGTTCTCTGGGTATATACCCAGGAGTAGCATTTCTGGCTTATATGGTAACTAACTGTTTAATACGTTGAGGAACTGCCAAACTTTTCCAAAGCAGCGATGCTATTTTATAATCCCACCAGCAGTATGAGGGCTCCAATTTCTCCACAGCCTCATCAATACTTATTATTGTCTGTCTTTCTTATTATAGCCATTCCGGTGGTTCTGAAGTGGTATTTCATTGTGGTTTTGATTTGCGTTTCCCTGATGGTTAATATTGTTGAGCATCTTTCCTTGTACTTATTGGTCATTTGCATATCTTCTTTGGAGAAATGTCTATTCAGAGCCTTTTCCCATTCTTTAATTGGGTTATTTATCTTTTATTATTGAACTCTAAGAGTTATTTATATATTCTGGATATGAGTCTCTTATGAGATATATGATTCACAAATAATTTTTGCTATTTTTGTGTTGTCTTTCCACTTTCTTGAAGGTATCATTTGCCTCACAAAAGTTTTTAATTTAGATGAAGTCCAATTTATTATTTGCTTCTTTTGTCACTTGTGATTTTGGTATAGGATATAAAAGGCTTTGCCTAATCCAAGGTCACAAAGATTTAGTCTTATGCATTCTTCTAAGAGTTTTGTCATGCTGGCTCTTATATTTAGGTCTCTGGTCCATTTTGAGTGAATTTTTGTGTATGCTGTAAGGGAGAGGTCCAACTTTATTCTTTTGCATGTGGGTATCCCGTTATCCTAGCACCATTTGTTGAAAAGACTGTTTTCACCTTTGAATTATCTTGGCATCCTTGTCAAAATCAACTGGACAAAAAGGTGAGGGTTGATTTCTGGACTCTCAATTCTATTCTGTTGATTTGTATGTCTATTCTTATGCCAGCACCACACTCTCTTGATTAATGCAGGTTTTAGTGAATTTTGAAATTGGCAAGTGTGAGTCTTCCTATTTTGTTCTTTTTCAAGATTGTTTTGGCTATTCTTGGGCCCTTGCATTTCCATATAAATTTTAGAAACAGCTTGTCAATTTCTACCCAAAAGCCTTCTAGGATTTTGATAGGCATTGTGTTGAATCTTTAGACCAATTTGAGGATTGCTGTCATATTAAGAATATCAAGTCTTCCGTTCCATGAACATGGTATATCTTTCCATTTATTTAGGCTTTCTTTAATTTCTTTCCAGAATGTTTTACAGTCTTTAGGGCACATATTTGTACTCTTATTGTTAAATTTATTTCTAAATATTTTATACTTTTTGCTGCTATTATAAATGGAATTTTCTTAATTTCATTTTCAGGTTTTTTCATTGCTAGTATTCAGAAATAAATTGATTTTCATTTATTGATCTTGTACCCTGAAATCTTGCTGAACCTGTTATTTAGATATAATAGTTTTTTTTGGATTCTGTAGGACCTTCTATATATAAGATCATGTCATCTGTGAATAGAAATAATTTTATGTATTTCTTTCCAATCTGGATGCCTTTTATTTCTTTTTCTTACCTAATTCCCCCAGATAGACCCTTCAGTTACAGTGTTGACTAGAAGTGTTAGAGTAGACATCTTTGTTTATTCCTCTTATGAAGGGAAAGTATTGAGTCTTTCACCATTAAATCTGATGGTAGCTGTAGGTGTTTTGTCAACGTTCTCTATCTCATTGAAGAAGATTTTTCTATCCTACTTTGTTGAGTGCTTTATCATTAAAAGGTGTTGGATTTTGTCAAATGCTTTTTTTTTTTTTTTTTTTTTTTGCATTTATTGAGATGATCATAGTATTTTTGTTTGGTATTCTGTTTATATAGCACATTACATTAATTGATTTTGATTCCAAGCTTGCCTTCCTGGGATAAATCTCATTTGGCCATGGTGTATAACTTTTCTTATATATTTCTGGATTCAGTTTGCTAGTATTTTGTTGAGAATTTTTGTGTCTATATTCATAAAAGATATTGATCTCTAGTTTTCTTTTCTTGTGATGTCTTTGTTTGATTTAGGTATTAGGGTGTTACTAACCTCATAAAATGACTTGGGAAGTGTTCCTTCCTCTTGTATTTTTTGGAAGAGTTTGTGAAGAATTGGTGTTAATTCTTCTTTAAATGTTTGGTAGAATTCAGTGGTGAAGCTATTTGGGCATGGACTTTTCTTTGTGGGATTTAAAAAAATTATTAAATCAATCTCTTTGCTTGTTATAGATCTATTTAGATTTTCTCAGCTGCAGTAGTTCGTATCTTCTAGGGATTTGTCCATTATCACCTAAGTTATCTAATTTGTTGGGGTTCATTTGTTCATAGCATTCACTTATGATTCTTTTTATTTCTGTAAGGTCAGTAGCAATGTCCCTTGTTTCATTCCTCACTTTAGCAGTTTGAGTCTTCCCTTGTTTTCTCAGTCAGTTTAGCTAAAGCTTTGTCAATTTTGTTGATCTTTCCAAAGAACCAATTTTTGGTTTAATTGATTTTTCTATTCTCTCTTTCACAATTTCTGCTCTAATCATTATTTCCTTCCTTCTTCTTGCTTTAGGTTTAGTTTGCTTTCTTTTTCTACTGGAAATTTAGGTTATTGACTTGTGATATTTCTTTTCTTTTCTTTTTTTTTTACATAGGTATTTACAACTATACACATCCCTCTAAGCACTGCTTTGGCTGAAGCCCAGCAATTCTTTGCATTAATGAAACCTACCACATCTGTCACTCTTCTTTAGCTGGATCACAGCCTCGGTCTCCAAATAGCGTAAGGCATTGTCCACACAAATCGATAGCAGCCTAAAGTTCCATTGGGTCAAAAAGCGAGCCAGCCTCTCCATTTTTCTTGGTGACTCTGTTTTTCATCATGACATTTCTCAAAAGCATTGTTTCTTCTTTTAACCTACGGCGAAATATATTAGTAGTTTTTCCTGACTAATATAGAGTACTCCAGTTCAATCTACTTGCTTTCTCAAGAGCCTCTTAATCTTTTATCGCACTTTCCTCTCTTGTGCATTTTAGTTCTTTTCTAGCACCCTTTCTTAAGTGATGGGATATAGAGAGTTAGAATGTTAAGCCCTACTGGGCTTACTTTTTCTTCCCTTCTAATATAACAGTTTGATAGCCAATCTGTGAATATCAGGGTAGCCTAAGATATGGTATAATTACAATGAACCCCAATATCTCAGTGACTTAAAACAAGAAAGGTTTATTTCTTGCTTATGTTATATGTCCATTGTGAATTCGTAGGGTATTCTGTTCGTCATAGTTAACCAGGGACTGATTAACTAATGCAAATCTCTTTGGCCAGAACTAGCTTGTCAAATGGCCCCATTCAACCACAGGGGGTATAGGAAATACAATTCCACCATGTGCCCAGGAAGATGGAAAGCTAGAAGCCTTTGATTTTATCACATTAATGACTACGCCAGATGGCAGATGTTGTCCCTTTTGAAAGGAAATGAGATCAAAGTTAGAGTCCCCCTTGGAAGGGAGTGAGATCAAAGTTAGAGACTAGGGGGAAGCAATTTGGAGAATCACAAAGAAATTCCACTTGGTATCAGGTAATCCATTCTTTTTCACCTATTGAATTCACCTGGAACTTAGTTAGGCCCTTTATTATAGACATAGCCTCTTCAACATATCCCAGGAAGCAGCTGTACTCTCTCAGAACATTGTGAAGCTTCAACATATGATTATAAAGTAATATGATTGCCTATTTCATGAATTATAGTCAAACATATACATACAATAAGAGCTATCCTTTTCAAAGCAATCAGTTTTGAAAATCAAACATTTATTCTAGCATAGCTGCTACTTAAAAATATATTTAGAACCCCAATTTTGGCATTGCCTTCAGAGGAAGTGGTTCATTCTTTTGAATATATTCCTTGATTGGAAGGTTTATTGGTAAAGTTTTATTGGGTACCTTTAGTATGTCAGGCACTATATTAAATGCTGGGTGTTTACAAATGTGTAAGACAAAATCTCTTGAGGAATTATGTCAAGTGAGAGTGGGAGATACACAGTTAATAACTGCAATACCCTTAGTTGTGGGGAAATATGAATTCTAGCTGCTCACAGGAATTTTGAAAGGAGAAGAAAGGCAATTAAATTCATGCATAAAGGACAAGAATCTCTAAACATGCAACAAGAGCATATTGAAAAACACATGACTCATCATGAGCTTTGGAAGTGTCCATAATTTCACTCAGATAGCTAGATGTAATTTTAAACAGGCAAAACTAGAAAAAGTGATAACCAAGGAAGCTGAGATAGTTCAGTTTCTCAGGAATGAAAAATGGGGATACATCATGGAACAGAGCAAAA